>NW_004443952.1:1719396-1738070 GCF_000243295.1 Trichechus manatus latirostris | reverse complement strand
GCCTGGTGGTTTTGAACTGCCGACCTTTTGGTTAACAGCCGTAGCTCTTAACCACTATGCCACTGGCTGTTAGTTTCCATAAAATAGGAGGCAAACACAATGACACTACATTCAGATTTTTCACAAAAATGTTTTGCATTTCACACATGTACCTCATAAACTGTCAAGAAGGCAATGCTCCAGGGCTTGAATTAACAAATGATTATTTTTCACTGTAAGAGGGTAAATAGAGCCTAATTCATGTGTTGACTTTATTTACTTGTTTATTAGTATCCCTCTAGTACTACAAAGATTAACACAGGATTCTGAACAGTATTTTTTTTTCCCAGTAGGAATTTAGTTTTTAGGTCTACCCTTAAGTCAGATGTTAAAGCAGGGTAGACATTTTAGAGCTATTCACACACAAACCCCAATCCCAGCGTCACCCTGTGCACATTTGAGAAGTGAGACTCCGAGTGAAGCTACTTGTCTGAATTTCCCCTAATTAGTGCATAACAGAGATAATACTTAAATTCTACTCTTGTGACTTCATATCAAGCCCAATTTTCATTATCCTGTGCCACCTGTGACTGGCATTACTCCGGTTTAGCACAAATCAGGTGTCTGCGCAGGGCCAGGCCTAGAGCTGGAGACTAGGCACAAACAGATAAATGAAACGTGGTCTGGCTGCCCAGGAGGTCATGGCTGAGTGCAGAAACAGACATACGGAGAAACAGAAGAATGCTCATGACCCAACTGGAGCCATCACTATGGAAGAAATTAAGAGTTATCGAAGAATTACTTCCTTGAAAGTCGCTGCTCCCATTTTGTTTGTTCTTGTTGTTTTCAGGTAATTTCTTTCAAACTTTCAAGGAACAGATGATTCTCATACTTCATAAACTGCTCCGAGAACAGAGAACAAGTTGAACAGGTATTTCATTCATGTTATAAAACTAGCAAAGCCCTGATAATAAAACTTGCCAAGATGAGTGCCTACGGAGACTCTGTGGAGAAGCAGACCTCAGTGACCATGTTTCTACCATCTGACCCAGCCCTAACCCAGGCAGTGCCGAACAGACTAGGTGTGGACTCCTGAACCCAGGTCAGCCAAGCCACTGGCTGGCCGGCAACTCTCTCAGTCTCTCCGTTGAGCAGATGGACATAAAGTCACAGAGACAATAGTGGGTCTATGTTAGATGTTGATACTATGAGGATAGGTATATGTTTAGCTGTCATATGCACGCAGAGAGAGTTTTCTAAGAAAGAGAGGAAAGAAGCAAGGAGAAATTAGAGGTCCTCAGAAGTAGAAGGAAATAAGATATCACCTATTTCCTAACCAACAGAGAGAGTGGCTTTGGTTTCTAGTAGCTCCAGTTCTCATGAGACCAGGCTATACTTTAGCTCTTGTTTCCATGGTGTTGCCTGGTTGTGTTCTTTCAGCCACAGCCTCTCCATCCACCTATCCCTATCGCACACATTCCCTTTTCCTATACTGTATTGAATAGGTTTCTATTCTTTGCAATAAAGATAGCTTTGCTAGAATAAGCACGGCTGGATACGAGGAGACAAAATTATCACTGTTTGCAAAAGATATATTTTGATACCTAGAACACTCAAGAGAATCAACTGAAAAACTATTAAAATTAATAAGAAATCTCAGCAAAGAGACTGGTTAAAGGATAAATATGCCAAAATAATAGTGTTCTTTACTGGCAATAACTAGTTGAGAAATAGGATTTTAAAATATCTTATTCACAATAGCAACAGAAAACATAAAATGTCTATGAATAACCTTAACAAGAAATATGTAAGATGTTTATGAAGAAAACCACAAAACTTTAATGTAAGAAATAAAACTTACTTGACTAAATAAGATAAACAGTGTTCATGGGCAGGAGGCTTGATATTGTAAAGACACTAATTTTCCCCAACTTAACTTATAGGTTTATCATACTTTCCAATCAAAATCTTGACAGGAGTTTTGGAAACTTAACAAAATGATTCTTAAAATTTATCTATGATAATAATAGTTAAAAATAGCTGTAATTTTTGAAAAATAAAAAGTATTACTCTTACCCTCTAATATATGTAGAGATATTATACAGTAAAAATTATCAAAGTATTATGTTTCTGGTATAAGAATAGACATGTCAATGGGAAAAATAGGTGTCAAAAAAATAAAGATTATACACACACACAAATTTAATAGATCATTAAAATGGAATCATAAATCTCTGGGGGAAATATTATCTTTTTAATACATGGCTAACAGCTCCTTTATAAGGGTATTAAAAGTGTTGGGAGGAGAGGAAGCATTATTCAACAATGTCTACCTTTAATGGATTACATACAGATTTATTAAGGTTTATAAGTATTTTTTTAAGCAAAAAACCAGAAAACATTGACAATTGATCAAATTGAAGGGTAAGGGGAAAGAGGGTACTTTTAATTTAAAAAGGGAGAAATTACACACAAATTTAGATGTCTCTAAATAAAAATATAGACTCTCTGTACTTAAACATCAAAGGAAAAATTAAAATACTAGGGGAAAAAACTTTTAAAAATTTAAACAAATGAAACAGAATAAAAGTTAGCACCCTTAAGACATAAAAGAAATTGATACATAACATTCAAATCAGATTCCAATTCACATCTGACCAAAAATATCACGGAGAAGCAATTCACAAAAGAAGAAACACAAATGGTAAATAAATATATGTTTAAAAAAGCCAACCTCACTAGCAATTAAATACATGTAAATCAAAACAAACAGCTATTATCCTCACCTCTCAAATTAGCAAAACTAGAAAAAAGTTCTCCAAATGGACCTGTGAGATAAGCACTCTTCTCTGCTGTTGAGGATATAAATTTGTACATATTCTGAGAAAGCAATTTAACTATTGTATCAAGAGACAAATATATTCAAATATTTCAAAGCAGTAATTCCATTTATAGGATCCAAAGAAAATAATTTGTAACAAGGACAAAAAAAAAATACACGAAGATATACATCATGGAGATTTGTGTGTGTGCTTATGAGTGTGTATTTTAATAACAGCATATTTAGAAGTGAAAATACACTCAAAAAGAGATGAATGATCAATTAAAATTGTGGTACATCCATATAATGGAAATCGATGTAGTCATTGTAAATAAGCATAGAAGGGGATTTTAAATTTAAAAAAAAGTCTACATCAATATTACACCTTCAAAAACAGAAACACCCCTCCATACATGTTTCAGTCTCAAGGACGTTAAAACACATGCACCCAAAAACAACTTGAACGCTGAACCATTGTCAGTGATTTCATGTGACAGAGACAGAATTATGAGGATTTTGAACTTTTTTAAAACTCATCTGCTTTTCAAAATTTGTTTGTAAAGGAATATATATTACTTTTATAATCAGGAGCTAGAGGGAGAGAGAGAAATTGAAAACTCATCTCACTGTAATGAAATAAGTGCTTTAATCAAGGTAATTGCTTTGAGAGAACCAAATCTGTCTTGGGTGGGTAAGGAGGAAGCATTTCAATTGGAGCTTACAGAAATTAGCTCCATGGGAAGACCACGGAAGGGCATTAGGGCGGAACCAACTTCACTAACCCAGCAAAAACACACTGCTGTCAAGTTGATTCCTACTCAAAGCGACCCTACAGGGCAGAGTAGAACTGCCCCATAGGGTTTCCAAGGCTGTAAATCTTTACTGAAGGAGACGGCCACATCTTTCTCCTGCTAGGCGGCCGGTGGTTTGGAACTGCTACCTACAGGTTAGCAGCTGAGTGCTTTAACCACTGTGCCACCAGGGCTCCCTTCACTTTACTAACAGCAATACATATTTAGAGTTAAACATTACTGTGAGACACGCAAAGATCAGAATCATCATCTGGTTGGAGTGCAAGGCACAAAAAAACAAAACAGTACCAAAAAGAACAAGCACTGGTAATTTATGGGAGCAGTCTGGTTGCTCAGTGGTTAAAGCGCTCAGCTGCTATTCAGTAGGTCAGTGATTCAAACGCACCAGCCCCTCTGCGGAAGAAAGATGTAGTGGGCTGTTTTCGTAAAGATTTGCAGCCTTGGGAGCCCAATGGGGCAGTTGTACTCTGTCCTTTAGGGTGGCTATGAGTCAGAATCGACTTCACGGCCGTGGGTTTGTTTTGTTTTTTGGTGATAATTTATGCTAAAGGGGAAATGAGTAATTAAACAATAAACCATGAGATTGGAGATAGATTTGGGGCAGGAGAGAAGCAAAGCAAACATGACTCAGAGGAAGCAAGACTGAACGGAAAAGAGCAACTGAATGCTCTTTTCCCCACCCTTCTGATCTATCCGTTAATGTAATCCTATCCACGTTTTAGTATGCATTCCCCTTCTCTGATCCTTTCTCCAGTTTGCCTGTATTTCTCATTTTCTGCCTTTTAGCAGGGATAGAAAGAGAATCATGACCTATTCAGACTCTGGTAGACTTTGGGGTCATTGGTTCTCAGCAGGATACTCAACTACTACTAAGTTTAGGATGAAAATACTGCTATGATTTCAAGATATTTGGCCTGTGGCTTTCTTGAAACCTTCCACCTGAGAAGGGAAGATGATTTTACATGGAACATAACCGAGCAACTAACTCATCAGCCTGATCAGATGCTGACTTAATTCAGTAGCAATCAAGTACTTACCCTCCTCCCAATGAAAGACACTGTGCTAGAAGTGGGATACAGGAAGGGATGGATAGCAAAGAATGGCTACTGTTAGTAAGTTTATAATCTAAACTACTAGGTCTCAAACCTGGCTGCCCATTGTAATCAACAAACCAAACCCATTGCTGTCAAATTGATTCCGACTCATAGCGGCCCTATAGGACAGAGTAGAACTGCCCCACAGGGTTTCCAAGGCTGTAATCTTCATGGAAGCAGACTGTCACATCTTTCTCCTGCAGAACAGCTTGTGGATTCCAACCACTGACCGCTTAGCAAGCAGCCCCGCGCTTAACCACTGGGCCACCAGGACTTCTTATTATAATCAACAGGGAAGCTTTAAAAAATACTGATGCTCAAATCACACCCCTAGAGATTCTGATTTAATTGGGGGTGTGGTCTGGCATCAGGAGTTTTAAAAGCTCCCCAGGTAATTCTAATGTGCAGCCAGCTTTGGAAACTGCTATCTAAAGGGAGTAGAAGACAAAATGCCTAACCATAAAACTACTATAATCACGTGACCTTCCTGAACCAAATCCTTAATAGCTTCAAGTTCAAACTTATCTGGCATTCAAAGCCCTATGTAATCTAGCACCTGTTGTTGTTGTTGTTATGTACCATCGAGTCGGTTCCGACTCATAGTGACCCTATAGGGCGGAGTAGAACTGCCCAGTAGGGTTTCCAAGGAGTGGCTGGTGGATTTGAACTGCCAACCTTTTGGTGAGCAGCCAAGCTCTTAAGCATTGAGCTAGCAGGGCTTCATCTAGCACCTACTGAGCCTTGCTCCCTGAGCTCCCCCCTCCCAGAAATAGGAAACAGGTGGATCTCTACTGACTGTAACCAAAAGGTCGGCAGTTCAAATCCACCAGGTGCTCCTTGGAAACTCTACGGGTCAGTTCTACTCTGTCCTATAGGATCACTATAAGTTGGAATTGACTCAACGGCAAGGAGTTTGGTTGGTTTCTACCAACTCTAATTGACTGCTACCAGCTACCTGGAGAACCTTTGTTGAGAAAGATACTGAGACCATTACAATGCTCAACAGGAAAAAGTACTATGATCTTTTTTATTAATTTTAATTAATTTCACCATTATTAATAAGTAATGTCTGCCACAGTCAAGGCAGGGAAAGGGGCAGAATGAGTGTTAGATTTTTACTATGCTGGTATCACGCTTTTGCTCACCCTTTTTGCACTTGTTCTAGATTGTTCTCCAAACCATCCTTCACAGCACTGCCTCTCCTCCCTGAAGATTTCCTGTTGTCCTCCACCTCCTCCTTACCTTGTGTCATAAAAACAAAACCAAACATGTTGCCTCAAGTTGATTCCAACTTATAGTGACCCTATAGGACAGGAACCCTAGTGGTGCAGTGGTTAAGACCTACGGCTGCTAACAAAAACGTCGGCAGTTTAAATCCACTAGCCGCTGCTTGGAAACCCTGTGGGGCAGTTCCACTCTGCCCTATTGGGTTGCTATGGGTCAGAATCGACTCAAAGGCAATGGGTTTGGTTTGTTTGTTTTTATAGGACAGGGTAGAACTGCCCCATAGGGTTTCCAAGGCTGGAATCTTCACAGAAGCAGACTGTCCCATCTTTCTCCTGCAGAGGCTGGTGGGTTCCATCCACTGACCATATTATAGTTAGCAGCCCAGCATTTAACCACTGCCCCACTGGGGCTCCTTCCTTGCCTCAAAGAGTTCATCAAATCTTCTTCTGAATCCCGTCAGTAATATTGTTACTTTTACTGATATTTATAGAAATCAGTATCAGCTTTTGTGTACATATCTCAAACACTTTATGACTATGGTTCTCAAACTTCAGCTTGCATCAGAATCACCTGGGAAGGATTATTAAAACCCTCCCAGAGTTTCTGATTCAGTAGATCTATGGTGAGGCTCAAGAATTTGCACATCTAACAAGTTCCCAGGTAATGCTGATGCTGTCGGCCTGAGAACTTGTAATCTCCTAAAAGGTCTAGAACTACTACATCTTTATCTATACATTCCTTTAGCAATGCCCAGAACTCAGGAAGTGCTTATTTTCATTGAATTCAACCATAAGCAATCCAAGACAGATATGGTGAGAAAGGATTGGTACAGACTCACATTTAAGAAGTAACGCTGGTCTGGAATAAAAAAAAAAAAAAACCAAAAACCTTTGATGACAGATTATGTTTCAGACAGGAAGAGAGAAATAGGGATGATTCCCGGCTCAGTATCTGGAGCTAGGGTCATAGAGATGAAGGAACATTTTAGACAGATGCCAGGCTGGTTACCTGGAGACACACTTATTGTCTCCATCAGTCTCAAGCAAGCAGCCTCTGAACTGACTGCGGGTTTAACAAGGAGGAAAAGAGCCTGTATGTGTGATCAAGGGTGAAAGAAAGCAAACAGGTAGCCAAGGAAAGGAAAAGCAATGGAGGGAGGCTCTGGGAGGATTTTCATTTCCCATCTCTGGAAATTTGTCTCCATTGGCTTTATTGAAAGCCACCCAAAGGCTGATGGGGGAGGAGGGAGAGCTGTTAGAAGATGAACGAGATGGTTCACTGGGCAGATTTCCCCAGCTCTCACCAGCCTGGTTTTAAAAGCCATTTCAGCAATTGTTTGGAGCTGTCAGATGTCTCTGTCAGATCAATAGGTTACTATGGAATTTGCCCAGACTGTTGGCCAATCAAAATGTAAATTCCAGATAAATTTAATACATAAACCTACTTGTCTTCCTCAAGCCATTCTGAAAGTCATGAAAAGTAATTTGACTTTTCCTCATGACTGTCATACAGGAGACACATTTCTGCTGGTGTTAAGCATTTATTTGGCCTCAAAGCTCATTGTGGGGCCAGCGGTGGCAATGAAGGTATAGGGTATATGTGTGGTTATAGCCTTGCCATCCATGTGTTTCAGAGGGAGCTGGCCCGTTCAATTATTTGGGTGCTCTTTATGGGAAACATATAAATTAATATGAAGATGTGTGGTGTCTGTGTGCACGTGAGGGTGTTGTATTTGCTTGCAGGGTGTGTGATTAAAAAGTCATGAACCTCTATTTATGTCTCTCCTGGGCAGCGTCATTTTCTGGGACATGTAATGTGTATCTGGATGCATGATGGTGTGTATGCATGTTGCAACCTATTTCTTCCAACAAGAACCATAAATCTTTATATTTAAAGAAAAGATTTATAGCCCAGCTAGGATGGCTCCAGGCCCCATGGGGAAGTATGTTTTAGAGACATGCCCTAATTTTTCACATCGAAAGAAGTCGTAATGGGAGAAGCAGGTACGCAAGAAGTAAAAGGCTTTGAACTCAGGAACGTCTAAAATGAGGTTTTGCATTTAATCGTTTCTCCTGTGGTCATTAGATAGCAGATTTCTTACTTCAAAGTGGCATTAGTTTGTTAAAACATTTTCATATGCATTATGCTACTTTATTCTCACAACAACTCATTGAGGTAGCTGGCATCAGGGCTTCGAACTGGTTTGTTCCAGTTTGAACCCCTGCTGATATTTTGCATTTCTACCCCAGATATACTGAATAAGAATCTACCGTTTAACAAGATCCCCAGGTGATTCTTACAGATAATAAATTTTGAGAACCACTGCTCTGCTAGTGGTTCTCAGAACTGGTCCCTAACTAGCGTATTAACATTACCTGGGAACTTGTTAGAAATGCAAAATCTCAGCAGAGGTTCAAACCAGAACAAACTGGTTCAAAGCCCAGGCATTAGCTGGGTTCTTGCACTAGTTTCCTATGGCTGCTATAACAAATTGCCACACACTTGGCAGCTTAAAACAACAGACATTTATTATTTTACAGTTCTGGAGGGCAGAAGTCCAAAATAGATTTCACTGGGCTAAAGTTAAGGTGTCAGCAAGGTTGCGTTCCTTCTGGATTCTCTAGGGGAGAATCTATATCCTTGCCTTTTCCAAGTTTTAGAGGCTGCCTGCATTCTTTGGTGTGCAGCCTCTTTCCAAGCCAGCAAGGTCAGGTAGAGTCCTTCTTACACCACCGTCTCTCTATATTTCCTCTATTTTGCTTCCCTCTTCAATTTCTAAGGACTCTGTGATGGCATTTCATTCACCCAGACAATAAGATAGATATAATCTCCCTATTTTAAGGTTAGCTAACTAGCAACCTTAATTCCATGTACAACCTTAATTCCCCTTTGTGTGTAACCTATTAACAGGTTCTGGGTATTCGGACATAAATACCTTTGGTGGCCAGTATTCTGCCCACCAGAGCTCTCTTGTGCCCTAGTTTCTAACGGGTTCAGCTAGGGGCAGATTAACTAGTAAGCAAAGCATACACAGGCTTACAGTAAGCAAGGTATGTATGGGCTTGATTGTGTTTACTTCCTAATCTCTAGTGCACAGTTTCACACAGTGTGATGGTTACGGTTGTGTTTCAATTTGGCTGGACCATGATTCTCAGTGGTTTGGTAATTATGATGTAGTTTGGCAGTTATGTAATGATGTAATCACCTCCATGATGAGGTCTGATGTAATGTAATCACTTCCATGATGAGATCCGCTATGAGCAGCTAATCAGTTGAAAGGGAGTTTCCTTGGTGGGTGTGGCCTGCATCTGGCAAAGCTCACTGGCTTTTGCTCTGCTCTGGATCCTGCATTCAGCTCATAATCATCTGACCTCTGGTTCCTGGGACTTGAGCCAGCAGCCTGCCGTCTGACCTGCCTCTCTTGGGTTTGTCAGCCCCTGCAGCTATGTGAGTCAGGAGAAGCCTCCAGCCTGATGCCTGACCCACAGACTCAGGACTTTCTAGACTCTACAACCACATGAACCATTTCATTAATATCTCTCTCTCTCACAGTGGCTGCAACAATGGGCTCAAATATAACAGTGATTGTGAGGATGGCGCAGGACCAGGCAGTGTTTCGTTCTGTTGTTCATAGGTTCGCTGTGAGTAGGAACTGACTTGACAGCACCTAACAACATATATATATATTATATATATATTATATATATATCCTCTTATCTCTGTACCCAGACCTTGAAATGTCTGGGCCTTCTTAATATTGCAATAGTGAACTCAAACATTCCAGTGGTCCTGAAGATGGTGCAGGACCGGATAATGTTTTGTTCTGTTATACAGAAGGTCACCATGAGTTGGAGCTGACTCGATGTCAATTAACAACAACAAAAATCTCAATATTCTCGTTTTAGCTCAAATGTCAGCTCTTCAGGGTGACCTTCTCTGACCAACCTAACCACCCACTCCATCTTACCACCCTGTTTTTCTTCATAGTGCTCAACATCATCGGAAATTATCTTGGAACAATTTCTTAATTTTCCATCTTTCCTCAATAGAAGATATACTCCAAAACATCAGGGGCCTTGTATGTCTCGTTTTTTGCTATATCCCCAGTCCCTGGAATGGTGCATGATACATAGAGTTCTTATTAAAGTTTTTAATTGAATAATATTGTTCAACATTTATTCAACAATTATTATATGCCAGGCATGGTTCTAAGTGCTTTATATGCATTTACCCATTTTTATTCTCTACAGTACTACTATGAAGTTGATATTATTATTATCCCTATTCTACAGAGGAGAAAACTGAGGCTTCCGAGAACCTTGAGTTTATCACCCTCAGTTACAGATTACATTGTTGGTAAATAGCAGAGGAGGACTTTAAGCACAGGATTCATCCCTAGGGCTTGTTTTTAATCACTGCTTCGCTCTCTCTCCCACACAGACATAAGTGTTTTGGGCTTTCCATGTATGTCTTCTTGCCATTCACGCTCCCTCTTCCCCAGCAAGAGAACTTCTTCACCCTTGAGATCCAAATCAAATGTGTACTCCTTTATAACTTTCACTATCTACCCCTGGTTGAATTTAATCCTTCCCTTTACTGTCTTCCTATTTCATATTATATGTATTTATGATATAATATGCATCAAATCATGCTATAAAATGGGGCTAACTTCCTGTCTAAGTGTTGATTCTTTAAGGTAGACATTCTCATTTCATATTTCTAGTGTCCAGTAGAGTGTATTGGTAATAATTAATGTCTATCAGGCATGATATTTTTACAAACTTAGTAATTGTTGAACAAATAAAGAAAGAATTGTGGCTTCTAAGCCACGTCACTTGGTCCAAATTTTGGTCATTTTGTCCAGAGAATGTTTTGTTTGAACCAGTAAACTTAATAAGAAAAAAAGTAAACAGCACATGGCAGGAGCTCCATCATGGGGCTTTAATCTGACACCAGCATCCAAAGGAGCCCTGGTGGCGAAGTGGTTAAGAGCTGAGGCTGCTAACCAAAAGGTCAGCATTTGAATTCACCAGTTGCTCCTTGGAAACCCTATGGGACAGTTCTACTCTGTCCTATAGGGTCACTATGAGTCAGAGTCAACTTGATGGTACACAACAACAAAAACAAATCCACAGAAAGTCAGGGGGATGAACATATGTCTGGAGAAAGCAGCTGTGCTGGAATCACATGACAGAGAAGGGTCTTAGGGAAGTAGCAACAGGTACTGAGATATTGCTGCAAACTTAGGAGCACATCCAAGCCAGGTGGGGATCCCAGTCGGGGCAAAACATATCCCCCACTTCATTTGGCCTTTCCTTCTTGTCCCTTGTACACGTGCTCATTTCCAACCTCCCAGCATTTTGTCCTACTGGCCCTCTACGTGGTACACCCTCCCTTGTCCCAGTAACCTAACCAAATACAGTAATCTATCCAACAGAGTTTTCAAAAAGAAAATTCAATGTGTTAGGGAACATGATTTCCATTAAATGGTCATTGGTTCAAAAGTGATGGCAATTCAGAGAGGGGGAGAAAGGAAGACACAAGCTTAGGGGACTCAGCTTCTGTTAAGGGTGATGAAAAAAACTGGGAATGGTAATGGTTGAACAACACTATGAACATATTTAATGTTACTGAACTGTATGTGTGAAGATTGTTGAAATAACAAATATTCTGTTACCTATATACTTACCACAATTTATGATGGGGAACCAGCACAGTGAAAAGAGATAAGAAGAAACTGTTGGTGACTGAATGACCAACACAGCTTCTTCCTTAGAGGGGGTTTTGTTTATCAAAATAGTGGGTGATAAAAGTGATAAGAATGGGTAAGAAGCCTGTGGTTGTCATAGAGTTTGAGGTGGTGCTTAAAAAAGATGGATGAAGTCAAACACAGGATTTGCTCAGAGATGTTTAGGTTGTATAACCATATAATCAGCTAATTTGATAACAGTAGCAATAATAAGAACAACATCAACAATCCATATTATTGACATTCTTCCAGGAAAAATAACTCTGTTATTGTGAACATGAAACTACCAAATTCTAAACCCACTGCCGCTGAGTCAATTCTGACTCATAGCGACCCTACAGGACAGGGTAGAACTGCCCCATACGGTTTTCAAGGCTGTAATCTTTACGGAAGCAGACTGCCACATCTTTCTCCTGCAGAAAAGCCGGTGGGTTCAAACTGCTGATCTTTTGGTTAGCAGCTGAGCACTTAACCACTGTGCCACCAGGGCACCTTACCAAATCCTAGCAATAGGCTATTTATCCACTAGTAAATAGGTATTTGTAATGTAATATTTGATAATGGGAGGTTTCTCAAGAACCCAGTTACGTGCTTTTGCAGATCAGGCTGTGGTGCCCATTCTACACGGTCGGGACTAAATCCCTCCTCCATCAATGCTCCTCCTATTTCCCCCCCACTCCCTTGTCTCCTAGAGGGGGCATCTTCAGCATCAAAGATCTAAATTGATGATTTGTGTTATTCTCTAAATATTTATCATACCTTAGTTCTACCTACCAAGAAGATTATGAATTTGTGGAAAGGCAGAACTTTTTGAATATGCCCTTAAAGCCCAGGGATGATAGGGCTGTGTGCAGAGCTGACCTTCAATGAATGTAGGTTGAGTTGAATTAGAATGAACTTTGCCAAAAGGCTTTGTGAAATGTTGGCAGATGTTAAGCAGGTGTGTAGGGTGGGAGGGAAGGGAGTGGCAGGTCTCTCCTGTCAAATCCTTTTGGGAAACACTGGGTTAAATAAAGTTTAACAGGTTTCTTCCCTATGGTCCTCCTTCATCCCTTTGATATGCAAATGTTTATCATGAATCTTCAAGAAGGGGATTTCCTGGGCAGAATTTCCAAACTGTGCTTGCCAGAGAAGCCTTTATTTTACAAAGAAACTTAATAAATTAGTGTTCCACTAAATAAATTTAGAAAATATTGAATTTAAGTAAGTAAATTCCAGGCTGGGAAAAAATCTTCAAGACGACTTTTTCAATCCCCTCAGTTTCCCCATATGAAAAATGTGAATGATAATGGCACCTATCCTAAAAAGTTGTTATGAGGATTAAATAAATTAAAACATTTAACGGCCTTAAAATATCACTGTCACCATTTTATACTCAAGTCCTAGTGGTGCAGTGGTTAAGAGTAGCTTAACTGGCTAGCTACAGCTGCTAACCAAAAGGTTGGCAGTTCAAATCCACCAGCCACTCCTTGGAAACCCTATGGGGCAGTTCTACTCTGACCTACAGGGTCGCTATGAATCGGAATCAACTTGACAGCAACAGGACACCATTTTATAGGTGAGAATATAAGCTCTCACTGCAGTATGGCTTAGGGATTCAAGGTCACAGCTTTGGAGTCAGAACAAGGTGAAGCTAGCTTGCATGACCTCAGGCAGGTGTTGCAACTTCTTTTATCCTCCATTTCTTCATCTGTAAAGCAGGACTGATAACTAATTTCATGAAGCTGTTATGAGGAACAAAGGGGATAGTGAGGGTATAGGGCTTAGCCCAAAACTTGGCACCCAGGACTCATCCGAACCAAAAAAAAAAAAAAAAAGCCAAACAAACCAGTTGCTGTTGAGTCCAACTCATGGCGACCCTGTGTGTATCAGAGCAGAACTGCACTCCACAGTGTTTTCATGGCCATGATCTTTCAGAAGTAGATCACCAGGCCTTTCTTCTGAGGTACCTCTGGGTAGATAGAAACTGTCAACCTTTCAGTTAGTGCCAAGTGCTTAACTGTTTGTGCCACCCAGGAACTCCCAGGGCCCACTCAATAGGTGATTATTATTAGTTATAAGAGATATGTTTATTCAGATTTTCCTAGATGTAAGCACTGTTCTAAGAGTTGATATGTATTAACACATCATCATAATAAACCTAAAAGGTAGGTGAATTTTTAATTCCATTTTACAGATGGGGAAATCAGGGCTCAAAGAGGTGAAACAACTTGCCTAAGGTCATATAGCTAAGAAGTGAAAGAGTCAAGATTCAAACCTCAGTAGATTTACTCCAGAGCCTGTGATCTCAACCACTGTGCTCCCTTGCGTCTCAACCACTGTGCTATCCTGAATGGTATTTGTTGAGTTCAGTGCTTCGTTCCTCATTCATTACTTTTAGCACACTCTAGATAGGATGACTTCTACCAGGTGGCACCTTTAGTGCTCAGGAGTCATGATTAAGTCCTCTGCCATGTCTGTGCAGCTTGATTCCTGCCCCTCACTGAGGAGGCTGCAGCCATGATGATGTGGTTTGTGAAGGTCTTATCGGCATTACTATGTGTGGGTCTGCCCAGGCAGGTAGAATCCAAAGTCAGAGGCCCTGCTGGCCTTCTGAAGAACTCAAGGGAGAGAGGGTCTGGGGATTCTGTGAGGGTCAGGGATCTGGGGAGAGGTCCCCCAGTCCCTGTACAGAGAGGCCAAAGGCTCTGGGTAGTCACTGGGACAGCCCAACTTGGGCACCCTTCTGATAAAACCACATGGGGAAGGCAACAGTATGCCTCACCATCTCTTCCAGAGGAAGCTTCCAGTCTGATCCTGACTTAGGCCATGACACAGACCTCTCTGGGTAAACTAAGACCTAGAGAAGGAAGGTGATTTGTCTTTGGTCACTGAAGCAGCAAGTTGCAATGCAGGGACTTGAACTTGAGTCCCTTCACTCAAAACCCTGTTCTTTCTATACTTCTCTGAACATGCTCGACAAATAAAGAGGAGCCAGAAGGAAGGAACTGCGGGTGAACTTACGAGCAGATCTTCTGAGACAAGCGCTGTTATCTGTGGATGTGATGCAATGGTCTGTAGGTCACGATGCCAAATATGGGCCTTGGGCTTAACTAATACCCACGAGTCCGGAGATGGCCAGGATGAGAAGCTGTGCTTATGGCCAGCTCTCTCTAGAGTTATAAACCAAGATCAAGACATCCATCTCTTTTCCTCCCAAGGCGTCACCTGATGGTAACTGGGGTCATGTCAGCATTTCCAGGAGGCATATTTATGTTAGTGCTTTTATCAAGCAAGGCTGTGGCCATGATCCCACAGCAGGGCTGGGTCAGGCAATTGAAGCATTGCATCATCTCAGTTGAACTGTTTTGGAAAGAGGAGCCAGAAGAAACTGGGAAAGGGGCCAGGAAGGTGGGAGGAAAAAAAAAAAAAAAGCTAATGTGTTAAGCAGCTAATATATGATAGATTTTGTACCAGGTGCCTCACAGACATTGTCTGATTTAATCTTTATAAGGGTCCTGCAAAGAAGGCCTTAAATTCCAATTGTACAGATACAGAAACTAGTCAGAAAAGTTAAAGAGCTTTGTCCGAGGTCATACGGTTTGGCAGATGTGTGATTTAGACCCAGCTTTCTCTGACTCTGAAGCCTGCCCTACTATTCTCAGCTTTTATGTCTTCAGAGTCTAGTTCTGGTTCTTCCATTTAACTTACTACAGGCAAGCCCCTTCACTTTTCAAGCCTCAGATTTCTCATCCTAAAACAATGATAGTTCTTCTCTACTCTAAAGATTGGCAGAACGTGAAGGTAAGAGATTTGCAAACATTTTAATCAATTACCCAATGAGTATGTAGTTGTTGTTCTTTTTTGTTAGGTACCATCCAGTTGGTTCCGATTCATAGAGATCCTGTGTACAACAGAATGAAACACTGCCTGGTCCTATGCCATCCACACAGTCGTTGCTATGTTTAGCCCATTGTTGTAGTCACTATGTCAATCCATCTCATTGAGGGTCTTCCTCTCTTTCGCTGACCCTCTACCTTACCAAGCATGATGTCCTTCTCCAGGGACTAGTCCTTCCTGATCATGTACAAAGTACGTACTCATTATAAATAGAAAAAAGGGCTAGTAAAAAGGAGGAGAGTTTTATATCTATTAAAAAAAAAAAAAAAGCCATTGCCGTCGAGTCAACTCTGACTCATAGCAACCCTATAGGACAGAGTAGAACAGCCCCCCACCATAGGTTTCCAAGGAGAGCCTGGTGGATTCGAAATGCCGACCTTTTGGTTAGCAGCCAAATGCTTAACCACTGCACCACCAGCACCCCAAATCCATTGCTGTTGAGTTGATTCTGACTCATAGTAACCCTACAGAACAGAGAAGAACTGCCCCATAGGGTTTCCAAGGAGCAGCTGGTGGATTTGAACTGCCAACCTTTTGGTTAGCAGCTGTAGCTCTTAACCACTGTGCTACCACGGCTCTTCTATATTTATATCTGTATCTATATATCAAAATCTATAAACACACACACACACACATATGTATACATACAGAAATCGTTATCACAGCCAACTCTTCCATGAAGTCATACATGAAAAGGCCGTCCAGCACTGTGTGCTTCGTTTTCTGACATGTTGGTGCTCCTGGTGCTTGCCTTTTTGGGGATAATGGTATCACTTTAAATTGTACGATACTTTACCTTGAAAAAGTCCATTTAACATCCCTTTCAATATCCCAGTCTCTAATTACATCAGTGAGTTTTTTTATTATCATGGTTTTGTGCAAAATGTGCAATACTTCTCCATCCTTTGTGAATTTTTCCTTCAGAAATCAAAATTAAAGTCCTCAGAAGTATATTTCTCTAGCAGTGGCAGTAGCAACATGGCCCATAGAGTCGGCCTGGGTTCAAATCCCTTGCTCTACCACTTACCTCAGCACACTGCTTGTAATTGCTTCTAGATGTAAAATGGGGGTAGCAATAGTACTTACCTTTTAGGTACTGAGAGTGTACGTGTAAAATGCTTAGAACAGAGCCTGAACATAATAAATGCTCAATAAACGTAACCATGAATATTATATCATTTCAGATCTAATCACATAAACGAGATTATGGTAGACTATCTATGCCCACTGTTTGTTTGAACTTGCTTACAAGTATGACTAACAGGGTCAATTTGGAAATGAAGTTGACCTGGGAAATCATTATTTCACAGTGCAATTGTAGGAAAAAACCACACAAATAAACATATAATTACAAACTGTGATTAGTGGTATGAGGGAAAATTAGCAGGGTACTCTGAGAGAGAGAAAATGATAGGCATATTTTAATAAGAAGATTCATAAAAGGCCTCCTTGAGGAAGCAGGAGTCACTGGATGGCACAAATGGTTAAGCACTTTGCTACTAACCAAACAGTTTGCAGTTAGTGTTCACCCAGAAGTGCACTGGAAGAAAGAGCTGGTGATCTACTTCCAAAAGGTCACAGCCATTGAAAACCCTATGAAGCACAGTTCTACTCTGACATACATGGGGTCTTCATAAGTCAGAATCAACTTGATGGCAACTGATTTGGGTTTTTTTTCTTTTTTGGTAAGGAAGTAACATTTAGGGGCAGAGGCTGGGAAGGATAAGGAGAGGCTGGTCAGGCTAAGAGTAAAGAGAAGGGGCAGATTTTCAGGCAGAGAGGACAAGGTTGCAAAGGCCCTGCCCTATGAAAGAGCTAGGGATGTTTGAGGAAGAACAGTGTGGCTGGATTGCAATGAGCAAGGGGGAGAGAGGGTAGAGAAAATGATAGAAGAAGATACAGTGGGGCTCTTAGATCATGATGAAGAGCTCAGGTGTTAGTATAAGAAATGAGACACTATTGAGGAGTTTTTAAGAAGTCAAATTACATGGCTGAATTAGCATTTTGCGTAAGACAGGTCTGGTGGCAATGCATCAGGAGCAGATGTAGAAGCCAGTTCAGAGGTGATTGCTGTAACCAGGGCTGGAAGTGAGGTAGCTTACACTAGGGTGGTGGGGATGAAATAGAAGTAGATGGTTTCAAAAGGCATTTTAGAGGTAAAATCAATACAAATAACTTAGGATGGCTTGGATTTTGGAGTCACTGGTTGGCATAAACTGTAAATGCACTCAGCTGTTAACTGAAAGGCTGGAGGTTCAAATCCACCCAGAGGTCCCTCGGAAGAAAGTCCTGGAGATATACTTCTGAAAAATCAGCCATTGAAAACCGTATGGGGCACAGTTCTCCTTTGACACGCAGAGGGTTGCCATGAGTTGGAGACAGCTCAACGGCAACTGGGTAGTGTCGTGGAGAACATGGTTTGAGATTCAATGTACTGAAATACTCTGCCTAATGACGGGGAAAGAACCATTGCATAGGATTCACTGGGAAGCACATTTGGGTTAAATATGAAGAAGAATCTCCCAATAATTAAAACCACTCCAAAATGGAATAATCTAGGAACATAATAAATTATTTGACTTTGGAAATGTTCAAAAACAAAAGTCTAGATCACCTTTTACATGAGAGTTTATGAAAATGTCTTGAGAATCCACCTTAAGGACATGTTACAACATTGTGGGAAATACCACGCATCAGAATATTCATAGCTGACTTACTTATCAAAATAATAACTAACGTTCCGGTCAACATGGCGCTATAGTCAGAAGCACCACGCCATCCCTCCGCAGCAAAGATCAGAAAAACTAAGTCATACAGAGTCACACGTCAATCCTGAATCCCTAAGCATCAAATAAAGAGATAAAGAACTCAGCCAAGCACTGAATGGAACAAGAAACTGACCGAGAACAGAGAGCAAGCAGAGATACATGCAGAGGTCCCCTATCAGCTACCGCAGCATGGATATGCCATCTTGGACTCCTATCAGAGATCAGTGAACAGGTAGTATGAGAAAGCAGCTTCATGAAGCTTCCAGCAGGAGACAGAACAACCAGTAACCAGCGATATAGGCTTCCCCAGCCCCCACCCTTCTTCACCCCCACTTAGCCTCCTCT
>NW_004443952.1:1688717-1715662 GCF_000243295.1 Trichechus manatus latirostris | reverse complement strand
TGGGGTTGTTAACCAATGTCATAAAACAATATGTGTACTGACTGTTTAATGAGAAACTATTTGTTCTGTAAACCTTCATCTAAAGTACAATAAAAAAAATTTCAAAAAAAAACACTTATGGAATATTCATTGTGTGCCAGTTTTAAGCAACTAACATGGATTAATTTATTTAACTCTCACAACACCTCTGTAATGTGTACTCACATCATCCCCATTTTACAAATGAGAAAACCAAAATACAGAAAGATTAACTAATTCACCAAAAGTCGTATCACTGGTATGTGGGTAGAAACAGGATTCAAACTCAGGCAGTCTGGCTGTACTAGACATAAACTAAATGTCTCAACATTGGAAAATAGTTCAATATACTGTAACACAGCCATTCTCTAGAACAGTATTATTAAATAATAGTGGTTGTGAAAACTATACAGTCAACAATGAAGAAGGATTAACAATAACTTACATGTATACTACAATTACTGTGTATAAAACACACACAGACATATAGAAAATGAAATGGAAGGGAACGTTAGGTTGAAGGGAATACGGCTGACGTTTTTTCTCTGTTTTCTTTTCCAAATTTTTCCCAGTATGGTAATGCTACGTTTGTTCAGAAAAATATAGTGGCAATTCAAAACAGATGATACCATTTGCACCAAAAAGAGCTAGAAGGAGATTGGACTTCTCAGAACTTTCTGAACACAGAAATCCTATAATTCTATTAGAGTGGGTTTTTTTATGGGCAAACTGGGGATCCAGTATGAGTATCTGGATGAAGACAAATCTGTCACACATGAAATGCAAAATCCCAAGTGAAAACTTTTATTTTGATTTAACGGTCAATAATCCAAACTAAACACCAGTCAATTCAGACAAATAGGTTTTTGAGACCCCACAAATCTGTATTATTAGTCACACATCACTGACAAAGTTGCAAAACTTCCATAAATAGGTTTTTAATGATGAGATCATATTTATCTAATGCATGCTATGTCTCACAGTAAGTTGAAAGTAAATGCGCCATTTAGTGTGTCATATGCCTCCATGGCTTCAACAATCCCCCCTTTTCTTCTTTTTTGAGCTGAGAGAACAATTTGCAATGCAGCTGTGTAACATCTGGTAGCTGAGAAATGCTGCTGGAGAGGTTTTCAATCTCTGAATCTGATGGGTCCTAGTATATAATGGCAGGCCATTTCTCTTCAACCTTTCCTGAATGCCAAGACTGTTGTTAGCTGCCATCAAGTCAGCTCCTACTTACGGTGACCTTGTTGTATAACAGAACAAAATGTTTCCTGGTCCTGCGTCATCTTCATGATAGTTGGTATGTTTGAGTCCATTGTTTTGGCTACGTGTCAATACATATCATTGAGGGTTGCCCTGATTTTCTCTGACTGTCTACTTTACCAACCATGATGTCTTTTTCTAGTGATTGGTCTTTCTTGATGATGTGTCCAAAGTAGGTGAGCTGAAATCTTACCATCGTCGCTTCTGTAGAGCATTCTGGTTACATTTCTTCTAAGACTGATGTTTGTTCTTCTGGTAGTCCACAATATATTCACAATTCTTCATCAATACCGCATCCATGAAATATGTGTTTGGTAAATGTCCAAGGGTCTGCCATTTTCCTGGGCTCTAAGTTGAGGAATATTCCATGAGAAGTCAATATACCTGGCTGTAGCCAAGGTCTCTCCTACTTTTTTATTTTTCTCATATTAGCAACAAGCTGATCCCAGAATATCTTATCGAGGGTGAAGCATCATTGTTTCTTAGGAGGGTCTATTAAATTATCATGCAATGAATAATAATACTGTTTTCCCTTTATTCTAAGACATTTCCAATTGTAAGACACACTACTCATTTAATAAGAGCTCCTTGGGAAAAAGAAGCAGCACTACATTAATGCACATGCCAAATTTAAGACACATCCCAATTTCACAAATGTTAAAAAATGCAAAAAAAAAAAAAAAAAAGAGTACCTCTCTAAATTTAGAAAATATGGTATCTGACATATCTAAATTGGCAAAATGTGTTTGTGTTAATCTTTCCATTTTCTTTAATCCTCGAAAGGAGATTTCAAGTTAGATGTTTGATCTCTTTTCTACAGATGAGGAAACTGAGTCTCAGAGGTTGACTTGATGGCAGAGGTGGGACTTGAACTAGATCTTCCTAATCCTGTTCACATTAAAGAGAAATTCTCCCTTAGCGCTAGAATCTATGAGGAGTGGAAGGACATTGAACTTGGAGGCACAGCAAACTGAGTTCCTTTCTAAGAGTTGTCTCTAACAGTGGCAGAATTTGGGCTAGAAGTTGGCTTGTATGACTCCATAGCTACCTACAGTGGCTGATATGTAAAGTTCCTTCCAGTGTTAAAAGTTTATTAATTACTGATATAAACAATCCATTTTGATTTTATTAAATATTTGCCAAGTGTTTAGTTCTCTGTCAGTGCTCTAGAGAATACAGTAATTACAGGCACCACGTATCCAATACTTCACACACGCTACATTCTTACATTTTATATATGTCATATCAGTTTATAGCCACAAGGAACTTGGGAGGTACGTGAATTACTTTACAGATGAGGAAACGTAGGCACAAAGAAAGAAAGTCACTTGCTCAAGATCCAGAATTCAGGTCCAGACATTTCTGATTCCAGAGCAGGGCTTTTCATGACTAAATTACTCTCCTTGCAGGATACAGGAAAAATATAGGAAGGTGGTCTCCTTATGGAATTTGAAATCTAGTTAGTGACATAAGATTAAAACATAAACTAACAAGAGGAAAATGGAATTTTTATCCACCCAATGGAATTATTATTCCATTTTGCAGATAAGTAGAGTCTAAGGCTGTAAAATCAGTGAGATAAAATTCAAAACCAGGATTTTAAAGCCCTACTCCAATTTTCTTTTTACCTGTACACTAAACCTGCCATCCTATTTCATTTTTGAGAAGGAAGCTGGTCCAAATGATATTCAATAACTGTCCCAATATGAAAGGTTTATCAAACTTTGATGATGTGACTACATCTGGTGATTTATGTCTGAAATTCCGAGGATGGGCTATGACAATTGAAAAGCTCTGTCCTTTAGATCCTCATATTTCCTCCATCCCGTCACTTCCTGCCCTGCAATCACTTGCCCCAGATCATAAATACTGCCCGCCACTTTTATGATTATTGGTGGTTAGATATGATGAATTCTGATCCTAGTCAACTGTGCAGGAGATATTAAATACATTAGCTAATTTTCTCTTAGTGCCTTATCCAATATGAATCAATATTGGCTTAATATTTAACATGTTTAAACATTTTTATGTATATTTATGATGAGACGATTTATGTTTATTTTATGAAGATGAAATATTTAGCGCTCTGCCACCGACAGCAAAGCCATTTCAACTTGGAGCTCTCTCTTTAGCCTGCTCTGGGGCCATCTTCTTGTGTCCTCAGACAGCTGGCTCGTTTTCACGGACTGTGACTTGCTAGAGGATGCTGAGTTCATAATGAGTAGTTGTGAGCACCTGGAAAGAGGAAAGGCTAAATTCTGAAGAGTGAGTTTTGAAAGGAGCCTGCTGGAACAGTAGTACCAGCTCCTATCCTGCCTCAGCTCTGCTTCAACGCTACTCTCTGCTGCAGTCTAACAGCATATACTGAAGGTCGGATCTAATAAGATTCAAATCCCTCGAGGAGAGACAGTTTTGTGAAATGGGACTAGAAGCATAGTTTGGAGCAATGGTTCTCAAGCAGGTGCAATTTTGCCCCCCAGGGGATATTTGGCAATATCTGGAGATATTTTTGGTTGTGACAACAGGAAGGTGTGCTACTGGCATCCAGTGGGTAGTGGTCAGGAATGCTGCTAAACATCCTACGATGCACAGGACAGCCCCCCAACAAAGAATCAGCCAGTCCAAAATATCGGTAGTAGTAAAGTTGAGGGCACTATAGGCCATTGTAAGGAATTGTTTACTCTGAATAAGATGGGAAGAGCTATTGCTCAGAGGAAGGTTTTGAGTAGGAAAGTGGCATGATATGGCTCAAACTCTAAAAGAGTTACCTGGGTACTGGAAGGAATACAGACTGAGCGGGGAAAGGTGGCAGCAGGAAGACCAGTGAGGAGGCTATTACTGTTTTCCCAGAGCCATGATGGTGACTTGATCATGGTGGTAGTGGCAGGCATTGTGAGAAGTTTCCACATTTTGGATACCGGAAGTCAGCAGGATTTTCCAATGAATTGGACATAGGGGGTGAGAAAGAGAAGAGTCAAAGAGGAGCCGAGAATTCTGGCCTAAGGAATTGCAAGAATTGACATGCCATGCCATTTTTTTCAAATGGGGGTGTCTATGTGGGTCCAGGTTCCAGGGAACTTTTTTTTTTTTTAACCATGGGAGACACTGCATTATGTTTTTATGTTAATTAGTAAGATTTTCTAGAGAGGAAAGAAATTATGATTCAGAGAAGTCAGGATGATTTCTAGATTGCTCGAGTAGTGACCTTGAGTGGAGGTTGGGCTTGGGTGCGGGTGAGAAAGGGTGGTAATTGAAAGGCAGAAGTAGACAGGTAAACCTTAAATAAGAATATGAACAATTAATTTACAGTAACAGGAGGGAAAGCAAAGTGTATGGGCATAAATCTCAATAGGTTGATGGTGGCAGCAGGGTTTATGTAGATGCTGTCATTGATTTTCTAGTGAGATAGGAAGCAAAGTCTGAGCAGAGAGTAAGAAATGCAGAAGAGGTGTTGGAGGTGTGAGAAAAGCAGAGATGAAGTAAAACAGATTATATGGATTAGAGAAATGAGGTAGAATTTGAATCCAGGCCCACTAGGCTCCAACATCAGCAAACTTCTTATGTACCATGTGGCTTTAAAATTATCCTGCAAGGTAAATATATATCATTCCAACTCGACAGATAAACAAAAAAGAAATACTAAGAGTTTATGTGGCCCAAGAACACTCAGCTTGTTACATTGAAAAATGAGATTTCAGGCCCAAATGTTGAGACAACTAATGCACAGTCTTTGAACCTATTCACAATTCATGCTGTAGGGAAAGGAAGCACCATGGCAGATAGCTCTGTGAATGGGCAGCGGGGTACTAGGTCCCCTCCCAAGGCCGCTGGAATGGTGACAAATGTAGAAATTATCTGCAGGGTTCTTGGGGCTTTCTCAACTGCATTTTGTCCTAATGCTGCTGCCTGATCCTTTGTGTGTTTGCCCCTTTTAGCTTCAGCTTTCCTTCTTTCTCAGGTCAAGTTAAAGGAACAGATGTTATCTAGCTTTGATCTGCCCATGTGAGTCCGTGACACATGGCAGGATATCTCTGTGCTGAGGGCTTTTGAAAATCGGGTTGAACTTTCCTGGAAAAGATGACATCAGGATAGAACATCCACTTTTACTTTTTTTCTTGCTCAGCGTTCTGTTTCTTCCTTTTCTTCACCCTGTGAGATGTGCCCCATAGCTAAACATGCCACTTAAGGGAAACTTTGGGTTCCAAGTAATCCTCATACTTCCAATTCTTAGAATCTTTGTTGGACTTGAGAGGGACCTTGGAGATCCCCACTCCCAGTCTCGAATGAAAAGACTGAGGCCCAGAGGGGGGAAGTGACAGCAGTAGCAGGACCTGAAATCAGGTTCTTTCAGTCCCACCGGAGGGCTGTAGGGGTCCCAGGAAGCTGTATATTCTTCTATAGAGTGGGCCACCAAAAATGAGACCAGACGCATAGTTTCTCAACCAGACTTCTCAACCCTAAAATGACATTTGCAAATAGCATTAGGGAAAACATTTTTCCCTTGTTTTTGACATCTAATGTTTAAACTTTCTTTAAAGGTTGTATTCTAAAAAGGTTGAGTCCATGGTGAGTCAGAGACTCAGAGACAGACAGCAGGGCTATTTAAAACCAGCCATATGACTCCCAGTGACTTCACCATAAAAGGCAGTGGCAGAGCCTGGAGGAAATTGGCTGCAGTGAAGAGAAAGTGGGGAGACAAGAAAGTGGCCTCCAACCACTTACAAAAAATGAGGATCTTAGTTGTAAATCCCTCAGTTCACTGCCTCCCTGTCCTACCTACAAACTTAACTGCATCTACATGGATCTTACTCCTTTCTCTCTTACTTTAGTGGCAAGGAGCCCTGATGGCACAGTGGTTAAGAGCTTAGCTGCTAATCACCATGGACAGTTCCAATCTACCAACTCCTCCTCGGAAACACTATGGGGCAGTTCTACTCTGTCCTATAGGGTTGCTGAGTCAGAATCAACTCGATGGCAGCAGGTTTGGTACTTTTGGTTTAGTGGCAAAGTTGGAACTTGAACTACCTAAGACTTTTTCTTCTGCTCTGTGTCTTTGAACCTTCCCCTTTCCATCTCTAATGGAGTTCAGCCCTCTATTTCTGGGAAATTTTAAATCTTCTCTACTTCTGCTGTCCTTGCCGTAACTACATCTCCTCTATAGCACCTCCCCTTGGATGCCATGTTTTTCTTCTTTCACATCTTTCTTCAGGCCTTCAAACATGAGCGCTTTGAAGGGGTTCTCTACTTTGACTCTTCCTACATTCTTACCTTTCATTCATTCCCCAATCCAGTGAAATCTGATCTCTTCTCTTAAATGTGGACTCAGACTTCTCTTGCCAAGGCCACAGATGGCCTCCTAATTGCAAGACCAAAATACACCCTTTTATCTCCTTTTCTTATTTGATGCCTACACTATTTGGCACTGATTAGTTCCTCTTTGAAATAAATTTCTTCCCAGGTGTCTATGGGATTCTCTGGCTCTTACAAAGATTCTTCCTCCTTTACTGACTTTGTAAATATTGATGTTCCCCAGGATCCTCTTTGATTCTTTCCTCTTTCCTTCATTTACACTTTCCTTTCTTTCTTTTTCTTCCCTCCATCCCTTCCCTTTCTCCCTAATTCTCTCCTCTTCTCTTCCCTCTTATTACTCTCTCCTGGAGCATTATCACTCAAACCCAGGGCTTTTGCTCCCTTAGTTGCACAGCCTGATGAAACTACTAGGGAGCTACACAGCAGAGAGCTGCCTGGGCATCTGGACTGCAGGAGAGATAACTGTGCTGGAGATTCCAGGTTGGGAATAATACATATGTAAAAAGTCCCGAAGACTGCAGCCCATGGGATAATAGACAAAGTAATCTAGGAAAGAGCTCAGAACAGGAATACAAAAACCTGGAGGTCCAGGGATGAGTCCCAAAATTGTGTCCAAATTGTACCTATTGGGTACATATGTAGATATTTTAAGATAATTCATCATCAGATTCTCAAAGGAGTCAATGAGTCACAGAATTTAAAGAGAATTAAAATATACATATATTTCAAGGAAACATGATATAGGGAACAAATGACTAAACTGGTAATGAGTAGGTTTAGGAACTAGCCTTGGCTTTGCCACTAACTAGCTGCATGGCATCAGGAAGGATAACCTGACCCTCCATGTTCATATGAAGCCTTCCCACAGCACCCTGAACTCTCCCTGCAGCACTTTGTACATCTGGCATTATGATTTGCTTACTGATTTAATGTCTCTGTTAGATGGCAAGCTCTAAGAAGGCAGGGTCTATGTTGCTCACTACTGTATAGTAATATCGTGCACATAGTATTTTTCCTTGGTTGCCCTCAGACCATCAGTTCCTTTCTCTGGGCTTCAGTGTCTCCATCTGGAATGTTAGGTGATTGATTTTACACTATTCTGTTTTTCCAAGCACCAGTACTCTAGCATAGTGTTGGTCTTAGTCACCGTTGCATCCTCAGAGCCTACTGAGCCTGAACGTTGGTTCTTCCAATCAAGCACAGCAGGTGAGCAAGGAAAGGTATAATGATAAATTCTGATGTGGTACAATAATGGGATTAGACGGTGCTGTGGAAGAAGGGCTGGGGGACTGATCACATCTGGGGATTCTGGCATAAACCATCTCTAGGTAAACTCTTGGCCAAGGCTACATCTGGCTCATCAGAGCAGGATGGACATTGCCCCCTCCAGGTATCAGGCAGTACTAATCACAGTGACCACCTGCAGGCAAGTCTCTCTAACTCTTTCATAATCATTTCGAATACTTTTTTTTTTTTCCTTCTGAATTTTAACTCAAGACTCACAATTTATAAAAAATGAATTAGCTGCCACTGTAGTATGTAATTTTCAAAACTACCTGTTCACCACAGCAAAGCAATAATACCCTGTTCCCAAAGGAAGCATCATTCTTTACTCCCTTCCTTCCAACCTCATTGTGTACTGAGCCACATCAAGGCCAGGAAGGAACAAACACATCAGAATCCAGCCTGCCTCATGGTTTCACTGCCTCCCCTGAACAGCTGCCATTGGAATGTCTTTCTTTATAAAGTTCCTTCATTTTTCCCCTCATGGTTTCTCAGCTTTTCTTGCTTGAATTGATCATCTTTCATTTTTATTATTATTATTTTTTTTATTAAAGGCAGGACTTGCTATTGCTGGTGCCACATTTAAAGTAATAGCTTTCTATTCCTCTATGTTTATTCTCTTCATTGGTTCCATATTAGTGTGATACATTAAAAAAAAAAAAAATTAGGATTTAGAATCAAGAGATCTTGCCATTGAAACCCAATTCTGACCCTGGTCAGTCAACTGGCCTGGCTGAACCTTAATTACCTCATATTTTAAATGGGATAGTAGTAACACTTTCTTATATTACTTTTATTGTTCTTGTTAGTTAATTGCCATCAAGTAGATTCCAATTCATGATGATCCCATGTGTTACAGAGTAGAATTGTGCTCCATAGGATTTTCCTGGCAGAAATTTTAACTGAAGCAGATCGTCAAGACTTTTTTTTTCTGTATACCACCGAGTGGGTTCAAACCGCCAACCCTTAGATTAGCAGTTGAGTGTAAACCATTTGTGACTCCTAGGGAACCTTAGTTTTGTTGCTGTTGGGTGCTGTTAAGTTGGTTCTGATTCATAGCTGCCTGGTCCTGCACCATCCTCACAATCGTTGCTGTGCTTGAGCCCATTGTTGCAGCCACTGTGTCAATCAATCTCATTGAGTGTCTTCCTCTCTTTCCCTGACCCTCCATTTTACCAAGCGTGATGTCCTTCTCTAGGGACTGGTCCCTCCTGAAACATGTCCAAAGTACATGAGATGAAGTTTTGCCATCCTTGCTTACAAGAAGCATTCTGGCTGTACTTCTTCCAAGACAGACTTGTTAGTTCTTCTTGCAGTATATTCAATATTCTTCTCCAACACCATAATTCAAAGGCATCAATTCTTCTTCGGTCTTCCTTATTCATTGTCCAGCTTTCACATGCACATGAGGTGACTGACAATACCATAGCTTGGGTCAGGCGCACCTTAGTCCTCAAAGTGACATCTTTGCTTTTTAACACTTTAAAGAGGTCTTTTGCAGCAGATTTGTCCAATGCAGTACGTCATTTGATTTCTTGACTAATGCTTCCATGGGTGTTGATTGTGGATCCAAGTAAAATGAAATCCTTGACAACTTCAATCTTTTCTCCTTTTATCAGGATGCTGCTTATTGGTCCAGTTGTAAGGATTTTTGTTTCCTTTATGTTGAGGTGTAATCCATACTGAAGGCTGTAGTCTTCGATCTTCATCAGTAAGTGCTTCAAGTCCTCTCCACTTTCAGTAAGCAAGGTTGTGTCATCTGCATATTGCAGGTTGTTTATGACTCTTCCTCCAGTCCTGATGCCCCATTCTTCTTTACATAGTCCAGCTTCTCAGATTATGCTTAGCATACAGATTGGATAAGTATGGTGAAAAGATACACCCATGACACACACCTTTCCTGATTTTAAACAACGCAGTATCCACTTGTTCTGTTTGAGTAAGTCCCTCTTGATCTATGTACAGGTTCCTTATGAGCACAATTATGTATTCTGGAATTCCCATTCTTCACAATGTTATCCATAATTTGTTATGATCCACACAGTCGGATGCCTTTGCATAGTCAACAAAATACAGGTAAACATCTTTCTGGTATTCTCTGCTTTCAGCCAAGAACCATCCGATATCAGCAATGATATCCCTCATTTCATGTCCTCTTCTGAATTCGGCTTGAATTTTTGGCAGTTCCCTGTTGATGTACTGCTACAACATTTTTTGAATTATCTTCGGCAAAATTTTACTTGCATGTGATATTAATAACATTGTTCAATAATTTCTGCATTCTGTTGGATCACCTCTCTTTGGAATGGATACAAATATGGATCTCTTCCAGCCAGCTGGCCAGGTAGCTGTCTTCCTAATTTCTTGGCATAGACAGGTGAGCACCCTCAGCGCTGCATCTGTTTGTTGAAATACCTCGACTGGTATTCCATCAGTTCTTGGAGCCTTGTTTTTCACTAATGCGTTTAGTGCAGCTTGGACTTCTTCCTTCAATACCATAGGTTCTTGATCATATGCTACCTCCTGAAATGGCTGAACATCGACCAGTTTTTTTCAGTACAGTGACTCTGTGTATTCCTTCCATCTTCTTTTGACGCTTCCTATGTCGTTCAATATTTTGTCCATAGCATCCTTCAATATTGCAACTTAAGGCTTGAGTTTTTTCTTTACCTCTTTCAGCTTGAGACATGCCAAGTGTGTTCTTCCCTTTTGGTTTTCTAACCAAAGTTTAAATCAGAAATCATGGGACCAAGTGTTTTGCAAACTCTGTAAAACTCTATGTGAGGATATAATCAGTATTATTTCTTTCCAACTTCGCAGTATGTTTCACATTCTCAAATTTGGTAAGCAACTATCTTCGTTTATCCTCCATCCCTTTTCCAATTTTAAGACTTTAATCAACCCTCTCAATATCCACCTCTCCATGCTAGAAAAAATTCCCTATTAAAAAAAAAATTAATCCTATCCGTTATTCAGAAAAGCAATTTCAGCTCTCTGTTAATTCTTCATTCAACAAATACTCATCATGAATATAAAATGTCTAAGATGAGGTCTTTGATTTTACACAATGCTGTTCCAACATCCTGTATACATTGCCACCTGATGATTCTGATGGTTACCTAGTGTGTGACGGATTGAGGTGGGTGAACCTACAAGACAGCTAATTGCTTGAGCAGGCAGCTTTAATTTTTAGGAAGTTATTCTTCATTTTGAGCTAATCTGTGTCTTTCTGTAATTTCCATGTATTATACTATTCTAACAGTATAATATCTTCTTCCATAAGTGTTCAGATGTTTGCAGATAGCTACCAAGTTACCTCTCCCAATTTTTTCCTTCCCCAGGCTAAGAATCAGAAACTCCTACTACCATTCCATGTATCAGATTTGCCTTTCATCTCCCTCCTCTGGCTATACCCTGGCTTGTTAGCATCAAGCTTAAATTACAGTTGAATTCAGGATTGCAGGTGTGGTTGGACCAAGGTTAACTAGAGTGGAGTTATCAAATTTCCTCCACTGAGCATGAATCTATTCTTAGTTCAGCCTGTAACAGCATTAGCATTATTTGTTACAGCCAAAGCTCATTGTTGACTCATACCACACTTAAATAGAAATACAACCTCTGACTTGTGAGTAACCTATCTTTATTCTAAGCCATATTTCTTCATCTTGTATTTATAGAGTTGGGTTTTTGGACCCAAGTGAGCATTTAGCATTTGTCCATGCTCAATTTTATCTTTTTAGATTTGACCCAGCATTCTCACTAGCTAAGAAGTTACTGAATCCTGATTATATAATTTGGTGTGTTGGCTATTGCTCCAAATTCATGCCATGGATATTTCTAGTCAATAAACCTTTGTGTACTCCTGTTGTTAGTTAACATGTTGCAAATCATGGTTAAGAATAAAATTTATATATTACATAATTATACCTTCTTTCTTTTTAAAAATTTTTTCAAAGTGCTATAGGATATGAAATTAAGGCACTATAAGATGTATAAAGAATACTGTACCTGCCACATACATAAAAGGTGCTCAATTAATACCTATCAGGAGAACAAAACAGTGGTAGGTCTCCCAGAACTGATTTAAAAAAAAAAAAAAATGAAAATAAATAACAGAAGGAAAAAAAAGAGGACCCTCTACCCAAATGTGGATGGGAGGGAAGGCAAAGCTGTAAAGAGAAATTAAATTTTCAACAGAAGTCAAAAGCCAGGAGATGTTGTGTGCTGTTGAGTCAATTCTAACTCATAGTGACCCTACAGGACAGAGTAGAACTGCTTCATAGGGTTTCCTAGGCTGTAATCTTTACGGGAGCAGATCACCAGGTCTTTTCTCTCACTGAGCGGCCAATGAGTTTGAACCATCAACCTTTCTTTTAACAACCAAGCTCTTAGCCATTGTGTTACCAGCGCTCCAGTATTCAGAAATGAGACAAATCACTCTAAAACTGAGAAGGCACATAAAGGACTTCTGCTGAAGACAGATCCAAGCTGATGGCTAATATTGATGGTCCTCTGTGAACATTTTGAAGATTATGAAGGAGCAACAGGCAAAAATAACAGCATGCCCTCAAAACACACACACACACACACACACACACACATACATACAGACTAACATTAGTTAACTACCATTGAACATTCACTTTGGGCCAGGAATTAGGCTAAGTTTCCTTAAAGTTTCCCAACAAGACATTGGGGTTGGTACTATGGTCATGCTTACTATATAACAGAGAAAACTGAGGTTTATAAATTGCCCTTGGTCATGTACACAGTAGAATACAGATATAGGGCCTGAACCATGGTGAACCAGTGAAAACGAACTTCTGAACATCTGCTTAGAGAAATCACCTATAGTCTTACACATTTTCAAACATTGGTTCGAGTTAATCCATAGTTATAAGAGGAAATTATTATCAGATCAAAACTTAAAGTCCCACCACTTAAAGACCAATAAAGGAGACCCTGTGGGGTCTAGAACCCTCAGACCCCGCTCCATTAACTTAATCCAGGTTTTTCATATGTTTAGAGTCTCCAGTTCTAACCTTGTCTATTCTATCACACCTAATTCTGATATTATTTTGTCTGTGGTCTACACGCTTAATAATGGTAGATTGAAAATTTGGTTGACAACACCAAGTTCTTAGTTTTGGCTCACACCCCAGATCTATACCCAATCTATTCATAGTCCACTTAGGTAATCCATCTATGACCTCCCATCCCACCACCTTACTTGAGCCAGCCTATCTCTCTTTTGGCTCTCCTACGTTAATGTAGGAGATGGCCAGGGCCTGATGTCCGTGTTACAGAGAACAGATATCACTGAGACAAGCACTGCACTGTTCTGACGTGGGGAGTATTCAGACTGGAAAGCAAACATTGAAGAGATAGGGGGCCAGCTAACTCCCAGACACTATCCTTGGACACCTTGCCTGAGACGAAAGTGAAAGATTTCTGGTGGAATGTTTCAAAAGTCCCATAGATTCTCCATCTATTTTGTTATCAAGTATTTATGGGGGGCCCTTTACTAGTTACTGAGAATACAGCAGTGTATGAGATACACACAGGAATTCATTGTCTACTGTGGAATGCATGCTAGAATGGCAGCTTAGACATCAAGATTTTAGTACTAACATTGTCTAACCTTGGTGAGACACCTCAACTTCTAACAACTCAGTTCCCTCTTTGCAAAATGTGTGGGATGCTGGGAAATACAGCTTCTATGGCCCCTTTCAAGCACAATGACTCTGACTCTGTTTCCCTAAAACATTCAATAGCTCACCTTCCTTCTTGGAGGGTTTTTTCAAGTCCATCATTTGGGGATGGGGTGGGGAAGCTCCATGCTAGAAAAGTACTTTCCCATTTTCATAACAGAGCCACGCACTCTCTCCTGCAGATCTTCAATCTTCCAGCATTTATCCCATCAGTTCTGTCTCTAGTGAGCCTTTATCCCAAGATGTTTGTCTATTAAATTAAGAGTTTTGCAGAAGGGTAGAGCCATTTAAAGGCTGTAAATCACCTGGCAGTCAGCTGCTTTCTGCTCTGCCCCACACTGCATCATCACACACTCAGCCTGCCGCTGCCTCCCCTCGGGCCCCACTCTCAGAGGCAGACAGCTCTGGAGCATGGAACCCGCACAGACCTGCCTGTTCCCAAGTCCCGCTAGTCTCTGGAGCCAGCCTGTCCTGAGGATCCAAGGGGTGGGGAATGTGTGTGAGTCCTTGATCGATCTTCAGGAGTCCCCAGGGCAACTCAGCTCTCTTCCGGGTTTCTCCTTCACCTTCAGCTTTGGTGCTCTTCATGTGTCCTAGCCCTTGTTTTAATAACTGTATCCTTGATTATATATAAATCACTGACTTGGAATTATAACCAGTTATTTAGGAAAAATATACTTCTGGAATCCATATTTATTATAAGCCAGATACTATATATGTCCTCTATCATTTATATTTTCACCACGTATCTGTAAGTTTAACAGTACTGTTATTCCCATTTTATAGATAAAGAGAATAAGGCCAAGAAAGATTATATAAACTGCCCAAGGTTTTATAACCTATCAGTGATAGAGCTGGGATTTTGATTCTGCAGCTGTTGTATACTAAAAGTCTGTGATATTTATTCATTCTTGCAGTCCCTGGGTGGTGTAAACGTTTAGTGCACTCAGCTGCTAACTGAAAGGTTGACAGTTTGAGTCCACCCAGAGGCACCTCAGAAGAAAGTCCTGGAGATCTACTTCCAAAAAATCAGTCATTGAAAACCCTATGGAGCACAGTTCTACTCTGATATACATGGTGTTGCTGTGAGTCGGGATCGACTCAATAAAAACTGGAAAAAAAAGAGGCCAGGGGACTTGGATGGTGATGGTGAAGACGGGGTGTGGGAAAGGGAGTGATTGCTAATGGGTATGAAGTTTTTTCAGGGATGATGAAAATGTCCTAATCGTGGTGATAGTTGCAAAACTGTGTGAATATACTAAAAGCCATTAAATTGCACACTTTGAATAGGTGAATTGCATGGTATGTGACTTATGTCTCAATAAAGATGTTAATATAAAAAAGGTCAATGGTAGAATCTAGATAGTGGGTATACAGATGTTTACTGTAAAACCTTTCTCAACTTTGTTGTATATTTGAATCATTTCAAAATATAATAATCTTAATAAGATCTTGACTTGAATTGTCTTAAGTTTAGAGGTTAATATGGAAAGAGTTGATATCTGTACAATCTTGAGTCTTTCCAGGTAGAAATATATCATCTACTGTTTAAATCCCTTTTCAGTATTCTTGCTATATGGTCACTAATGCTAGGCCACCTCTGATGAGAGATGCCAAGACCCACTGTTCCATCATCAAACAGCTTTGGATGTTAACAAAGTCTTTCTCATATGCTATTGAGACAAAAATCTCTGTCATGCACGTCTTCCCTGCAATTTTTTTTTTACTTCTCGAAACTTCTTTCAAATTCCATTCTGTCAAACAGCTACATGAATATAATAGTCACGTTTCTTTGTCCTCAGTTTCTAGTTTTACATGCCTGGTCCTTTCAACTGTTTCCCATTTGCATAATTCCGAGACCTTTCACAGGGTATCTTTCTCTGAAGATCTTTAATTTCTCCTAGTCTCCCAAGTATAACAAGGATGGAACAGCACGGTCCACATAAGGTGTGATCAGCACAGAGTAAAGGAGAACCATCTCCTCCCTCATCTAAGTCATTTTCCTTCTATTAATACAACCTAGAATTAAAATGGCTTTTTTTGGCAACCATGGAGCCCTGGTGACACAGTGGTTAAGAGCTACTGCTGCTAACCAAAAGGTCAGCAGTTCGAATCCACCAGCCACTCTTCGGACACACTATGGGGCAGTTCTATTCTGTCCTGTAGGGTCACTATGAGTTGGAATCGACTCAATGGCAACGGGTTTGGTTTGGGGTTTTTTTTGGCAACCATAGCTCACTGCTATTAAACTTAAAATCCTTTGGTCTATTTCCATATATTACCAAGTATGCTATGTTTCTTCCGTCTATACCTGAGATGACCTTTTTAAAAACTCAAGGACTTTCCTCAGCAAAGGTTTCCAGAGCATTACGTGTCTGGATGCCTGCTTTAGTAGCCCTACCTTTGAGAGACCTGCTGTTTGGGATTTTCGTCATTTTCATGATGAATAAAGCATGGAGAATCACTCTCAGCTGGTAGCGATATTCATAGACTTCCAGATTGGAAGAGACCTTAAAAGACCGTCTCATCCCTCCTCCTGTCACCAAGCATGATGATATCTACACCAATCCTCTTCAGAGAGAGGGCAGCAGCTGTCACCAATCGACACAGATCTCTAGGCTGTCCCCCTGTGACTCAGTCTCAGGTTAGCATATTCCTGTTGATGAAGAGTTTTGAGAGCCTTGGATGAATGCAGTACTGAAATTAGCAGGAAGTAGTGGAAATAATTCGCCTGCACTCAGCGTCTTCTGCCGACAGCATCTGCCAAACGAGGTAATTGTGGACAGGCAGAGATGCTGTGCACACCAAGGGCAATGAAGGGGCTTAGAGCTCCCTGCACCATGGGCAGATAATCACTTACTCCCAGTCAACCACTTGGAGAGGATGCTATGAATAGAACTGCACCTTGTCACATGCTGCCCATAGCCCACAAAGGGAAAGATTCCCTGAGGAAAGTAGGTCAGTGCAGTTCCTGGGTAAAGGGTCACTTCACCCACTTCTAGGTCAGTCCCAAGACCTAAAATTTCTCACTGGTGAGAGACTGGAATTTGTAGTGCAGGGCAACTTACCTTGTTCTTTTGCAAGAGTTTTGCCAGACTCATAGCATTACAGAATTGGAAGCAATATATGGATCATGAGATTCCAAAATTGACCCTTGGGTTATGAGATTCAAAAAGCGTTAACTATTCCAAAATGCTTATTAATTACTATGGTGGTTTTAACATATGTCCACAAATTTTTTGATACTTTCCCCTCCAGGAGATGGAACTTGATTCCCTTCCCTGAACTTAGTGACTTGCTTCTAACAAATATTGTGTGGAAAGGAAACAATAGTAACATTGCAGTGGAAAAACTTGGCAACTCCATCTTAGTTAAATGATTAAGGAGGTTAAGAGCAATGTTAATGTTGATATCATGTGCTTGGACCAACTTCATGGATGTGCAACCTATGCAGTCACACTGGGCCCCACTCTCAGAAAGTCCCCAGGCTTGTTTTAATGCTCTGCTTTTGCTGTCTTGAAATTCTTAAGAATTTTATCTTTGAACTTGTGTTTTATAAGTGAAGTTTGATGGGAAAATGGAGTATGTGTGTGAGCAGAGAAGTACACACAATATGCATGTCCACTGTTCCTTGCCACCCTATTTGCATATGGCATTTGTGATGCCCCAAGAGCACAGGATTCTGCTGGACCCATGACACACAGAAGTTCAGTGAGACTCAAAGCAAGTACAAGGTAAACACATTACACTATGACTGAGTAAGCAGGAACGCTGACAGCCCTAAGAGGCCACACTTTCCATTCAAACCAGAACTTCTCAACACAGAAGGAAGGCAATGGGGTTCCAAGAAATATGAATAACCAAGGAACCCTCTCATATCCTTTCTCACTCATGTTAACTCCCTGTTTTAGCCAACAACTTACACTGAAAATGATAACATACAAGGAAAAGGAAATATAGGGCAACAAATGTTCTTTTTCCTTTTAGTCCTTCCTTATTTCTCAGTAGAGGCATTGGTGGTTCAGTGGTAGAATTCTTGCCTCCCATGTGGGAAACCTGGGGTCAATTCCCAGCCAATGCACCTCATGCACAGCCACCATTTGTCTGTAAGTGGTGGCTTGCATGTTGCTATAATGCTGAACAGGTTTCAGCAGAGCTTCCAGACTAAAATGGACTAGGAAGAAAGGCCTGGATCTACTTCCATAACTCAACCAATGAAAACCCCATGGATCACACCAGAATACTGTCCTATATAGTGCTAGAAGGGTGGAGGGGCAATGGGGAGCTATTGTTTTAGAGATACTGAGTATCTGTTTGGAATGATAAAATACTTTTGGAGATGGATAGTAGTGACGGTTACCCAACACAGTAAATATAATTAATGTCATTGGATTGTACACTTAAAAATGGGTAAAATGGCAATTTTTGTTATATATATTGTCCCACAATATATTTTTTAAAAAAGCATTAATTACTAGCAATGAAAACTGAGAATCTGAATTAAAAACCCAACACCATTTACATTAGCACCAAAAAATGAAATACTTGGATATGAATCTAACAAAATATGTCTAAGATTTATATGAGGAAAAGTACAAAACTCTAATGAAAGAAACAAAGAAGAGCTAAATAAATGAAGACATATTCTATGTCCATGGATTACAAAAACAAAAACAACCCTTTGTATATGTGGATAAGAGCCTTGGTGGTACAATGGTTAAGTGCTTGGCTGCTGACAGGTTGGCAGTTTAAACCCACCCAGCAGGAGAAAGACCTGACAGTCTACTCCAGTAAAGATTATAGCCTAGAAAATCCTACTGGGAAGTTCTACTCTGTCACATGGAGGTAGCTATGTGTCAGAATCAACTGGACAAAACCTAACAACAACATGTTCATAGATAGGAAAACAATGTTTACTAAGATGTCAATTCTTCCCAAATTAACCTATACATGCAATGTAATCCCAATCAAAATTCCAGCAAGTTATTTTGTGGATATAGATAAACTGGTTCTAAAATTATGTGGGAAGACAAAAGATCCAAAATAGCCAACACAATACTGAAGGAGGACAAACTCAGAGAACTGACACTATCCGACTTCTAGACTTACTATAAAAGTACAGTGATCAAGATAGTGTGGAATTGATCAAAGAATACACATAACATCAATGGAACAGAATACAGAGCCCAGAAATAGACTCACACAAATATAGTTAACTGATTTTGACAAAGGAGCAAAGGTAATTATATGGAGAAAGTGTAGTCTTTTCAATAAATGGTGCTGAACAATTGGACATTCTCATGCAAAAAAAAAAAAAAGAATATGGACACAGACCTTACATCTCTCACAAAAAAATAACTCAAAATGGATTATAGATCTGAATGCAAAATACAAGACTATGCAAATTCTAGAAGATAATATAGGAGAAAATCTCAACACTAAGAAAATAAACAACCCAATCACAAAATGAGCAAAGGATCTGAACAGACATCTCAGCAAAGAAGATAAACAGATGGTAAATAAGCATATTAAAAGATCACATACATTAGGGAAAACTAGCACACAAATGTTTACACAGTAAAACCTGAGAAAGCCAAAACATGCGTAAGGCAGAAATCCGTCAGAGAAGGAAAACTCAAATATTTTCCACTAACAGAGAACGACCGGAATGTGGTAAGCCTCACCCTGTCAAAGTCGGAAAACTTGCGAGACCTGGAAAAACAAGGCAGTTCCATGGAGTTCCGGCTCTCACAGGTTTCACCGTAGCAGCTTTATTTATAATTGCCCCAAACTGGCAGCAACCAGGATGTTTTTCAATAGATGAATGGGTAAACAAACTGTGCTACAGCTATACAATAAAATAGTATTCAGTGATAAAAAGAAATGAGTTATAAAGCCACAAAAGACATGGAGGAACCTTAAATGCGTATTGTTAATTGAAAGAAGCCAATCTGAAAAGACTACATACTGTATGATTCCAACTGTATGACATTTTGGAAAAGACTATGGAGACAGTAAAAAGATCAGTGATTGCCAGGGGTTCAGAGGAAGGAGGGAGGGAGGAATACTGTTAAAAAGGAAACAGTTTCTATAAAATAAGAGTTTTATTCAAATTCAAAGATTTGCAAATCTGGAAGCGCCAAAATGAAAGTTCAAAATGGTCTTCCAAAGAGGAAGCATAAGTGAAGTGCACGTCTTTCATATTCAGTTTTGCAGAACTCTGTACAGAGTTGGGAAGAGTACGGGGGTACATTTGATTGGTTGACATTCAACATGCTCTCATAAAACTCATTTATCCAAAATAATACAACCATTTTGGAAAACGATATGGCGCTTTCTTAGAAAGCTAGAAATAGAAATACCATACGATCCAGCAATCCCACTCCTAGGAATATATCCTAGAGAAATAAGAGCCATCACACGAATAGACATATGCACACCCATGTTCATTGCAGCACTGTTCATAATAGCAAAAAATGGAAACTACCTAGATGCCCATCAACAGATGAATGGATAAACAAACTATGGTACATACACACAATGGAGTATTACACAATGATAAAGCACAATGATGAATCTGTGAAGCATCTCATAACATGGATGAAACTGGAGGACATTATGTTGAGTGAAGTAAGTCAATTACAAAATGACAAATATTGTATGAGACCACTACTGTAAAAACTCATGACAAAGTTTACACACAAAAAGAAACAAACCTTGATGGTTATGAGGGATGGGAGGAGTGGGAGAGGGAAATACTAAATAGACAATAGATAAGTGGTAACTTTTTGTGAAGGGTAAGACAGTACACAATACTGGGGAAGCCAGCATAACTTGTACAAGGAAAGGTCATGGAAGCTCCATGGACAGATCCAAACTCCCTGAGGGACTGAATTGCTGGGCAGAGGGCTGTGAGGACCATGGTCTCGGGGAACATCTAGCTCAATTGGCATAAGAAAATGTTCTACATTCTACCTTGGCGAGTAGCGTCTGGGGTCTTAAAAGTCTGTAAGCAGCCATCTAAGATACTCCAATGGTCTCACCCCTTCAACAGCATGGGAGAATGAAGAAAACAAGATACAAGGAGAAGATTAGTCCAAAGGACTAATGGACCACAACTACCATGGCCTCCACCAGACTGAGTCCAGTACAACTAGATGGTGCCCGGCTACCACCACTGACTGCTGTGACAAGGATCACAACAGAGGGTCCTGGACAGAGCTGGAGAAAAATTTAGAACAAAATTCTAACTCACAAAAAAAGATCAGACTTACTGGCCTGAGACTGGAGAAACCCCAAAATATGGCCCCTGAACACCCTTTCAGCTCAGTAATGAAGTCACTCTCGAGGTTCACCCTTCAGCCAAAGATTAGACATCCCCAAAAAACAAAATGAGACTAATGGGGCACAACAGCCCCGGGACAAGGACTAGAAGGCAGGAGGGGACAGGAAAGCTGGTAATAGGGAACCTAAGGCCGAGAAGGGAGAGTGTTGACATGTTGTAGGGTTGTTAACCAACGTCATAAAACAGTATGTGTACTAACTGTTTAATGAGAAACTATTTGTTCTGTAAACCTTAATGTAAAGTACAAAAAAAAAAAAAAAATTTATCAAAAATTTTTACTGGCTGAAGTACTCAACTTTAGTCACAGTTTCCTGTGGTCGAGAGCGGGTTCCTTCTGTGTCCTGCAATGTTCTGTGTGGGCAACTCAGAATGTTGCAGAACAAGTTATCTTGGTCAAATGTATGGTGATGGGTCACATACTTTAAAAAGCAGTAGCAGGGGCCTAGGACAAAATGAAGTCTGATTCAGACCTGAGTCAGCCATTTTAGTTATGTCAAGCACCTCAGTTTTAGAGTGTTCTCTCACAACACACACAGCACAGGGCATTTTTAAGGCAGTGAAATTATTCTGTATAATATTATAATGGTGGATACAAGACAATACGCATTTGTCAAAACACGAAGAACTGTATAACACAAAGAGTGAATCCTAATGTAAGCTATGAAATTTAGTTAATGATAATGTATCAATTTTGATTTATCAATTGTAACAAATGTATCACACTCATGCAAGATGTTAACGGGAAACTGCATAGGGGGTTAAATGCTCAACTGCTAACGGAAAGGTTGGCTGTTTGAAACCACCAGGCGCTTCGAGGAAGCAAGATGTGGCAGTCTGCTTCTGCAAAGATTACAGCCTTGGAAACCCTATGGGGCAGTTCAGCCCTGTCCTATAGGGTTACTATGAGTCGGAATTGACTCGGTGGCAGTGGGTTTGGTTTGGTTTAGTGTAGGGGGAGAGGAAGTATATGGATGATATCTGTATTTTCTGTGCAGTTTTTCTGTAAACCTAAATATGCTCTAAAAATTAAAGTATATATTTTTAGAAAGCATTAATTTAGGGTCTGCTATGTGCAGAGCACTACTGTAGATGTGTTCATGTATATTTTTGCCTTTAATTCATGTAATAGCACTATAATGTATATATATGATCTCTATTTTACAATTAGGAAGAAAACTAAAACTCAGAATGTCAAAGTGAATCCCTAAAAGCATAAATATCTACAGTGATGGGGCCTAATTGTCTCTGTCTTGGAGGATTTCATGACCTATGTCAGTGGTTCTCAAACTGGTCTCCAGATCAGCAGCAGCAGCATCCCCTGGAAACTTGTTTGAAATGCAAATTCTCAACTTCCATCCCAGATCAACTAAATTAGGATCTGCTGTTGGGACCCAGAACTCTACTTAATGAGGCCTCCTACTAAAGTTTGAGTACTAGTGTACTGGGGGAAATTCTAAGGTGCAGACAGAGCTGCATGTTACCACCTGCAGCAATTCGGTGAGTTTTCTGGGCTGCTGTGGTTGAGTTGTTTGTTTCATGAGGCATCTGGTCTTCCTTTTACTTAATAGACTCATTTATCCATTAGCATCCGAATCAGAAGAACAGCTGAAAGGAAGTTTTCCAGCTGGAGCAGGGTCAGCATCTTGGCTTTAGCTGCCTCAAATCTATTCTTCTCCTCCCTCTTGAGTGAGACTTGCCATATGGGTTCTCAGTTTAAAAAGATTAATGCAGAAAATGTAAGGGATTCCTTCTATGGTGATGAAAAGCTTAGAGACTTCTTTAGGCTCTTGTTAATGTAGCTATACCTTGAATTTCCTATCCAAACATAGTACATTGAATTATGTTTTCAAATTCTTTATTCCCTGTACCAGGAATAAAGGTTAATGGCTTTGCAGTGTCTCCTTCTGCTGGTGGTGTCTACTTCACTGCTCCACTGATATTGACCTTGGCATGGTGATTTGGTTTGACCAATGCCTCTGACGTGAGCAGAGGCATTAATTTTACTTATATATCATAGCATTCTTTATCTTTTTTAGATCCACCATAAAAAGAGCATGTCCCAGTCAGCTAAAGAGAATAATGGGGCATGTGGAACATACCTGAACGCAACCATTAGCTTGAAGCCAAGCCCAGGTAATCCCAGCTGAACCACAGCCAACTCAAATGTTTATTAGCAAGAAAATAGATATTTGTTGTTGTAAGCAATTGAGATTTTGATTTGTATTCCAAAATAATTGACTAGTACATCAACACTTTCTCAGGTCCCAGCAAAAATATCTACTATAGCCAATTCTCACCAAAGAAGAAAGGATATCAACAGTTTCAGTCGCTCCATGAATACTTCTTAGAATTTAACTATAACTAGCTTCTGGTTAGGATGTGGAAGTTCAGGACAGACCATTTCACTCACAACTAAAACTAACTAACTAAACTAAAAATATCATATATCTTTTAAAGACATTAAAAAACTAAGGACATATTTAGTCTAATTGAATTAAAATCAAGAGACAGATGAGCCCTTCCTAAAAGGACAGAAACTAGAGACCTCTTTTCTCCCTGGGAACTATTTGCTAGACATGAACGGGTAAAAGATCATATGTGCCATAAGCAGAAGATCTTATCTGGGGTAATGAGAAACCAGCAAAGTTTTTAACTATCATATGGCCTGGCATGATGGATTGAAATCTGTGGAACCCTCACTAGTTCTCCCTTCCCAATGGCTGTGCCCCCACAGGACTTTTGCTGAGTGCATGGCAGCACTATGAAAGAATAAGGACTGGGCTGGAAAGATAACCGTTTTCATTCATGTTGTTGTCCTCAGGAATCAAATTTCATAAAGAAGGGCCAGTGATACACACAGGGCACATCTTGTCCTTAAGACATTTGAAACTAGAGGTGAACTAAAATTAAATGAAACTGCAACCCAGCCCTAACCTAAGCCAATTCATAATTGTATTTAGTTGAAGTCTCTTACTCTAGTTGCCCCTCTCAGGTAAAATAATATTTAATATAGTCTCTCTAACTGTTTAAAATACAATATTTGGCATACAATAAAAACTCAAGATATGCAAAGAAGCAGCAAACTGTTACCTATAAACAAAAGAGGAAAAATAGTCAATAGAAGCAGATCTACAGATGATCATATAGATTGCGATTAGCAGATAATGCCCTTAAAATAATTATTATAAATATAAAAATAAATTAGAAGAATGTGAAAAAAAAGATTTAAAAGAGAAATTTAATGTAAAAAGAGAATGTCTAAAAGAGCTACAAATATCTGATGGTTAAGATTGTGTGTCAACTTGGCTGGGCCACGATTCTCAGTGTTTATATGTGATCACCACCATGATAGGATCAGCTGTGAATAGCCAATCAGCTGAAAGGGAGTTTCCTTGGGCATGCCTGCATCAGAATATAAGTGGACATTCTGGCTTTTGCCTCCTCTGTATCCTGCAGCTGCCTCCTGTTTGTCTGACCTCCAGTTCTTGGGACTTGAGCTAGCAGCTTACCTCCCAGTCTTGGGATTCATTGATCTTCATAGCCTGGTGAGCAATGGCTCTGCACTCCCATCTGCTGATCTTGGGTTCACCAGCCCCTGCAGCTACGTGAATCAGGAGAATCCTCTTGGGATGGTCCAGCCTCTACAATCACGTGAGCTGCTTCCTTGATATAAATCTCTCTCTCTCTCTCTCTCTCTATATATATATATGTATGTTTATATACTTTACTGATTTTTCTTCTCTAGAGAACGCAGCCTAAGACAAAATATAAACTTTAAAACTAAAAAGCAAAATATCTAAAATTAAGAATTAATTGAATAGGCTTAACAGCAGTCCTGACATAACTGAATAAAAGAACAGTGCCCTCAAACACAAATCAACAGATATTATCCAAACTAAAGCACACAGAGAAAAATATATATATATGAAAAAGATACATGTGGAACATCGATAAATAATGTAGTTGGAATTCCAGAGGACAGAATAGGGCAGAAGAAATATTAGGAGAGAGAATGGCCAAGGATTTTCTAAAACTGATGAAAAAGATCAAACCATAGATTCAAGAATATCTTTGAAACCCAGTCAGGTTATGATAATCCTAGCCAATCTCAAAGTGCCAGAGATGAATACTGGGTACTCTAATTTCCCCTTGCACCAGAATGTTTTCCTTCTGTTCATTCCTATGGACTGATCTCCTGCCTTTACTTCATATTCTAGTGGCTTTCAGACTCTCTTATGACACCCCACTGTATTGAAGAGGCAGCAGATTGCAAACCTGTCATTCTGGCTGTACGAGACATAAATATATATTAAGAGAGCTCCTGTTCCAAAGAGTTTCTCAATCTAGGACGAAAGACAAACACATACATAAGCAACTAAACCATAAAACACACATGCCAACAGTAAAATATTAACAAAGTTATATGACAATATTTGGGGGAAAAACTATTTTGACAAGAAGGATCGAGAAAGTTCTTACAGAGGTGGCAGGATTTGATCTGGGATTTAATTGGAATTAAATCATCTGTGAATCCAGATTGTATTATGACTGTAAGTAGCTTGTGATTATTTGACTTTGTGTCACTTTCTTTTTTTTTCAAATCCATCATTTCATTTTGGACTTCATGTGTTTTAGGCCCTTGCATTATTAGAGTCTAGCATGTCAAGCATGATCTCCAGCTTCTGTCTGTAATTCCTTTAGCACAACATTTCATGGTCCATCCTGTGCTGTGTTTCCACTTTCAGCCCACCTTTGAGCACTTCTTGGAGCTGGGCCCCATGTTCAGGCTCCATAGACACAAGAGGTTTTCAACTGGCTCACAATGTACTAATTATCACACCACTTAGTGCCCATTTTCCTTCCCACAAACCACACAGTCTTGCTTTTGAAATAAAGCAGTATTTATGAACTGAACTTGTCGTGTTTTGTATCTGAAAATATCTATCTGGTGAGACTCAGGTGTGGGTGTAGAAAAAGTTAAAATTCCCCATTGTGTGCACTGGAACATGGCATCTTGGACAGAAGAAGAGATGTGAGTTCAGTTCTGATTCTGTTTTGCTCCAAGACTTTGGGCAAATCGCATTTCCCTTGAATCATCATTTTATGATATGTCAAGTAATAAGGTTAGAGAAGGTGATCTCCACGCGCTACTCAGACATGGATTTTTGTCTGTCTGACAGACAAGGGTAACTGTCAGATATTGAGTGTGGGGATAGAAGTTAGAATCTAGAATCTAGAGTCTCAAGTCACCCTCCTAGTTCCCAGTCAAGAAGATTATTTTACCTGTTAGAGGCACTGGAAATCTAAGCACTCTTCCTGTTCCTTCATGGAATCTAGGATCTGCAGAGCATGCTCATCTAGTTGCAGGCAGGAGGGAGATGGAATAGAATCAGAGCTATAACTGGATCTACTCAAGAGGCAACCCCTGAATCTGCCATCTGCGATGGTAAGCAGGTGACTGACCACAGGACAGAGCAAGAGCAAAAGAGAGAGCTATGCATGAACACACAACTTTGGACACAGTAACCCTGCCCACTAGTAAAAAGTGTTGCAATCAGTGTTCTGGGCAGTGATTTGCAAATCCTCTTCCCTTGAGGTTGGAAGAAGGAGTAATAAAGGAGCAAGCAGATGGGCTTAAGAGGAGGCAGCTCCCTCCTCATAGCGAGTTTTTCAACTTCTCCCCAAACTCATGAGATCCAGCCTAATAACTTAGCAGATCAGGGCAAAACTCAGTAGTCATTATCACTTTGAAAGCACAGGAAAACCACCACCACCACAATCAAAACAAAGCAACATATGAATCATTTGAGAAGAATTAAGCTTTAATCTTTCTTTGACTAATTATAAATGTATTTGGAGTTCAGAGAAGAAATGTCAGTATGAGCTGGAGTGATTATCAAAGTTCTCCTGGATGAGGCTGGATTTGAACTGACGTTGGAAAATAGGAAGCGTTATTAGAACAGGCAGTAGTCAGCTCTACAAGAATAGGCAATAAGATGTGAATATATATA
>NW_004443952.1:1670913-1688617 GCF_000243295.1 Trichechus manatus latirostris | reverse complement strand
ATATATGTACAGTAGCAACAGGCAGTTATGGAGACAATACATTTTAGGAAAGGTAAGAGCATAAGCAAAGGCACAGAACTGAGGCCCAACATGACTTGTTTGGTGATAAGAAAGATCAGTCCGATTTGATTGGTGAGCAGGGAACTTTGGGGAATGTTTGGATGGGTGAAGTGGAGTCATATTTTGGAGGACTTTTGAATCAGGCAGTGAAGTTTGGACTTAACTTGGAGCCATGTAGTGAGTTTGAGGGAGTTTAGAGCTGATCAAGGAAAAAGATACAACACGAGATACAGCATTGTACAAGTTATTTATTGAGGCAGATACATTGACAGCTGCATGAAGGGGGCAGTCCCCACAGCAGGAGGTCTTCAGAGGCAAGTAGAGCAGGGAACCACCAAAAGGGGAAGAGGGCAAGAGAACTCCTGAGAAAAACAAGAAGGGAGGGGGAAGTTTATGTGTCCCTATGTGATATCCTTCTACAGCATCAATCTTTGGGTCACAGAGCTACAAAGGTGGCAGCATTCTAGGGTCCTTATAACTGCAGGCTTTTATCTAAAGCTAGTAGATAGGTATTGGGTACAGTTTTCACAGGGCATATAAAGTAGGTAGGCCCTAAGTGGCTAAAAACCTGCTTATTGGGGCCATTTTAAAAACTATTGGATATGTACAAAGTTGAGACCAGCAGGTTTTTTAGGGCTAACAGGCCTCAGTTTGCTATGAAGACGTAAACAACTTGGGGCCATCTTTGGCTCATTTATATAACAAGAAAACATCAAGATTTATTGATAGGTGATAGGGGGCAGGGAAGCAACAATATAAGAATAGGATTTTAAGAAGATAATTACTATGGCTCATGAAAGAGAAATTAGCATTGGAGGGGAGGTGGCCGGACTGAGACACTGTTGCAGAAATCCAGCCAGACATACTGAAGACCTACAACAGTACCTAACACCTGGTTAGATACTCAAACAACATCCGTAACACCTGGTTAGATACCCAAACAATATCCATATAATGAACGTGTGAGGCCTGGACTGGGGGAATGACTGCTGGAATAGAGATAAAATGTCAACTTGGAGAGACAATTCAAATGAATAGATATCAAATCTCATTGACAAATTGCATATAACAGGTGAATAATTTGAAGAAAGATCTCTCTAGATGCACACTTGTACTATAAGTGACTTCCAAAAGAATTTTCTCAAGGAAAACAATATGTAATTCCACTTTGGAATTAGATTTCACTTTTGGGTCTAATTTAGCAGCAAAAATTAAAAGAAAACTGACTTCCTAATGCCAGTTTTTACTGTAGTCAGTGACGAGAAGTCCAATAAAACCCAAGAGGAAGTCGTTCATGATTGATTCTCTTCCAATTTGACAGGCTCTATCACCTCAAAGTTTTCTAAGGAATTCATCAAACCTGAGTCATGTCAGAAGGAAGGAATTTGGAAAGGAACTGGCCTTTCTTGAGGGTCTCTTTATGTATTTTACATGCACTGTCACATTTAGACCTCTGTCTTAGTTATCTAGTGCTGCTATATCAGAAATACCACAAGTGGATGGCTTTAACAAACAGAAATTAATTCTCTCACAGTCTAGGAGGCTAGAAGTCCAAATTCAGGGCACCAGTTCCAGGGGAAGGCTTTCTCTCTCTGTCAGCTCTGGGGGAAGGTCCTTGTCAACAATCTTCCTTTGGTCTAGGAGTTTCTCCACAAAGGAACCCCAGGTCCAAAGGATGCGCTCTGCTCCCAGTGATGCTTTCTTGGTGCTATGAGGTCCGCATGTCTCTCTGCTCTGCTTGCTTCTCTCTTTTATATCTCAAAAGAGATTAACTTAAGACACAACCTAATCTTTTAGACTGAACCCTGCCTCATTAACATAACTGCCTCTAATCCTGCCCCATGAACATGATAGAGGTAGGATTTACAACACATAGGAAAATCACATCAGATGACAAAATGGTAGACAATCACACGATACTGGGAATCATGGCCTAGCTAAGTCGACACATATTTTGGGGGACACAATTCAATCCATGACACAGGCTGCAAAGGTCAACGAATCCCAAGATCAGCAGGCAAGACCACAGGTAAGCTGCTAGCTCAAGTCTGAAGAACTGGAGGTCAGACGAACAGGAGCCAGCTGCAGGATCCAGAGTGAGCAAAAGCCCACGAGTGTTGCCAGAATGTCCACCTATATTCAATGCAGGCCACACGCCCAAGAAAACTCCCTTTCAACTGACTGGCTACTCATAGCAGATCCCATCATGGAGGTGATTACATTACATCAGATCTAATCATGGAAGTTATCACAGCATCATACAATGGCTAAACTACATCATAACTGCCAAACCACTGAGAATCATGGCCCAGCCAAGTTGACACACAATCTTAACCATCACAGACCTATATGACTAACAACTCATCCCATTTAATGGCAAAGAATCAGGATCCCAGAAAGAAGGTGAGAATTAACCAGGGCCACCTAGCCAGATTGTGGATACCTGGGGTTCTAGTCTACCTGTCTCTAAACCCATACTTTTCCCTCTATATCACGGAGGAGCTATGCTTCCAAGCCCAGGGGCATTTTTATTTCTCCATTCAAAGTGACATGTTGTAAATAACTTCTCTTTCCAAGTACCCAGGCCCCAAGTAGCCTTTATAAGTAAAACAATGATATGACCAGGAAGTTTCCTGAAGGGAAGGAACTGCTCACTCTAGTGACTTGATCTGAAATAAAGCCTAAAAAGAACTTTTGTTCCAACAGGTGTCATTGAAAATGTGCACATCTTTTCTTCCAGGCTTCATAGGCACCTGGTCCTCTATCATCTTTATCCACTTCTTCCTTCAATGGATGCATGTTCTGACCCTTGTCTTGAATGAACCCAGGAAAATTTTATGTTTAGACTCAGCTCACAGATGGATTCAGGGGACCTTGTCTTACTCCTCTTCTAGGACACCATCTGTTGACCTGCAGCACTTGAAAAGCTGTGAACTTGTTGATATTTTGAAACGCGGCAAGGCTATCTTTGGTGTCTCCATATCTACCACTCCAGTGGTCCACTTCGACTTCCACACGCTCCTGGGATACAATTGCTACAACCTAGATGGAGGGAGAAGGCAGAATGGGCACAGTCCTTAGGTGGGCTCAAGCAGGTAACAAGTGCACTAGTAGGAGACAGGATCTGAATAAGAAAGCGTATCAAAAATATTCCAGAACCTGTGAATGCTGAGTTTCCATCAGAACATGTTTGTCTGCTTCAGTTGGCCAGGGAACATGCCAGATTAAGTGATAACAATGTCATAGGTAATCCCTGCAGGTAGGATAAAAAGGAAGATGTACATGCTTTGTGGTGAGTGTGCGTGTGTGTGTTGTGTGTGAGGATGGGGAAAAGCAGGGTTTGGAGAAAGATTAGGGTTTTCATTCATCAGTAAATATCCATTGAATTCTTTTTAAGTACAGATAACACGCTAGTTGATAGGGATATAGGGTTAAACAAAGCAGAGAGAATCTGTGTTTTATACTGACCCTAAGTGTGTGATCACACAAATGTATATATTATAAACTGTGTTTAATGAAGAAAAAAATCCATGGAGTTATGAGCATGTATAAGAAAGAGACCATTGCAGGCAGGAAGGGGAAGCACATGCGAAGGCCTTCAACAGGAAGTAGTCCAGTGTGTTCTAAACTCAGTAGCTGAAATAAGGCCACTGTGGCTGGGAGACAGAGCAGTATGGCCTGGGGCTGGAAAGGTGGGCAAGAATCAACTCAAAAAGGACTTTGTGGGCTATACCGATATGTGGATAATTGACTGATGGAGAACTAGTTTTGATGACAGATTGTTGGGCACCATTGATGGGTTTTAATGGAAGAGTGACATGACCAGATTTGCATTTTTTAAAGATTATCCTTGCCATATGTAAAGAACTAAAATGCTAAAAGCTCACAAATAGATAATTGGTAACTAGTAAGATCCACTGCAGCGTGCTTGTCACCTTGTGGGCAAATGCGATGTAAATAGAGACAGGAAAGGACCAGTTTTCATTTAGCATCTTTTATACACCAGGAACAGGGACAAGGGTTTATTGATCCTCATTTCATTTAATCTTCATGAAAAACTCAGTGAAGTAAATGGCATGTCTTCCATTTGTCAGATGAGAGAAATTTTACTTTAGAGAACCCCATCGATCAACCTATCCATCCATCCGCCCACCATCCATCTCTCCAGTCATCCATTAGCTTATTCATTTACCCACCAAATATTTTACTGAGCACCTACAATGAAGGTACCTTGCCAGGCACTGGTAGTACATTGGTGAATAAGATATAGTTCCTGCCCTCAAAGGACTACATAATCTGGTGGAAATGCAGTTAAGTAAATGGGTGATTACAGTTCAGTAGAGTAAGTTCTGTGATGTCCGTAAGCCCATAGTGCTTGGGAGAGCTGGTTCTGAACACCCAGCCTCATCATCATGACAGTTCAGAAGTCTTACCCCAGGTCTCACGAACAGTTTGTGTCAGAGCCAGAGTGAAATCCATGTAGGTCTTATTTAATGAAATCCATACGCAGTTCATTTCATATTATGCAAGCAGTTATTTAGGGTTTTTGGTAAACTTTCTGAAAACATGTGACTCACTTTGACTATATCCTGCTGGAGTTTGGCTGCAAACTACTTCATGAATAAGTGCAACTGAGGCTGGACGACCTCAGTTTCCCTTACTCACACCACTGGACTCAGCTGGAGCCAGGCCACTCTGGAAGCACTGAGCACTCAGGCCTCCATAAGCACCTGCCCAGGATAGAACGGGCATTTAATGAGCTCTGCATGGCAGAGAGACACTTGGCACCTCACCTGACAGAAATGGCCCCTCAGGCCAAACAAAAAATTAAGTGCACGGGCTGCCAACATTTTGGAGCATGAGAGAAAGAAATCTGGGTTGAGTGGGGAAGAGCTATTAATTATAATCTCAGCTCTGGCCTAAGAGTGGTGAGAAGCGTTACTTCTGAAAATCACTGTTCTCAGAGCAGAAGAGAGTGCTGTCACCCATTCTGTTCCACTCTATGGGCGAACAGGGGCTTTGAGGGGGTGCATGAATACATATGTATGAATATGTATCTTTTTTTCCTGAGCACTAATTATGTGCCAAGTACAGCACTTAGTATTTTTCCTGCATTATCTTTTATCATCCCTACAATAGCTCCCTACTATTGTTTTTTAATTATGTTCACTATCAATAGACTAAAAATATAGAGCCCCCTTACTCTTCAAGCCTATTGCTTCCAGATTCTTCTCTGACTTTTAAACAAATATATGAAAACGGGCAAGTTACTTAGAAAAGGTACTATTTTGCATTGGCATCTTTCTTCCCCACTGCGACCTCAGGAAGGGAGCCAACATTTATGACTCGTGCCTTTGAGGGGCATTATGCTGAATTAATTATCCCAGAGGATCAGAAGCAGCAGGGAAGTGTTTTTTGTTGTTTGCTTTTTTTATGGAAGGGGTGGTGGTAGAAAGAGTTTCACGGAAGTAGAGGAGAACGAGTCGCCTCTGCTGGAGAAGAGGTGCAGCTGGGTGGCCGACCCTGGCCTGGCCAACATCAAGCACCTGGTGGGGAAGTGTGTAGGCTACATGTCCGCATTCATTTGGGAGGACAGCTGTACAAGGCGTCCCAGTGGCTTGTGATGTAGCTGAGTCCAGGAGAGAGGAGCCCGGGATCAGCACCTGTAGCCAAAGAACCAGCTGTGCAGGGGTGCATTGCACCAACCTGAGCACTTGTTCCTTTCCTGATTCCCAAACCTTGAGAGCACAGAAAGGGGGGCGCATGGAAAGGAGAAAGCTTGCATATTCCATAACCACCTCCATAGACACCTCTTATAAATCCACACAAATAGGTACATCCCCTCATACAGCCAAATACACAATCGTATGAACTTAGTATTATACATACCTCTTCTATCATTCACTCTTTTTTTGCATTAACTGATTATTTTTAGTGGCTGTATGTGTGCATATGTGTGTATATGCGTTCATTATGTGTGTATGTATGTGTGTATGTATGTGTGTATGTGTGCAAGTATGTATGTGCACATGTACATCTGCATGTATGTGTATGCATGCAATCATGTATGTATGTGTGCAAGTATGTGTGTGAGTGTAGGTATGTGCAGGCATGTGTGCAAGTATATTTGAATGCATATGTGTGCATGTATGTGAGTACACGTGTATATGAGTATGTGTGTGTGTGTCTATGTGTGCATGTAGTTATGCAAGTATGTGTATATTTGCATGTGTGTATGTGTGCCAGCATGTGTGTGTGCACTAATGCAAGGGACAGGGACTCTGGGGGGGCTATCTTATTGATTCTGTTAGAGTTGCATATAAAAGTAATGGACTTCTTAAAAACACAATTAGCATTATTGAGTGGCATGGAGAAAAGGAAGAGGAGAGAGGAGACAGAGAGCCAGTGAAGCGTCCCTGTTATAGGATCAGGATGTCTCTCACTACGTGCAACATCAAGGCAGGCTCAGAGCACGGCAGATGGGCAGCTGCCTGCCTGGCATGGTTTAAATATTCCCACCACCCAAAAGTCTCCTCTCAGTGTTCCTTCACAACGGCTGGATCTTTTCCCACATCTCACTCCTTGGGTTTATGGCAAAGTGCTCTCTTTTGGCAGGAGGGTGGGTTGCATTTTATTGTTTATATAATAACTCTTTATCAATATAGTGAATTAGTTACAACCATGGCCTTGAGATGACATTGAATCTTCTTAGTGACTTTGGCAACTTCTTCTACCTCTCTTTACCTCCATTTTCTTACTTTAAAATGAGGATTTTAAAAAAATCTATAGGGTGATTGTTAGGATTCAATGAGGGAGATATGAGTGAGGTGGGTGGCTCGGTCAATGCCATCATCGTCACCACCACCAGCAGCAGCACCAGTCATTCATATCTTACATAAGACGTGATCGCAGATTAACCAGTTTTGTGATTGAGTGTCATGGAAGATGAGCAAAAGGGCAGATATGTTTTGATGTGAAAAGAGGAGTGGAGAACTTCCAGGGGTTGGGGGTTTTCATCAGGAAATGCAGAGCTGAATATGGTCCTGAGTCCTCTGTGACATGAGGGCACTGTTGTGCAGATGTAAGGTGGATGTCCCTGTGACTGTAGCAGCCCCTTTAGCCTCCTTAGGATTGCTGGGGGAGTGCTACTGCAGAGACAAATCAAATGTCATCTGTCACCAGGACTGCCTCATTCTGTGAATGGAGTGTGGTAATGATGAGGGGAAGGATGGTTGAGAGGAGACCAGAGATGTAGGCAAAAGCCACATCTCACCAGGCTTTAGAGGGATCCCAGATCCCTGCTGAGCCCGGTAGTCTTGCAATGTGAGAGCTTGAACAGATTTCAGACATCTGCAGGACTAATCCTCTCACAGTCCAGAGAAGAGAAATGCAGCTCAGACAGGGAGGAAGCTTGTCCAAGGTCACAGAGCAAGGCAGCTCTGGAGTTGGGATTGGAACTCAGGCCAATGGACTGGCATCCCAATGCATCTTTAATGTCTGCACTGTCTCAAGTTCAAATTCCATCACTAGCCTGTGATGGATGTATTCATCATCCTGGCTCCCTCTGCAGCTTAGACTGGTTCTAGTTCTGCCCCTGGCTAGCTGTGGCTTTTAGGAGAACTCACCCCGAACCGGAGTTTGTAAAATGGGTGGCTAATCTGGCTGGTTCCTGAGGTCCCTTCAGCTTTGATGATCTGTGCTTTCCCAATACATGAGTGGTGGAGGCTGTCAGATGTCCAAGTAGGAGGAGGATGCAGCATGACAGGTGGTGTCCCTGACTCTTGAGGGGGACTTGGCAGAGCTGCCACCTCTGATGGGGATAGGGAGGGTGGGAGCTGGTAGGTAGGTACCACCCACTTTGGACAAAAGCTGTGATTCACTGATTGAGAGGGAGGGAAGAGTGAGAGGCACTTGAGCCAGAAGCATGGGACTCAGCAAGGGATGTGTCTGTGACCTTCTTAGCCCTGGACCCCCAGACCTTCACCATGGATGACAGACCTGGGGCAGACTCAGGCAAAAGCTTGAATTTACAGTATTGTCACTGAGATTCAAGGAGACTACTATTTTTCAGACAAAGATATTTCAGGCTTATTCTGCAAGTATTAGTGACTTAGTTCTCCCTGGCCCAGCCAGAGCTGTATCGCTAAAATACAATCTGGAGCATGGCATTTTCTTGCTTAAAACATTGCAGGGACTTCCACAACCCTTGGTGTGGCCTCTAAAGCCTGGTGAGATGTGGCCTTTGCCTGCCTCTCAGGTCTCCTCTCAACGCCCTTCCTCCCACCACTGCCACACTCCATTCACACTGGTTGCCCTCCTTTCTCAAAGGACCCTGGCTCTTCCCTCCTCAGGGTTTTGCATGAGCTGTTCTTGCACCAGGAATGCTGTTCTTCCACTCTTCTACCATCTATCTCTAATCTTTCTGCAGGTCTCTGATTAAATATTACTCTATCAGAGAGGGTCTTCTTATCCCTTCCCAATCTAAATGATGGCCCCCCTGATATACTTACTCACAATAACATGATTTTTTCCCCCTTAGACCTTGCCTCAACTTACAATTATATATTGAAACAAAAAACTAAAAATGAAGTTGCCATTGAGTCAATTCTGACTCATGGCGACCCCATGTGTGCAGAGTAGAACAGCACTCCATAGGGTTTTCAAGACTGCGACCTTTTTTAGAAGCAGATCACCAGACTTTTCTTCCAAGGCACCTCTTGAGGGGTTCAAACCACCAACCTTTTGGTTAGTAGTAGAGCACTTAACCGTTTGTGCCACCCAGGAACTCTATATATTAGTTTGGGCTTATCTGTATCTCTCTCTCCCCTGCTATTCCCAAGCCCCATTAAGAACAAACACTGCATTTATTCTTTTCACTCCTGAAATGCCAGCCCCTAGCACAGTGCCTGGTAAATAGTGAACACAGGGTTAAAAGATGCTTCTTAGTTTTAAAGAAGGAATGCATAATCATTGAGCTCACACATCAGAAATAACTGTCATAAAGTTTGAAATGTCCACAGTTTCTTCCAAAGTGCCTTCAGGGGGACTTTGTGCATTACATAAATCAGGGCTTTATACTACCCCTCCCAAGGGAGAGCTTTTTTAGAAACAGAAAATGTCAAGGCTGGACAGAACACTAGAGAGAACATCTAATTCAGGGGTTTCTTAATTCTTTTTTAAGAGTGGAACTTGTTTTTTCAGTGCAAGCTTAGTTCAAACCCCAATATATTGTTGTTTCCATCAAGTTGATTCTGACTCATAGAAACCCTATCGGACAGAGCAGAACTGTCCCATAAGGTTTCCCAGGCTGTAATCATTATGAGAAAAAATCGCCAGGTGTTTTCTCCTGCAGAGCAGCTGGTGGGTTTGAACTGCCAACCTTTCGGTTAGCTTCAAGTGCTTAACCATTGTGCCACCAGGGTTCCTCCCCTGATGAAATCAAAGGTCTTTGGTTAATGTAGGAGCTAGGACCGCAGAGGAAGGGATTCCTAGCATCTTTACCCTCTCCAAGTGGAGTGCCTAGGGTGGGGCACTGGGGGCTGTCCACCTTGGGTGTAGGCAATAAGGGAGTACATCGTCTGTAGAGAATTTAAAAGCAATAATAAAATCAACTAAACTTTGGTTTGTTTTCTAATAGGCAATTCTAGACGGTGATAAAATGCTCTTCCCCAGCAGGGTGTGCAGTGCCCTGCCTCTTGTAAGCTGCAGATCCTTATGGCTGTCCTCCATGGAATTCTTATTTAAAACCTTCCTTAAGGAAGGAACTGACTTGGTCTGACTGTAGGAGCTCCCGTGTCAGGCAAGTCAGAATGAGGGCATATGTTGTGGTTGTTAGGTGCCATCGAGTCAGTTCCAACTCATAGAGACCCTTTGTACAACAGAATGAAACACTGCCCAGTCCTCCACCATCCTCACAACCGTTGTTATGCTTGAGACCATTATTGCAGCCATTGTGTCAATCCATCTCTTTTAGGGTCTTCCTCTTTTTCATTGACCCTCTACTTTACCAAGCATGATGTCCTTCTCCAGGCACTGGTCCCCTGATAACATGTCCAAAGTATGTGAGACATAGTTTCGCCATCCTTGCTTCCAAGGAGCTTTCTGGCTATACTTCTTCCAAGACAGATTTGTTCATTCTTTTGGCAGTCCATGGTATATTCAATATTCTTCATCAACACCATAATTCAAAGGCATCGATTCTTCTTAGGTCTTCCTTTATTCATTATCCAGTTTTCATGTGCATATGAGGCGACTGAAAACACCATGGCTTGGGTCAGGTGCACCTTAGTCTTCAAGGTGACATCTCTGCTTTATAATACTTTAAAGAGGTCTTTTGCGGCAGATTTGTCCAATGCAATGCGTCTTTTGATTTTCTGACTGCTGCTTCCATGGGCGTTGATTGTGGATCCAAGTAAAATGAAATCCTTGACAACTTCAATGTTTATCATGATGTTGCTTATTGGTCCAGTTGTGAGGATTTTTGTTTTCTTTATATTGAGATGTAATCCTTACTGAAGGCTATGGTCTTTGATCTTCATCAGTAAGTGCTTCAAGTCCTCTTCACTTTCAGCAAGCAAGGTTGTGTCATCTGCATAATGCAGGTTGTTAATGAGTCTTCCTCCAATCCTGATGCCTGTTCTTCTTCATATAGTTCAGCTATATGAGAATGAAATTCTCATATGAGAATGAAACTAGGTCAAACTATGCTAAACACTAGCTGAAAGAGCCTCATTGTTACCCTCCTAGATACTCCCAGGACAATATATTAGAAATAGGCTTGTGTCTTTGAGAGGTAGGATTGGGTAGAGGTTAAAGGCACAGATTCTGGAGCCAGAGAGCCTGGATTCAAATCCTAACTGTGCCATTTACTAGTGTCATGAACTTGAGTAACTTGTTTAATCTCTTTAAGCCTCAGTCCTCATCTATAAAACGGAAGATGAAAAGAATAATCTATGTAAAATGTTTAGCAAGTAAGTGTATTCATCATCCTGGCTCCCTCTGCAGTTAAGACTGGTCCTGACTCTATAGGGCTGCTATGAGTTGGAACCAACTTGACGGCACACAACAAACAACAAAAACAAAGCACTAGTAAATGTCAACTGTTGTCATCATTTGGCATTTACATACCTGGTGTCCTCTTTATCTTGATGCCTAAATACCAGTTGTTGGGGAAAACACATGTGCTATCAGGGATATCCATGCCTCCAACGTCTCAGGGGCACCTCTCTCCATATGGGGAGTGCTAATTGTCAGGGAGTGAATGTACAAAATGTTGAGAGCCACAAGAAGAAGCTAGGAATACCTAATGGAATCCCAAAAAGAAGCTAAAAGCTTCCTCTTTCGCCTGATCTTGATAACCTAACTACTGAGTTGGAAGAGGTGGATAGGAACTGTTGCTGCTCTTTGGAGGGGCCCAAGAGGTATATATTAAAAAAAATAATCATACAAAAAGTATATGTTTTCTTCTCTGAGTTAGGCTTGAGATACTGCTTTTTCTGCTCCCAGGATGATGGCAAGCCTCATGAATTTCCAGGGATGAGACTCATGACTCTTACTTACCCTAAAGCCCCCAGTAAGGCCAGCACATGTTCAGTATCTCAGAAGAAGAAACAGCTTACACTGCACAATGAATTTTACAAATGCATGTACGTTCATATGTTTGCAAACAGAGAAATGGAGACAGGAAAGACCATTTGCTGCATGCCTACCATGTGACTAGCTGCAAAAAGCGGCATGGGTGTGGTATCTGACCTTCTCTAACTTCACAAGGGGAAAGGAGAACCAAGATCAACAGCCCAAGGCTGATTCCCATGAGGTGGAGGTCAAACATGCCTCCTCTCTCCGCCATCTTCACCAATTCTGACACCAACCGTTCTCCTTCCCACAGCACTCTCTACTGGGTTCGATAATTCATTGCAATGGCCACGCAGAACTCACAGACCATACTCACAATTATGGGGTTTACTAGGGAAGTACCAGTGACAATTCAGACTTAGGAACACTCAGGATACAATTCTTCCATCAGGATAGCCTTTCCCCAGTTGTGCTCACAGGCACATCTCTCCCTGGCCTTCAGTCTCTGCCCAAAGGTACTCAGCTTTCTCTCTCCGTGGGCTGGGAAGCCCACAGTGCCATCTCCTGCTGCTGGGCCTCTCCTTCCTCGGTGGTGGTGGGCTCTTCCTCTCTGCTCTGGAATTGGCTCTCTTTTAAAGCAAAACTGACCAATCCCCTTGGTAGGCCACAATTATCTTATCACACAGTCCAGCCCAATCACCTGGGTAGGAGATACAAGACCATGGCTAGAAAGGCCACACACAAGAGTAATCAATTAATTACACTGCACCAACATTGTGTGAAACACTTCTGATATAGTCTCCCATTTAATCCCTGCAATCATCATATAAGATGTTCCCATTTGTTAGATTGGAAAATTGATGCTCAAGAGGTAAAGCAACTGTCCAAGGTTACAGAGGTTAAAAGGAATAGAGCAAGTATCAGAACACAGGTCAGTGAGAATTTGAAGTCTTGACTCTTCCCTCTATACCACTCTGTTGCCCTTTTCATATTTTATTTCCTCAAGCATTTATTTATTCATTATTACAACAGTCTTGGAAGGCAAAGATCATTGTGCCCATTTTCTAGAGGAGGAAATAGTGCTTTAGAAAAACACCAGTGACTGTCCATTTTCACATAACAACAGATACAGCTTCAAGGGGGCAGCTATGAGTCCAGGAGAAGCAGTGATCATAAAGCTTACCCCAGGGTGCATAGGAAAGAATCTCCAATCTTTTATAACCCCCTAACATCTTTCCTAAAAGGTTGGGGAAAATGAACCAGGAAAGTTAATTAATTTTTCTAAGGCCACAAAGTAAAATATTCCAGATTTTCAGAAACCAAAGCCCTCTTCTAGATCCTTGTAGCATCAGCTCTCTGATGGGAGTGGAATTTTCCATTTACTGAGTGAAACTGACTTCTTAGTGACAGCATCCTCCCACCTAGAACCTGGATCAGCTTCACATTCCAGGAACTGCCATGAAACTCATGAGCCCTAATCTCCTGGAGCCGGGCCATCATGCCCGGTGTGGGCAGATACTCATGCTGAAGCCCATTTCTGGGAGACAAAAGGCGTGTTCCACTTTCATAGCAGAAAGGAGCACATAAAGAAGCCCACTCCATCCTGAAGGCCCTTGCTAAGCAGAAATGTTCCAGTCCTAGAACATATTAGTCATGGTGGTGACTACTGCTGATTTGCAGCAGTGCCGAATGTAGCACAGAATGGTAGAGGGAGGAGGTCCCTGGGGATTGTCCAGACCAGCCTCGATCATTTCCTGATTAGGAAACTGAGGCCCAGAGGGGAACAGTGAGTCACCCAAGGTCACCCAGTGAAATAGCACTGAGAGAGTCATAGCACTTTCTCACTCTGATTACAGCCTTAAGGAGCCCTGGATGGCAGAGGCGGTCAAAGACCACTGGAGAGGAATGGAGAGGTTTCAGAGCTTGATGCCATTAGTATCCTGGTCAAATGTTGATGGAGTCCAGGCTGGAGGTTACGATCCAATTATGAGTGCTTCTCCTTCTATCCCCAATATTTTAGCCCAGGACTCTGAAGCAAAGGACATTAATCCTGGAAGGCGTCTCAGAAGATCCTCTGGCACAGTATTAACAAAAGTTGACACTGAAAGTCAGTGAGATGAAGGGCCTCACTCGTGGTCCTGGAGCCAAGTGGAGCAATGAAGCTCCCTAGCTTTCACACGTGTGGTTGTGTTTTGAAAAAACTGGTTCAGCTCCTACCCACCACATAAAATTTTCACCTAGCCATTGCGGTCGTATTCATTCACCCATTGAACAAATACATATAGAGTGCCCTCACATTCCAAGCACTGCCCTCGGTGCAGGGTTGGATCCAATAGCAAATAAAACAAAGTCCTTGCTCTCATGGAGCCTGGACTTTACAGATTCTTCTCAAATGCCTCCTCCTCCATGAAATCTTTTCAGGTCACCTCACACAGGAAAGTCTATCTTACCATAAGATTTACAGCATACACGGCTGGGAACTTAGGAATACCTGACCAATGTTTCTTGAGTTATTTAATTAACTCACTTAGTCATCCACAAATGTATATTTAGCACATTCTGTGTGCAAGGTCCCATGTTGGTGCTTATCATATACTGATTGGTATTATGGTTTTCTCTATGTGTGTCTTACCCTCTCAAAACTTCCTTGCAGTTAGGGACTATATGCCACATGTCTATGTAAAAAGCATGGTGTTTTGAAGTTTTCTAGGAATAAAATAGCTACTTACTACATGTTACTAGAAGGAAGGATGGAGGATGGCTAACAATGTCAACTTTTTGAGGCTTCATAATTATTACCATCATTTCAAAGCTTAGGAAACTATAGGTTTAGTAAGTATGTCACCCACAGAACCAGGATTACAATCAAGAACTTCTGAATGCGGGTCTGAGAACCCTCATTTTCAGAAAGCCCGTCTTCACAACCAACTGGAATCTCTCCATCCTGCTGTGAACTGGTTCTGACCTCTATGGAAACAGAGTTTAATAATCTTACAGTTTTGTCTAATGCAATGGTTAAAAGCACAGGCTTTGGTGTCAACTGAACCTGGCTAAGGCCGTTAACTTTTGGGCTTTTTTCCCCTCCTCCATAAATGGCATCGGTGGCAGCACTCACTCCTGGGTTGTTGTGAAGATTAAATGAGATAGTCTATGTAGTCTCTACTCCAGGACTAAGCACGGGTAAGTCCTCAGCAAACTCAGCAAACACTCAGCGGTTGTTTTGCTTACAGTGAAGATAATCAGTCACTCAACAAACCTTACTTGAGTGTTGACTGTGTGTTAGACATTGTGCAAAGTACTGGGGACTTGGGGATAACTAAGATCAGAGTCTCTTTCCCCAAGAACGTGACACTCTCATTGGGCAGACTGACATGTACACAACTCACGTTCATTCAGGCAGAATCAAACAAGCACAAATGGAACACCAAGTGTGGAAACACAGAGAGAAGAGCACTAATGGGAACTATGCATTTAAGGGGAGGTGACATTTGAGCCAAGCCCTGAAGGATGAGCAATGAAGAAGAGGAAGAAGATTGAGGGAAGGGCATAATCTATGCTAAGAAAGCGCTAGGCATTTTCAAGGAATTCTAGGTAGTCCAATGCAGCTGGAGTGTAAGGAGAGTAACAAAAGAACCAAACCCACTGCTGTCCAGTCAGTTCTGACTCATGGCAATCCCATATGTTTCAGAGTGGAACTGCTCCACAGGGTTTTCTTCGCTGTAAACTTCATGAAGTAGATTGCCAGGTCTTTCATCAACCCACTTGTTAGCGGTAGTTGTGCGCAAACCATTTGCACCACACAGGGCCCTGTAGGGAAGGTTGTTGTTAGCTGCTATTGAGTCAATTTAAACTCATAGTGATTCCATGTGACAGAGTAGAACTGCCCCATAGGATTTTCTTGGCTGTAATCTATTCAGAAGCAGATCAACAGGTCTTTCTCCCATGGAGCCGCTGGGTGGGTTTGAACTGCCAACCTTTCGGTAGGCAAAATAGTGCTTAACCATTGCACTACCAGGGCTCCTTGTAGGAAGGGTAAACCCATTGCCATCGAGTTGATTCTGACTCATAGGGAACCTATAGGACAGAGTAAAACTGTCCCATATGGTTCCTAAGGAGCGATGGGTAGATTCAAACTGCCAACCTTTTGGTTAGCAGCCAAACATTTAACCACTGCACCACCAGGGATCGGTAGGGTGGGTAGGGGGATATAAAAGTAGACTCAAATCCACTTGTGGAGTGTTTCAGTTCCATACAGAGTAATTGGAACTTGCTTATTTAAGTGTTAGGGAGCTATTGAGAAGTTCTGAAGAGGATATGGCATGACCTGACCTGAGATTAGATGGAGATTCCAGAGAAAGATTCACAGCGTGGATTGGAAAGAAGAAACTGGAAGCAAGGAGACCAATGAGAAGCATCTGCAGTAGTTTAGACAAGAGGTAACGGCCACTTTATCCCAGGAAATACCCCCCATTCCTTACCATCCCCAACAAGCCCTGCACAGGATAGCTCCTGCCTTTCTACCTCCTTTCCTACTACTCTAACACTTGCTCACTGCACTCCGGACAGACTGGCCTCCATCCTGATCCTGGAACATCCCAAGCTGTCTAAATCTCAGGGACTTTGCACTTGTTTTTCTCTCTGCCTGCAATGCTTGTCCTCTAATCATCCACTTGGTTAGAGGTTCCTTCCTTCACTCAGGTGTTATTAAGATGTCACCAACCTATTTAAAATGGCCCCAGTCATTTTTTATCCCCTTATCTGGTTTACTTTTATTCACAAAACTTATACTACTGCCATTATAGTATATCCTTACTTGTTTATATCTTTATTACCTGTCTTCTTGAGGGTAGGGAATTTACCTTTCTTTTTCATCCCTACATCTTTATTGCCTAGCCATCACATTGGGGCATTTGGTAAATATCTGTTGAGTGAATGACTGCATGAATTGTCTTGCTTTATCCCTAAGTCATAGCAGTTACTCACCATCTGAGGTATTTTGTGTGGGGACCAAAAAAAAAAAAAGGGAAATGATTCCTATGTTTGAGGACCTTGCAAAATAACTTATAAAATGTCTACATAAATGTGATTTCTGAGAGTTCATCAAGCAAGGGAAGATGTTTGGTGTGGTGGAAATAGCACATGAGGCCAGAACTTCTTGGGGCCAGAGGGAGGACAGGGGATAAGCCTTTGATGGCAGAGACCTCACCATGCTGTCTACCAAGGACCTACCATATGACTGGCGTATAGTAGGCACTCAATAAACATTTAATGAATTTCTAAATGAATGGCACATTTCACTGAGTTCTTTACAATATTTTCATGCCTAGCTTAAGCGCAAGATGGCGAACAAGGTATAATACTGGCCCAGAAGCCAGAACAGAGCTGGGAGCAATAACAGGAGAAGTAAGCAACCATGCACTTTTATTTATGAAGCCCCATATAGATCATTTTCCTCTTACAATGAGCAGTGCTCATATTATGCGGCGTTACAAATGCTGGAACAATACCTTGTATTTATGGAGTGGCTGTCTCTGAGGGGCTCAGATCGTTTTACAGACATGATCTCATTCATGCTGTCTCAGGTCTTCTATTCAATTACAGAATGTTCCAGACGATGCAAACTATTTCTTTTAGATGGTGTCTTAGAATTATCCATTCTCCCATTACAGTTCAAAGATTTACAAATCACCATAAAATGGATCCAGAATTACTACAGCAGGAAAGGAGGTGGGCAGAAATGAAAATTTTTGAATTTATAATTTATGAACGCTTGAAATATTAGGAAGTCAGCCTTTGTATACTCATCTTAAAAATGAGGGAAAACTTGGGCTATGGCTCCGTCACAGCCACATAATATGATACTAAATGTGCGGAAAAACAAATATTAATACTCTATAATGTTAGCTTGGGCTATACAAATAGGAGTTACCTTGTGTGGCTAAGAGACTGGATGGATAATCATGACCATAATAAGCATAAAGAAAGGAGGTGACGTGCACATATTTCAAAACTAAGGGTCACAAGAAGTGGGCTCTTCACTTGTTCAGCCATTAATTACTTTGTGGCTTTA
>NW_004443952.1:1658574-1670234 GCF_000243295.1 Trichechus manatus latirostris | reverse complement strand
AGGTCAATAGAGGTTTCTTGGAAGAGATGACATGAGCTGAGTTTAAATGGATAATTAATAGGAGTTCTCCATATGGATTAGGAAAAGAAATGAGAGGAGAGGGAAAGGCATGGCAGTCAGAGGGAAGGGCACATCTGAGGACACAGAGGTATGAAAAAGCTTGCGGGGCGGGGGATAGATGAATAAAGTGTGAGGGTGGATCAGGAAGAAGTCAGGCTGGGGAAGTAGATGTGAGTCACATGACTAAGAACCTCAAAACTTGCTATGGATCTCAGGCTTTTCTTTGTAGGGTTCCTAACAGGAGATTGTCATGTTCGATTTTCATAAAGAACATTGTAAATTACTTTACCTTACACTTCACTGCCTGAGGTATTGGTGGTTCAGTGGTAGAATTTTCACCTTCCATGCATGAGACTCGGGTTTGAATCCGGCCAATGCACTTCGTGCACAGCCACTACCCCTCTGTCAGTGGAGGCTTGCATGTTGCTCTGATGCTGCACAGGTTTCAGTGGAGCTTCCAGACTAAGACAGACTAGGAAGAACGGCCTGGTGATCTACTTCTGAAAATCAGCCAGTGAAAACCCTATGGATCATAATGGTTTAATTTGCAACCAATCATGGGGATGGAGCAGGACTGGGTAGTGTTTTGTTCCACTGTGCACAGGGTCACCACGAGTCAGGGACTGACTCTACTCCTTACAGATGGAGGAATTGAGGTTCAGGCAGGATAAAGCACCTGCCCAGAGACAAATAGCTTAAAAATAGCAGAGCCAGGATTACAATCTTTTAATAAAAGTCCACGAAACTACTCTCTTCTACCTATGTAATTTAACCTCTTCTTCCTCTCCTACACAGACCCCTTTTCCAGCTGATAAATCAGTTGCTTGTTCCCTGAGCACAGGATGACAAATCTCTCTCCTACTCTTGTTCTGTCAATTTGGGATGCATGTGTTCCCCCTGTCCTCCCCCAGTCCATATTCCATAAATACTTGAAGATTCAACTCAAGCCCCACCTACTCTGGGATAATTTGGCCATTCTAGTTTCCACAGCCCTCTCAGAATGACTACAGTGTTTATGGCACGTACCACGTATTCTTACAGCCTTTGTTCATTCATCCCATTCAACAATCCCAGATGATGGAAAGCTTCCAGGTGCCAACACCACGCTAGGCGGTGGGGATACATGGTGAATAAAAGACACAGTCCTTGCGCTCGCCTAGCTTAAATCTAGTTTGAAGAGAGATATCAGTCAATAGTCATGCATTTACAAACTTGATAGTGTTTTGAAGGAAAAGTACAGTGGTGAGAGTGGATAAGAGAGACAGGTGCTCAAGTGGCTCAGGTAAGACTGCTGTGACAAAATGATGTTCAGGTTGAGATCTGAAGAATTAGAGGATGCATAGGAGTTAACTGGAATCCTTGGGTGGTCCAAAGGCTAACAAGCTCAGCTGCTAACCTAAAGGTTGGAGGTTGGAGTCTACCCCGAGGCACCTGGGAAGAAAGTTCTGGCAATCTACTTTCAAAAAATCAGCCACAGAAAACCATATAGAGCACAGTTCTATTCTGACACGCATGGGGTTGCCATGAGCCACAATCGACTCAATGGCAACTGGTTTTAGGGATTAACTAATGAAGAGAATGGTAGAGAAAGAAGAGGAGCCCAGGCTGAGGGAACACTGTGCACACGTCTCACGTTGGGAGACAGCATAATGTATCTGAGAACCTGAAAGGAGGAAGTGTGCATCAGTTAGGGCAAGCAACAATAGCTAACTCTGGTTGAATCTAGGCCAAATGGAAAATTATTGGAAAAATATTGAGAAGCTCATGGCACCGCTTGAAAGCCCTAGAAAACAAAAGGAGTCCGTGCAACCAAAAACCAAACCCATTACAAAAATTGTGGTATATAAGCAATCTGGGGAGGATACTGATGGCTCCACTGTTTAACACTGGGTTGGATAGCTGGCACCAGCCACATCCCTAGCAGAGGGCTTCAGGTGCCACCTCTGGCACCTTTGCCACTAGTGCCCTGGGAAATAAATGGATGCTGCTGCTGTCACCATGATGAATTTTTCCCAGACTTTTTTCTTTTTCTTTTCCCTATACCACTAGCTCCAGGGAGACACCTGTGATTGGCTGAGCATACCCTTGCTCCCTGGGAAGCTGGGGAAGTTTTACCTGGCTTTTTCAGCTTCTATAGAGGCTAGTGGACTGTTTGTCACCAAGATTCATAATGTGGAAAACTCCCCAAACATAGAAAGAACATTCAGATGCTGGGCAACCAAATAATGACACACAATGGCATGGCTAAAGGATGAGAGCACCTGTAAAATTCTCTAATTGTTTTAGTTGTGTTCGTCTCATCTGTCTCACTAAATTGTGATCTCCTTTAGGGAAGTGTCTATGCTTTCTTCCTCCCTCTTAAGCTCAGCTATGACTGACGGCCCTGGCCACATACGCCCTGCTCAATAAATTCTTGTTGACTTCAGTCTAGTTCATTTTACAAAGGTCATTTTATTTGGCCTTAGCTTGGAGATGATTTTCAAATGCAAAATAGGAATAACTCAGCCCAGGAGTTGGTAACATCTGCAGATAATCATGTCATCTGGCCATGCGGAACCTCTGGGCACAGGAAAGCTTTCTGGAATGTGAGCAGATATGGAATGGAGCTGCTACCTGATGTGTCCCCATCACTTCTCAGGCTCTTGTTCCCTCCAGGGCAGTAGAAGAGCTTGTGTCTTCAAAATGCATTTGGGTAATCCACTGTTAGGTATTGGTTACTTACGCAAAAAAGCTCCTTAAAAAATGATCAGTCTACACAATCAGATGCAATGCCTTGCAGCAAAGAGTTTCTTCTTTTGTATTCTTTTATAATGCTCTAGGGGAAGGGAGACCTGGTTTAGGACCCAGAACACCTGAGTCCAAGACCTGGCTCTGGGCTTACTAGATAGGTAGCCTTGCTCTAGTCCCATCGTCTCAAGCATCCTCAGATTACCCATCCACAGAATGGGCATGATTTATTAAAGGGCCATGGAGGGTAGGCACTAATCATATCTGCTGGTACAGCATCCTTCTGCTATTTTTCTGGAAATATCTCATGCCTCTTCTTGTAGAATAGTGATTCTCAAACTTCAGCCTACATCAGGATTGCGTGGAGCGCTTGATAAAACAAAATTCCTGGGTCCTAGTCTCAGGATTTCTGATTTTGTAGGTCTGGGATAGGGCCTGAGGATTTACATTTTTAGCCATTTCCCAGATGATGCTGATATTGCTGGCCTGGAGACCACACTAGAGAACCTCTGTAATAGAAAACCACTCCTTCTTTTATTTTCAGTCCATGGGGTTGGGGATGATTTCAACCCTTGACTTCAAGAGTGGGAACACAACCCAGGCCTGACTAATTAGCGTATTCCAATCACTTAGTCATAGTGGTGTACTTCATGTCAGGCTGATGGAATTCAGTTCAACACTTTAGTTGGAACACATCTCCTTGCTAGGGGTGCTCAAGCTGGTAAAATGTGAATATGAAGCCGTGGGGCCAGCCAGCAAGACAGAGGTTCCTGAAACTGTACTTGAGCTCCTCCATTCATCCTTATGCAAGTCACACTTTATCTTTTTTGCTTCAGTCAGTTTGAGTTGGGTTCTCGTCACTTGCAACCAAATAACCCTGAGCAATACATACACTTCCCAAGAACAGAGTCTGGGTTTAGTCATTTTTAAAACCTTTCAAGAGGTTGTAACAATGAGAGACAATGAATGACCAGAGAGGAAAATTATGAAATGATGAAATAGTTCTTTAAGGACTAGCCTGCTAGACAACCTCAAAGCAGCACACCAAGAATGACCATGATAATTAGAAGAATAGTAAAGTAACTTTTGATGAGTATTTAATGAGTACCCGGCTCTCTGCTAAATGGCTTACATGCATTATCTAACTTAATATACACGGTGATTTTGGAGACAGGTACTGTTATAATCTCAGCTCACAGATGAGGACGCTGAACATCAGAGAGGTTAAGAAATTTCCTCAGGGTCACTCAGCTAGTAAAAGGCAGTAAGAAAAGGAGAAGGAGGAGGAGGAGTGGAAGAAGGGGAAGAAATAACCAATACGCTGACTTCAATAGCCATATTCTGTCATCTTTGGGAGATTAGAAATATTTACCTTCTATTTTAATTCAGAGACCACATTGTCTTGAGAAGATGAAGATGGTGCTTGGTTCAAAAAAGAAACAAATATAAGAGTGATGGGACTCCTTTGAGAAACAGAAAACTTAAGGCACAATTTGGCTTGGACTCAGAGGACTGAAAAGCCTTCAACTGACTTCCGGAGGGTGTCAGGTTTCTGGCTTTTTGAGAGTCTAGAAATGACTACCTGTTTCTTTGTCCAACTGATCACCTCCACCTGCCTTAAGCTCTGTGCAGTATCAACTTCAAGGACTCCTGACAAGGGCATCGATGGCAGCATGCCCAGGTCCCTGCCTTCTCTGACCTCATCAAACCTTTAAGCTGTCCACTTACCCAACTCCTTCTGCTAGGTTGACAGCTGTCCAAATCTGTTGCCTGTCCAACTTATCTACGCAGTATCCCCAGCAAGCCTGCCTCAAGAGCCGGGCCCCCAAACACAACTTTGTAGGTCCTCTAAAGATGTACCCAGTAAATATCGATTACCAGTTTCCCCTCTCTCAAAAATATACATCAGTTGGTTGATTTCTTTTTTGATTTTTATAGTTTTCAGGCCTTTTCTGTGACTGTCTCACATCATCTCCACTGCTCTACTCTTAGATTTCCATTCATCTGTGTCTGTTCCAAGGTACCACAGCAGTCTGCTATCCTTTTGTGTATACAACATAGGTATGAAATTTGATTAGGGTTTGTCAGATCAGACCTTCTTTGTTGCCTACTTCAACTCTGTCTCTATCTTCCTAACCTGAATTCCTGACTCAATTCTTACTCCGCACTCCGAAACCCTGCCCCGCCCCACTGTGCTGTTATCTTTCTGAAACATGGAGATGCCTTTCACCCATAAGCTAGAAACATTTGCTGTTGACTCAACTTCTTTACAGACTGTCTGGGTTTCTTAGTGTTGCTATAACAGAAATACAACAAGTGGGTGGATTTAATGGACAGAATTTTTTTTTTCTCCTCACAGTTTAGGAGGCTAGAAGTCCAAATTTAGGGCACTGGCTCTAGGGGAAGGCTTTCTTTCTCTGTTGGCTCTGGAGGAAGATCCTTGTCTCTTTTCAGCTTGTTTGTCAGTTCCTTGATGATCTTCACATTGTGTGGCATCTATCTTCCCTCATCTGTGCTTCCTTGCTTCTGTGCCAAATCTACTCTTTTTCTATCTCAAAAGTGATTGGTTTAAAACACACCTCACACTGATACAGCTTCATTAACATAACGGAGAAAACCCTACTCCCTAATGGGATTAATACACAGGTATAGCAGTTAAGATTTACAACACATATTTTTAGGGGACACAATTCAATCCATAACACAGACTCTTCCCAAACTGCAAAAGCCCCACTTCCTCTCAGCCATACCCCAAGTGTGCCCTACCCTTGGCTCATCCCTGGCCAGACCTCTGTTCTCTGGATTCAGTCTCTGCATCTCTGCTGAGAATTGCTCCCTGACACTGTAACAACCATCCTTTGCGTCTCTGCTCATACCAGCCTTACCCATCCTTCAGGGTTCAGCAGGAGGCCTTCCTCCTCCACTTCAGATCCCCTCAGCTGGAGATATATCCGCCTCCTCTGGGCTTCCATAGCTCTTTTACTGCTCCTCTCTTAGAGCTCCTAGCCCTGTCTCTATTATACTTATTTACAGAAGGAAATCTTATCTCCCCTACTAGTCTATAAAACCTTTGAGTGCACAATCCCTGTGTCATTCATCAATGTATTCTTCACTGGACCTGAGTTGCACATATTGGAAACTCACATATCTAATAAATAAACCTAGGGAGTTGTGGGGAAAGACCCTACCCCAAAATGTGGCTGTCATTAGTCTTTCATATTGATGCAAATCCCACAATGCAAGATTGATTGTGCTAAGCTGGCACCAAGAGCCTCTGTTAAGGGTATCTCATTAGACCACACTTAAACCATGTCTCCACTGATGTGGCCAGTACCATGTGCTCCTGATGCAACTGAGGGCCTGGATTAAAGCATTCCCCACATAAGCATTCATTTTTTTAAAAAAAGAGACTATAATACTTTATCTTTGAAACTGACGTGCACTTTGAATTTTATTCCAAAAACCACCATAATTGTTTAATGTAAATAATTCCCTTCAATGGTCAGGTAAAATTAACCCCTAGGCAGCTGTGCCACGTATATCTTGTGGCTCTGAGCAGCCTCTGGCTCCCCAACATAGATGATATTACCCCTGGATGCAAGGCGCAGCAGTGTTAAAGGATCTGAGTCATTAACACAAGTGAATGAATTAATGATTCAGCTCTTTTCTAGCTAAGGGCAAAGGGAAGACAATATGAGACATGGAAGACCTAATGGAGGCCAACTAGCATTGTGTTTCCTGGAGGGACAGTGTAGAACAGGTCTGGGGGAGAGAGGCAGGAGAGTGCCCTTGGCGTCTGCAACCAGTCAAGGTGCCCTGAGACCAAAGGCAAGGGAAGGAGCTTGATCCGATCAACTGGTTTCCAGCTGATGGTCCTGCTTTAGCCTCCACTCTCTCCCTCTAAGTTGGAGGCAGGAGGTAGGGGGGTCATCAATTCATTTTCTTATTGGAAGCTGAGCTAACTTATTCAGAGCCTGGGGGCTGTCAGCGTAAGATTGTTAATGAACATGTTTCCTGTAGATAATTATAGGAAAGGGAATATTGAAAGGACTTAAAACATTTGATTCTTTCAATTCATTAATTATATTGCAATTATCCCATGCTCAGGAGCTGTTCAGGAGGCTGGATTCCAGCTATTCCTGTGAGACTCCATGGGCAGAAATGAGGGCTGAGGACTTGGGGAGAGAGAGCCTGAAGAGAAAAGCTCAGAAAAGGTTAACTGTGCAGATACAAAAAGCTAATTGGAAACCTCTTAAACAAAATCCAGGTTAATAAGAGTTGAAAAGAACAGCACATCTCTTTTATTATGATTATTATCATTGTGTTTCCACCTACATCGAAATTGCTTGCATTTTGATAGATGCATCATAATCAACATGACTGCTCTTGGAAAAACCTTGGTCTTACAGTTGAATCAGGAATGAACAGACTTTGAGAGTTGGGCTGATCTAATTGGTAACTGTGGAGTGATGGGAAAACAGGTCTGAATGCTGTCTCCTGCTCTGTCACATCCTAGACCTGTCACCCTTGTTTCCTTCTCAGGCTCCTATGTTATCCATAAAAGAGGGTTGTAAGCAAAGTGGGTCAACAATTACATACCGGAACACTATCATGTGCCAAGAACCATGCCGAGTACAAGAATGACATGGGTACAGGTGAGGTCTCTGTCCTCATAGAAGATACATTCTAGTGAGAAGCATGGTCCATTAAGCAGGCAATCACAATATAGATGATGGGACAAGTACAAGGGCCATGGAGTTCAAGAAAGCAGCTCCTCACCTGGTCAGGAGGAGGAGTGATCAGAGAGTTTGCTGTGTGTTCTCTCCCTTTAGCACACATGCATCACATTAAGAGAAACACCCTAAACCTCAATGCTTTCAGACTTCACCCTCTTGGCTTTCAGGAATTCCAGGCTTCTTTCTTCCCCAGTTATTTCCTCTAAGAAATCCTGATGGTGAGAGTGGAGAAGTGAGGAAGTTCCTCCCACATCATATCATCAGAGCGACAGCTCAGATTTTGACTATTGGTCCACCCTTTCTTCCTGTCCCTCTGCTATTCATAGCTTTTTGTTTGTCCCAGTGGCCATGTCACTGCCCATTACCTCTGGACTACTAACCTCCATGCCACCCCTAGATGATGTGACCCCTGAGAGCAAAACACAGTGTTTAAGGATCTGAGTCAGTGGCATATTTGTGTGAATTAATGATTCAGCTCTTTTGTAGCTGAGGGCAAAAGGCAGACAATATGAGATATGGGAGACCTAATACGGGCCAAGTAGCATTTTGTTTCCTGAAGGGACAGTGTAAAACAGGTCTGGGGGAGAGAGGCAGGGAGAGTGTCCTTGGCATCTGAAGCTAGCCAAGGTGCCCTGAGACTGAAGGCATGTTTTTGCCTGCCTCTATCACGGGAACCAGCTCATGTGATGCTGCCAGAAGATGAAAGACCATGTAGACCAGAGCTGAGTCAACCCAGTTGTCCCAGTCAAGGCCTCAAATGTGAGAGAAAGTCCAGCCAAGATCAGCAAAGACAGCTTGTAGCTGACTCTCAGCCGACCACAGACACATGACAGAACCTAGCTGAGACCAAAGGGACTACCCAGCTGAGCCCAGCCGAAATTGCTAACCTGCAGAAACATTAGCTAAATAAATGGTCACTGTTTTAAGCCATTATGTTTTTTGGGTGGCTTGCTATGCGGCAATAACTAACTGATATAACATTTAACTATATTATAGATCAGTTCAATTCAACCAAAGTGTTTTGAATACCTACTATGTTCCAAGTCACTGTGAGCAAAATAATGAAGACACAGTCTCTGTTCATGGAAACTTACAAGCCAATGCATCTTAAGTGTAACTGAACAATTAAAAACTCCTGAGATTTTTACCCTTTTGTCTATGGGCCACTAGGGCATCCATGTTTAGGTCCTAGTGTAGTCTGTGGATTCCCTGAAAATGTATTAAAATTTTTCATGTGTGTGCCTATGTGCATTTTTTGAGAAAGGGCCCTTGGTTTTACATCATGTTCTCAAATGGAGAAGTGACCCAAAAGAGGTTGAGAACCACTGGATGCTATTATAATCTAAACCTGTTCACACTGCCCAACACTCCCACAGCAGTTCAATCTACTTAGGGGTACATTTCATTTTTGACTCATCCAACAAGGAAGCGTCCTCAAAATGAGATGTTACCAGAGGCCACTGAGGTTTATGTGTTGGATGATGAGAGTGTCATCCCTGTCTCTAAAAAAAGCTTCAAACAGATAATGTTATCGCTTTCTTGTCATATAGGCAGATCCTCCGTAAAAGCCAGAGCATATTTTCTTTGAAAAATTATGAGTTTCTCTGTGGCCTCTTTTTGCTCACACCCACTCTGGGGCTGGTAAATCTTTCTCCCAGGGCAAGAATACAAGTCCATCACTCCCTATCGCCTTACTCCTCTGGCAACAAATGCCTTTCACTTTAACCAACAATGCCAAGTATCTATACTACAGGTTCTTGTTTGAGGATTACATTGGGATCTCACTAACATCAAGAACCACACCAAGCCTTCATTACAACATTGATCTAATGTTTGGGGGAGATGGTCTGATGGGCAGACTAATTTTTCGTTTTCTCTAAATTATTGAGTTTCTCTCTACTTGTAGACTAGATGAACAGAAAAAGAGAGGAGCAGCATAGAGGACAGAAAGTGCCCTGAATATTTGGGATAATGGTATCTTATTTCCAGTTCTTCCACAGTCTTGCTTAGCAAGCATCTTTAAGCAAATCTACCATCTCTCTAGGTTTTCTTATTTGTAAAACTGGAATAATAATTCACGCCCTTCCCACATCACAAAGGCAGTCCTGTGCAGCTCAAGCAAATAATATTTGTGAAAAGTGACTTTCAAATCGTAAAGTACCACCAAATCTAAGGTTGGTCACGTCTACCTTGTGTTTCTATGATTCATTTGGAATCTTATACTTGGTCCCGTGTAATTCTACCAAATTTTCACCTATGAGTTAACAATATTCTACTCTCTTCTAAGCCAATGGGTAGCAATTTCATATAGGTATTGTTGTTGTTATTGTTAGCTACTGTTGAGTCAAGCCCAACTCATGTCAACTTTATGTGTAACAGAACAAAATGTTGCCTGTCTTGTACCATCTTCACGATCTTTGGTATCATATGGTTAACACACTCCCCAAATCAGCTGTTCTAGGAAGCATTCCCTGAGTCCTACTCGATGGTTTGGGTGGCCCAGTGTTGAACTGCTAAAATCCCTGTGCTTCCCTGGATTTTTATGCTATAATCACTGGTCTCATTTCTGCATCAAGAGATGGTATAATTTAGTGATTAACAGTGTGAATTTGGGAATTGCACTACTTGAGTCAAATCCTAGAACAAACATTTACTAACTGTAAACTTGTACAAATTATTTAATCACCCTGTGCCTCAGTTTTTCTCATAGGTAAAACTGGGAAGGTAATAGTATCTATCCCATATGGTTTGTGGAACATTAAATGAGTTAATTCATGTAAAGTACTTAAAACAGTTTCCAGTTCTTGGTAGAGTATAGAGAAAGCACAAATATGTTAGCAATTATTGTATTCTCTGTCCCATGCCAGATTGAAAGAATTTGGGGTGTGTGTGTTGGGGGGGGTGGCATTTGCTTGTCCATTTGCATATCTTCAATACCTACTGCTTGATAGGTACTTCAACAAATATTAAAAAATGTACACATGTTATAATGAATGCATGAATGAATGAACGTGTGATGTCAGGAAGATTTCTTGTTCTGAAGGCAGTACGTGTAAATTCTGGTCCTAGTTTAGTCTCTAATTCCATCTGACACCTCTGAAACAAATTATTTACCTCCCTAACCCTCAATTTCCTTATCTATTAAATGCAAGCAGTGGACCAGATAATCGATAATGACCGTTTCACCTCCAGAGGTCTATAAAATGGGATTATTGGGTGACAAGGATATGAGTTATTTTACCGAGTCTACTGGTGGGCCATATAATTTACACAGAGTATCTTCTCAAGTATTCCCAGTGTACTGCAAGGTAACCAATATTGTCTCCATTTTATAAATACAGAAAATGATAAGGATTAGAGAGGTTAAGTAACTTGCCGAAGACAACGCAGCTAGTGAGTTGTGAAGCAAAGACCCAAATCCAGTTCTGTCTGAAGACAAAGGTCAGTTCTTTCCACTCTTCTACTGAGATCCAAGTGAAAGATGGCGTGCTGTAACTCATGCAACACCTCCTTCAAAGGGAAGCAGAGGCAGTAAGCAGGGGGCAGGGGCAGGTATACTTAGAACAGGTGTGGGGAGAGTTGTCAGTTGACGTACAGGTTTAGAAACGATGGCATCTGTGTTGGGATCCAGATGGGGAGACATTAAGCAGAGGAGACAGTAGCAGCTATAACATTAGCCTTGCGTTAATTGCTATTTTGGTGTCCTTATGGAAGGAAACATCCACTGTACATATTCATGCAGCAAATGGAATTCATAACAATTTCTTTGAGTTGGGAACCACTTGTCCCCTCCTCTCTGGAGCTAATCCAATGTCTATATTTAACCCAGCGGGCCGGGTGGCATCACATTTGGGTGATTATTTATAGATACCCTCATGCACTGTCTGCTGAAAAGCCACAGGGATTCTGCCAAGGCAGGGGGGAGAGAACAGTTCCAGATGTGTGGCTGCTCATGAATCCCCTTCTGGGCCTTTGCAGGATGGAGCTCAAATATGCATGAGATCTTGGGTGCGTCTGCTTTTATTTTTATTTCTGACTTCCAACATGAGGGGTACTATTTGAAAAAGTAGCTGGCTAGATCATAACACCTTACAGTTGCAAGGAAATTTAGAATCATTAGCCCAATCTCCAATCTAT
>NW_004443952.1:1656285-1658188 GCF_000243295.1 Trichechus manatus latirostris | reverse complement strand
AGATGGAAATTTACAAGATATACAATTCATAAAGGCAAATTCTGTAATGTAAGGAATCACAGAACTTGACATGGCTTCCTGGAACATGGTGTCTGGCATGGATAAGTGCTCAGTCCCTGGGTGGCACAAATGGTTATATGGTTCAAACCCAACTAGAGGGAGATAGGCCCGGCAATCTGCTTCCAAAAGGTCGCAGCCTTGAAAATCCCATGGAGAAGTTCTATTCTGCATACACGGGATAGCTATGAGTCAGAATCAACTTGACCACAACTAGCAACAACAACAAAATAGAAGCCATCATTATCATTCCCATTTTACTGATGTGGCTGAAGAAAGCTTCACAGCTGGGTCTTGAATATTAAGTTGGAGTTCTCTGGGCAAAGAACAGAGTTAACAGGACAGCATTGAAGAATAAAACAACAGAGCATCTTCATGCAATGGTGAGAATAGCAGAGTGACTGAAATATATTCTTCATGTTGATGAGTGGATTGAGATGAGACTGGAAGGGTAGATTGGGCCCAGATATAAAGGGCCTTGTATTATCACACTAAATAATAAAAACCAGTCACAGTGATTTGATAAGCAAGGAAATAATGTAGTTTTCTTGTCTTTAAAAATATGCAAAAAGTATCCATCTCAGTGGATATTATTCAAATTTGGGGATTTCTGGGGAATGATAGCTGGAGTCTGCAACACTAATCTCAGTTTTCATATCTGTAATGTGATTCAGATGGACATTACAATACATAGAGCTTATAGTCCACAGAGGATAAGATTACTCATAATGGAAGGCACGTTATAATTACCTTTACTAGTTACCAGCTGTCGTCAAGTCGGTTCTGACTCATGGAGACCCCAAGTGTGTCAGAGTAGAACTATGCTCCATAATGTTTTCAATGGCTAATTTTTCAGAAGTAGTTTGCCGAGCCTTTCTTCCAAGGTGCCTCTGGGTAGACTCAAGCCTCCAATCTTTAGGTTAGCAGCTGAGTGCATTAACTATTTGCCCCACCCAGGTTAGTATTCTAACAAAGACTCAAATAATGCTAGAAGGGTCTTTCTTCCCTCATATATTGTTTAAACACTACAACTATGACCGCTGCTGTTACTATTATCTTTATTGATCACTTCCTATATGAAAGCTACTTGTCTAAAACACTGTACTAAGTTGTCACATTTAATTTAATATTAACAATCTTGTGAAGCAGGCGTAATTATCTCCATTCACAAATGAGATAAAGTTCAGAAAATCTAAAAAACTTGTCCAAAGTCACACAGCTATTAGAGAGAGGCAAGGATTCAAATCCAAATACTACCGCTTCCAGGTCAATGCTTGTAACCTCTCCGTATCCTATGGCACACCTTTGAAGAGTACAGTGTTGCTCTGTGTGGGCTAGGCAAGTTAGGGAAGCTGAAGCATATTGTTTACTTGTCTTCATATGTTCTCAGGTCTAGAGGTTCTTCACGACCCTCAGAGCCTACACACCAGACTATCTAGAGACTCAGCCTTTGTGAATGTGTCCCAATAACGCTTCATTCACATTGTCTGGGGAGTTGTAGCCATGACTCTCCTGGCTTGTTTATTAATCCATCAATATTTACATGGTCACAGTAAAACATATGTGTAATCTATTAACCTAATATAAAGGTTTATTTTAATGAAATAGAATTGGCATAAATTTTAATTATCTTAAAGTCACAAACATACAACCCAACCATCTCTCGCACCAATACACTGTTTTATGTTATTAACATCTGAAGGCTCCATATATTTTGTTAGGACCCTATCTTCAATTAGCTGTAGAATATCAGACAAACCACTAACTTCAGTAAAAGCTGTAGGTTTGACCATTTTATTTTTAAGATTCCTTTCTGTTTTAATCATTCTGTATTCCAGCCCCCTAC
>NW_004443952.1:1625395-1656185 GCF_000243295.1 Trichechus manatus latirostris | reverse complement strand
AAAAAAAAAATGGCTTGGTTGGAAAGTCCAGCTGTGTAGAGGAAAGATGATCATTTGGCTGGGGTAGGTGGTCTAGAAAGAGGTTGGGAAGAGGTAGGACGACGATATTGAAAAGAAACTTGACCAAATGCATGATTCTCATGATACATCTACATGCATGTGGTTGATATATGTATTATATATGTATACTATATATTTCTGTGTGTATATTATATATATATTTTTTTTTAACTGGTAAAGTAGGGGTCATTGAAAATGAAGGAAACTTTCCATGAGATGAACTGGCACAATAGCTGCAACAATGGACTCAAACATACCAACAATTTCGAGATGGCACAGAATCAGGCAATGTTTAGTTCTGCCATACAAACAGTTGCCATGAGTCATAGCCAACTTGATGGCAGCTGACAACAACAGCATATATATACATATATATACTATATACCTCTATTTATATAACAGCACATGTAGAATTACATAAACGAGTTGAAAGAGAAGTCAGCAGAAACTTGGATGCTCTGCTACTAACTGTGTGACCATGAACAAATTACTAGACGTCTCTGGGTCTAAATTTCTTCACTTATAAAAAGGAAGCATCGAAGCAGAAAATTCTCAAGTTTCCGTCCAGCTTAATAACATAATTATATGATTCTATATTTGAAATAGCAAAGAAGGGAAATTGCACAAGACAAAAATTAAGCACCTTTGCTAGCAGTACCTTTCCAAACACACTCTCCTCTTTCTGGCAAAAAGAAAAATAAAAGCAAAATTTTACAATACTTAAAATATGTCCTAAATGTTCATTAGATTCCAATGACAACATTATAAATGAATATTGAGTGAGAGTCTTGACGTCTATTAATAGCTTACAATTTTCGACAGGTGGAATTCTGGGATTTATGCAAATGAAATATTGGATCCTCTGTTATACTGAAGGAGCCATGGTGGTGCAATGGTTAAGCACTTGGCTGCTAACTGAAAGGTTGGTGGTTTGAACCCACCAGCTGCTGTGTGAAAGAAAGATGAGGCAGTCTGCTTCTGTAAAAATTTACAGCCTGGAGGGCAATTCTATTTTGTCCTATAGGATCGCTATGAGTCGGAATCAACTCGACCACAATGGGTTTGTTTTTTGGTTTTTCTGTTATACTTTCTTGGTAAACTTCCAATATGCTGACTTAATAGCTACGGTGTACTGGAAAAAAGAGAAGCCACTCACATATATTACAAGAGAGATAATGAATTATTATTCCAAAAGCAGGCTTGTTGCACTGATTTGCATATAATGTTTAATTTTTATCAAATGTTTCATTTTAATACATGCAAAAATGATCAAAAACTATCAAAATATGCTAATGAACTTTCTATTGCAAATATATTGTTGCCCTTGATTCCGGGGGTTTATTATAAAAACATTTGAAGTTCTCAATGGTAAAGTGATTCTTTTAATAAAAATAACATTGAAAATATTCATACACTTTACAATTTGAAAGAGCCTTAGAAAGCATTTCTTTTTTGTTTTGTTTTTTTTATTTTAGGGACGATCTAGTTAAAACTCCTTATTTTATAAACGGGGCTACTGGGGCTCAGAGAAGTGGAGCGATTTGTTCAAGGTCACACAGCTAACCACTAGCAGATATTAGACGAGAACCCAGGATTCCTACTATCCAGATAAGTGTATTTTTCACTGGGCTACATTATCACAAAAAACCAGGGTTAGTATTTGTGTTTCAAATGCTCAGAAATTTGTGTATCAAATCTTCAGTTATCAGTCAACTCCTTATAAGCTAATTTGGTCCTAAAATAAAACTTTGGTACTAAAATTTGGAGAAGGGGGCAGAAAGAGGCTGCTAGACATGTAGACAAAAGTAAATGCAAAACTCTTTCAGAAAACAGTATTCCCCAAACTACTATCGTTCAAGTATGATCTTCATGATTTTTGCTAGTCATGAGCCATTTACACTACTTTATTTATTTACTTAACTTTTTTTTCTTAAATCAACCCATTTTAGTTAAATGCATGTTAAAGGAGAATTTTAAATCACCATAGCAAAAAGAAAGCCAAAAGTACATGCTTTAAATAGAAGATGGTGATAAAATAATAATAGCATTAATAATAATTAATTATATAACAACAACACATGCCAATATATCATTGTTAATGAAATTCTAACCAGATATTCTTTCTTATCAGAGGTTTTCTGCCTGGAGCCTGCTCTCTCTGTTATAAAAATGAAAAAAAGGGTGGAACTGGGGAGATCAGCAAGTGTTAGAAGTGTTAAAGATGTTAGCACCCAACTAAGATTTTTTTCCCCTTGACATTTAAAGATAATTGAAAAGGAAATGACTTTCTCACAATATGATTCAGTGTCTTCAGTGTCCTGCCCCATCTAAATCACCTCCTGGACCATCAGCGGTATACATCTCACATTTTGGAAAATGCAGGGCTGGCGCAAGACATTCAGTTATTTAGGCCTCTGACACTGATATTTCTGGCTAAGGAACCATATAGCATGGAACCGAAAAGAAATCTCAGAGATTATCCAAGCAATAAAATATAGTGGTAAAGGTAGACTTCCTTGAACCTGCAGCCTGTATCTTCATCTTGCCACGTAATGACTGTGTTTTTGTTATGTGCTGTTGAGTCCGTTCCGACTCATAGTGACCCCATGTACAACAGAATGAAATACTGCCTGGTCCTGTGCCATCCTCACAGTCATTGCTATGCTTGAGCCCACTGTTGCAGCCGCTGTGCCAATTCATCTTGTTGAGGGTCTTCCTCTTTTTGCTGACCCTCTACTTTACCAAGCATGGTGTCCTTCTCCAGGGACTAGTACTTCCTGATAATCTGTCCTCAGTACGTCTAGCTTCCAAGGAGCACTCTGGCTGTATTTCTTCCAAGACAGGTTTGTTCTTTCTTCTGGCAGTCCATGGTATATTCAATATTCTTCGCCAACACCATAATTCAAAGGCATCAATTCTTCTCCAGTCTTCCTTATTCATTGTCCAGTTTTCACATGCATATGAGGTAACTGAAAATACCATGGCTTGGGTCAGGCACACCTTAGTCCTTAGACTGACATCTTTGCTTTTTAATGCTTTAAAGAGGTCTTTTGTAGCTGATTTTCCCAATGCAATACATTGACTTCTTGGCTGCTGTTTCCATGGGCACTGATTGTGGATCCAAGTAAATGAAATCCTTGACGTCAGTCTTTTCTCCATTTATCATGATGTTGCTTATTGGTCCAGTTGTTAGGATTTTTGTTTTCTTTATGTTGAGGTGTAATCCATACCGAAGGCTGTTGTCTTTGATCTTCATCAGTAAGTGCTTCAAGTTCCTCTTCACTTCAAGCAAACAAGGTTGTGTCATTTGCATATCACAGGTTGTTAATGATTCTTCCTCCAGTCCTGATGCTGTGTTCTTCTTCATATAGTCCAGCTTCTCAGATTATTTGCTCAGCATACAGATTGAATAAGTATGGTGAAAGGAAACAACCCTAATGCACACTTTTCCTGATTTTAAACCGTGCAGTATCCCCTTGTTCTGTTGGAAATACTGCCTCTTGAGCTATGTACAGGTTCCTCATGAGCACCATTAAGTGTTCCGGAATTTCTATTCCTCACAAAGTTATCCATAATTTGTTATGATCCACACAGTCAGATACCTTTGCATAGTCAATAAAACACAGGTAAACATCTTTCTGGTATTGTCTGCTTTCAGCCAAGATCCATCGCACATCAGCAACAGTATCCCTTGTTCCACATCAGGCTTGAATTTCTGGTTCTTTTGACTCAGGCTTGAACCTCTGGCAGTTCCCTTTGACGTACTGCTGCAACATCTTTTCATTATCTTCAGCAAAATTTTACTTGCACCGGATATTAATGATATGGTCCAATAATTTCTGCATTCTGTTGGATCACCTTTCTTTGCAATGGGCACAAATAGGATCTCTTCCAATTGGTCGGCCAGGTATCTGTCTTCCAAATTTCTTGGCATAGACGAGTGAGCACCTTCAGCACTACATCCGTTTGTTGAAACATCTTTATTGGTGTTCTGTCAGTTTCTGGAGCCTTGTTTTTCTCCAATACCTTCAGTGCAGCTTGGACTTCTTTCTTCAATACCATTGGTTCTTGATCGTGTGCTATCTCCTGAAATGGCTGAATGTCGACCAATTCTTTTTGGTACAGTGACTCTGTGTTTCTTCCATCTTTTTTTGATGCTTTCTGCATCATTTAATATTTTGCCCGTAGAATCCTTCAATATTCAACTTGAGGCCTGAATTTTTTCTTCAGTTCTTTCAGCTTCAGAAATGCCAAGCATGTTCTTCAAGAGCAAGTTTCAGCATCTCTTCTGATGTCCATTTTGGTCTTTTCTTTCTTTCCTGTCTTTTTAATTACCTTTTGCTTTCTTTATGTATGATGTCCTTGATGTCATCCCACATCTCATCTGGTCATTAACGTTTAATGCATCAAATCTATTCTTGAGATGGTCTATAAATTCAGGTGAGATATACTTAAGGTCATACTTTGGCTCTTGTGGACTTGTTTTAATTTTCTTCAGCTTCAGCTTGAACTTTCATATAAGCAATTGATGGTCTGTCGGCCCCTATCTTTGTTCTGACTGATGATATTGAGTTCCTCTGTCCTCTCTTTCCACAGATGAAGTTGATTTGATTCCTGTGTATTCCACCCGGTGAGGTCCACGTGTATAGTCACCATTTATGTTGTTGAAAAAAGATATTTGCAATGAATAAGTCATTAATTTAGTAAAATTCTATCATGCAATCTCCAGCATCATTTCTATCACCGAGGCCATATTTTCCAACTACTGATCCTTCTTTGTTTCCAACTTTTGCATTCCAATCACCAGCAATTATCAATACATCTTGATTGCATGTTTGATCAATTTAAGACTGCAGAAGTTGGTAAAAACAACTGTAAGATAAATAAATTAACTGCTCTGAGCCTCAGTTTCCTTATCTATAAAATGGTGATAATGATAGAATATATCTCAAAGAGTTGTTGTTGTAAAGTTACCTAAGAAAGCATGTAATAAAAATTGGAACTAATTACTAAGCATATAGTAAGTGTCAACCTTTATATATATGATATACTGCTACCTTGTAACAGCCTATAAAGGTACACATTATTAATCTGATTTTACACATGAGAAAGCTGAAGCTTAGAAAAGTTAATGATTCCCCCAAACTAGCAGTGGCCAAACAAGAATTAAAATCTATGTTTTCTTGTCTCCAGTTCACGTCTTCTTAATAATTATGCTTTAAACATGCAGATATGATCGTTAGGGAGAGAGAGGTCATCTCAGATAGATAGGATACTATGGGCAAAAATTTCACATGTAAAACCTATAGAGGTACCAGTGAGCTATTGATTTTGATTATTGTATTGGTCAGCTATTGCTGCAAAGTGCTGCATAATAAACCACCCCAAACTCAGGGGCTTACAACAACAAGCTTTTCTTTCCTTTTCTTTCCTTTGCTGTTGTTCATGCATACTCCAGGCCTCGTGCTTGGTGCAGGTCTCTTCCATATGTGTCTACATTATTTGGGATTAGCAGAGCTATCCAGCCCTCTTCTTCTCACAATGGTTCACAGAGCTCAAGAGAACAAATCAAGCTGCACATACACATTAAAAACCTTTGACTGTGTCACGTCTCTCTGCACCTTCCATTGACCACAGTGAAGCACACAGCCAGCTCAAAGTGGAGCAGGAAATTATATCCCACTCCAATGGGGAAAGGAAGAGGGATGAACATTTGCTGGAAAATAATGCATCATCATTATGGTACCGAATCTCCAAAGGGGAGTAACGTGAACGGGCCCTGGGGAGACAAATTGGAGTCTGATTATGCAGGACTCTAAGTTCCAGAGAGTGAATGTGATTCTGTAAACTACATGGGTGGTGCAAATGGTTAACACGCTCAGCCACTAACCAAAAGGTTGCAGGTTCAAGTCCACCCAGAGGCAACTCAGAAGAAAGGCCTGGCAATCTATTCTCAAAATATCAGCCATTCACTATGGTAAATGGTATGGCACATCCTTAAAAAACTAGAAATAGAAATACCATATGACCTAGCAATCCCAGTCCTAGGCATATACCCTAAAGAAATAAGAGCTGTGACACAAATATACATATGCACACTCATTGTCATTGCTGCATTATTCACAATAGCAAAAAGGATGGAAACAACCTAAGTGTGCATCAACAGATGAATGGATTAACAAACTGTGGTACATACACACAATGGAATACTACGCAACAATAAAGAATAATGACGAATCTGCGAAACACCTTACAACATGGATGAATTTGAAGGCTATTATGCTGAGAGAAATAAGTTAATCACAGAAGAACAAATATCGTATGAGACCACTATTATAAAGAAATAAGAAAAAACAAACATTCTTTGATGGTTACCAGGGATAGGAGGGGGAGGGAGGGCAATTTACCAAATAGCTAGAAGACATGTGTTAATATTGGTGAAGGAAAAGGCAATACACAATATGGGGGAAGTCAGTAAAACATAATAAAAGCATGAAAAAATATATATATCAGCCATTGGAAACCTTATGGAACACAGCTCTACTCTGACACACATAGGGTTGCCATGAGTCAGAATGGAGTCATGGAATCACTGAAGTTTTCAACATGAATATTGAATTCCACTCACTCTGTCCCATTTCCTTAGAGCTCCTTTGTTAACCAAGTCACAGTATAGTGAATTCAGCCCTACTTGCAGCTCAGGGAGAATTGTTGTGTCCATTTTATAAGAGAGTAACTAGAGACCAAACAAGTAAACAATATCGCTGCTTTTATAAAGATGGCAAATGGCAGAGTTTGGATTTTAAACTATTTATATTTTACGTTCCCCCCCCCGCCCCACACACAATCCTATTCATTTAGCAGACACAGTCTAAGGCATACTTCTTACCAGGAGCTGCTTTGTCTCTCTAATCAATCCACATGGACGGATACTAGGAAGATTTTAGGGCAGAGCCAAAAACAGAGCTACCAGGAGAGTGTTGAGGGACTAACAAGAGTTTTCAGATTCTTCTCCAGAGAGTCATTTCCCAGGGGAGGCAAGACTCCTTTCTGGAGAGAGGGGCCCTGGGCAGTGTGCAAACTACTGAGCTCAGAGTGGCCTCAGCTAATAAATCATTTGTGAGACAATAGCCTGCAGTATCAAGTTACTCCAGGGCCAATTTTGCCATCTCTGGATAAAACATTGTGCTCTGTACTGCAGGCTGAGAGCTGGGAACAATTTGCTGCTTTAAAGTGCTATGGTTTCTTGTGTCACCCTTTGTTTCCAAAGCTCTATAGCCGGCTTCTGCCAGCAGGATAATAGGGCCCACTCCCCCTCTGCAGGAGAGGCTCGTATGCCTGCCTGCTTAAAATGATAAGGAACAAGAGCCAGGCCTGCCTGCAGAGCGTTTTGGAATTTATGACTGACCCTCCCCATCATAATTTCATTTGCTCCTCCCTGTAGCTCTGGGAGGTCAGTTTTATTACCCCGTGTTTCCATGAGGAAACTGAGGCTCCCAGTGTATAACTGTGTTGCTCCTGGGTCTACATCTATAACGGGCAGACTTGGATTTGAAATCCTGGCCTCTGAAACCAAGCCTGGGGCTTCCTCCTGAGGACTGGCCACACAGGTCACAGCCTGAGTGCCCATCATAATGTGGTCTTCCTTCAGGGATAAACATGCCCTTTGCCAGCGATCCCCTGCAAAAATACAAATTGCCTGCCAAAGCATTTGACTAAACCTTGGTATAGATGAATTGATCATGGAATAACATAGAAGGAATGGATCTCAGAGGACTATCTGGCCCAATTGCTTCATTTGTACATAGAAAAACTGAGATTCAGAAATAGGGACAGACTTTCCCAAGGCCTCCTAGGTAAATCTGTATTAGGCAAATCATAGAAAACCAAACTTGTCTTTTCACAACATGAAGGCAGCCCACAACCCTTCTTACAAAGCCAGTCGGAAGTGAACAGCATTACAAAGATTTTGTGATATACTTACAGGGCTTCACCAAGCCGTGTGTGGTGTACTCTCTCATTAGGCCTCTACCTATGAAATAGGCAAGGGACCTTTTCCCAGACGAGGCAGTAGACATCCAGAGAGATGAAGTAACTTAGTTTGGAATATTCTAAAGTTGAGTGGGCTGTTAGAGATCATGGAGAAACTAATCCCTTTGATTTCGATTAAAATGTAATGAAATTCATTTATTTTTCCTCTACCAGCATGCATTGCACAGGGATTATGTGCCAAATACAGAACTGGGCTACAGTTAATATGATAAAGAACACGAGACTTGGTACCTGCTCTCATGGATATTACATTCTAATGGAGGAAACAGACATGAATTCTTTAATCATACAAATAATTATATGATTAGATATTGCTAAGTGGAATAAGGAAAAATACAGGAGGTCATGAGAGCTTTCAATAATTTGTTGTTATTGTTGTTGGTTGCCGTCAAGTCGCAGCGACCCTGTATACAACAGAACAAAACACTGTCTGGTCCTGCGCCATCTTCACAATCGTTGCTAAGTTTGAGCCCATTGTTGCAGCCACTGTGTCAGTCCATCTCGTTGAGGGTCTTCCTCTTTTTCGCTGACCCTCTACTTTACCAAGCATGAGGTCCTTCTCCAGGGACTTGTCCTTCCTGACTTGCCCAAAGCAGGTGAGAAAAAGTCTCTTTTAATAATACTGATGAACTGGGGAGGAGAGCTGACTTGATCTAGTGAGTCAGAAAAGATTTCTCTCAGGAGGGACTGGTAGGAAAGGAGCATTCCTGAAAGAGAAGAAGAGGCCAGCAGGTGTGGAAATCTTGAGATGGGAAGGAACAAGCCATGCTAGAGCAGCCAAGAAAATGCCAAAGTGAACAGAGCACTGAGGGTAAGCGGGGGCAGAGGGTGGAGTGAGGTGAGATGGGGGGCTAGGTAGGTTCACATCATACAGGTCTTTGTGGCTACGATGATTGTGACTTTTTTTCAAGAAGTAAAAACAAGCAGCTGAAGGTGTTAAATGAATGAACAAATTACCAACCTGGAATTTAAAAAAATATATGCTGCCTTAGTGTCAAGACCACCATCCATCAGTTTGTTATACTATGGTGGCTTGAGTGTTGCTATGATGTATTTAAAATACAAGCAGGGTTACCCATGGTAGACAGGTTTCAGCAGAGCTTCCAGGCTAAGACAGACTAGGAAGAAAGATCTGGCAATCTAATTCCAAAAATTAGCCATTGAACACCCTATGGATCACAACAGAATACTGTCCGATATAGTGCTGGTAGATTCGTCCCCTAGTTGGAAGGTACTCAGAATACCCAGTGGCCGCAACAATGGACTTGGCATACTCCCAATGGTGAAGACGGTGCAGGATCGGGCAACATTTTATTCTGTTGTATGTGGGATCATCATGAAAGCTAAGAAGAACCAAATGGAGAGGGAGATGTTGATGGTGGAGAACAGAGATGTGATGACAAATGGAGATGGTGGGAGGGTATGGGAGTACAGAGCATAGGTAGAGGGAGTGGTCATCGACAGGAGGAGAGACTGTTCCTTCTGTGTTAAGAGGGAAGAAAGCAAGGACAGGAACAGATACAGATAGGCTCTCTGTGAGTTATTGGAAACTGGCCTGGAGACCACGTGTGTATGAAGAATGTGGAAGAAAACTGTGAGAGAACTCAAGACAAAGATGCCTGACTTCTAAATTACTCTAACAATCCATGTGGTTGATTCACACTTTCTGTGGATGGAAGCCCCAGGCCAGCCTCCACAAGTTTGGCATACACAGGTGAGAGCATTGGCCGAGCATCAAGATCAGAGACAAGATGGCAGCAGACTAGATTTAGCTGGGTAGGCATGAATGGTGGGGCCACAGAAGGAAGGCGCATCAGTGTTCAAGTGATTAATCTCTTGTCTCCATTACTCTAAATGAGCTAAACAAATCCCTCGCTGGGCCTGTCACACTGATGTTCTGCATGCTAACTGTTCTTAATGAGCAGGGCACAGGGCTGGTCCCCTGGTTTGTAAATCCATTCATTTCACAACACGTTGTCTTGGTCACATATTTCTATGACATAATCCATTGGCAGATGAACTGTTAAATGAAATACTGCCCATTTAGAACTACTTAGAATGTGCCCCCCACGAATATGCATTGGACAAATCTGCTGTAAAAAGACCTCTTTAATGTGTCAAAAAGCAAAGATGTCACTTTGAGGACTAAGGTACACCTAACCCAAGCCATGGTATTTTCAATCATCTCATATGCATGAGACTGAAGAAGAATTGATGCCTTTGAATTATGGTGTTGGCAAAGAATATTGAATATACCGTGGATTACCAGAAGAACGAACAAATCTGTCTTGGAAGAAATACAACCAGAATGCCTCTTAGAAGCAAGGATGGTGAGACTGTGTCTCATGTACTTTGGACATGTTATCAGGAGTGACCAGATCCTGGAGAAAGACATCATGCTTAATAAAGTAGAGGGTCAGTGAAAAAGAGGAAGACCCTCAACAAGATGGACTGACACAGTGGCTACAACAATGGGTTCAAGCATAACAACCATGGGCTCAAGCATAACAATGGCACAGGACCAGGCAGTATTTAGTTCTGTTGTAGACAGGGTCACTGTGAGTTGGAACCGACTCACTGGCACCTAACAACAATAACAGGAACGTGCCATCACACTTAGGGTGAGGGGCAGTGGGTGCGGTAGACTCAAGATTAGAGGTCCTGGGGTTGTGGCCTAACTTTGGCAACTTTCCCTTCTCTGAGCATCTGTTTCTCTAAGCACAGAATGGGGGTTTGGGCTAGACTGGTGTTTCCAATGTGTTTGGTGAGATATTTGTAGCTTTCAAAATAAAGAAAGTTCCATGATAAGCTAATGTAGGGAAATGTGGGATTAAGAAGTTTGACAAGCTATTTTACCATGGGACCTCTCAGAACCATTAATTTGCTAACTTGCATTGTGAGTCTGTAACCAAAGAAGACTTTTTTTAAAAAAGAGAATATCTTGTTGGTTAATCCTTCTGAGAACTACTGGACCAGATAATGCCAGAGATTATTTCTAACCCTTACCTGTCTATAACTGTAAGGGATCAGTGTTGAATTAGAGAAAGAGGGAATGCTTCAAAAAGTTGACCAGAGTCAGATTAATGATTTCAGGGACATTTATTGGGCACCTGCTCCATTATTTCTCTAGTGTCTCCTTCACTTCTCCTGAACTCAAAGCAACTAAAATTGGAAAAGAAAGAGGATTCAAGCCAACCAACCATTTTCATTGAATTTCTCTGTTGTCTGATAGAATCTTTTGCTCTCTGTGTTGGCAGCAGATCTTATTGAAATCCACATGATCCCTGAGCCAGCTTAAACACATCCTTGTTATCTATGTCCAGCCTCTGCTGGAATATCTCCAGGGACATGGAACTCATTACTTCACAAGGCTGCCCACTCCCTCTTTGGGTAACATTTTTGTAGAAAAGGCCAGAAGTTCCTCCTCTGTGTTTCTAAGCTGACCAAGAGCCTAACTTGCCTCTTAGTAACCATCTGGCCTTAACCATCTCAGACTATATGGTTCCAAATGTGGATGAATCCTACGGTGTAAAATTGGGGACACTGGTGCAGTAACTGTGAAGTCCTGAAATAGGAAATATTAAGGAAGACCATCTATCCATATCTATTAAGGCTCATCAAAAAATATCTCACCCAAGAGGAATAGGGACTTCATGTGACAATGTGTGTGTGTGTTGTGTGCCGTTGAGTCAATTCTAACTCATAGTGACCCTCATGTGACAGAGTAGAACTGCCTCATAGGGTTTCCTAGGCTGTAATCTTTATGGGAGCGGATTGCCAGGTCTTTCTCCCACGGAGCCACTAGTGGGTTTGAACAACGAATGTTTCAATTAGCAGCCGAGGGCTTAGTCATTGTGCCCCAGGGTTCCTTCATGTGACAATAAAAACTCGTTGCTGTTGACTTGATTCCAACTCATAGCGACTCTATAGCACAGAGCAGAACTGCCCCATAGGGTTTCCAAAGAGTGGCTGGTGGATTCGATCTGCTGAGCTTTTGGTTAGCAACTGTAGCTCTTAACCCTGTGCCACCAGGGCTCCAATAAGCACTCTAAAAGAGGGGCAAGAATGCTGGATTCTAGGCCCTGCTCTCACCGATTAACTGTGTAATTTGCAGCAAGTTAACGCCCTCTCTCACACACTTGCAAAATGAGAAAGTTATGCCACATGACTGTTAAGGTCCCTTCTAGCTGTAATAGTCTGAATGCCTCTGACTTGAGCCCAGCGCTATTCCTGAAGCAATTCAGTAGATAAGAAGGAAGAGAAATTTCCTTACAAGCAGAAGAAACATCAGAAGTCTCAGGAATTGTAATATGATCATACTTTTATGACCGACAGTAAGGAAGCCTGTTCCGAGAAATGAAGAGTAAGATCGAATAGCAGTTATAGTAATACTTCATTCAGTGCTTACTGGGTGTGTGGCATTTACACTCATTTCTCAAACAAATATTTTCAAGCAATTACTCTTTGAGAGAATATGCTGAACTCTGTGGACACAGCAATGAATAAGAAAGAAACAGTTCCTGTTCTCATAGAACGTGTGTCTGTGTGTGTGTGTGTGTGTGTGTGTGTGTGTGTGTCTGTGTCTGTGTCTGTGTCTGTGTCTGTGTCTGTGTCTGTGTCTGTGTTAGAGCAGTAGAAATGGGAATAGAAACTAGTCGATTAAATAAATGAACAAGACAACTTCAGATAGTGTATTGGTGAGCAAATAGACCTGACTGCTCTAAGAGCAACCCCAAATAACATTAGCTTCTACAAGATAAAAAGTTTACTTTATATAACAGTTTGGATATAAAGAATTCGGGGAATTCAGGACTGATAGGATGATTAGACAGCATCAGGAAAATGGGTTCTTCCTGTCTTATCACTCTGTCATCTCTAGAGTGTTTCCCTGGCCTGCTTGGTTAAAGACGCAAGCATCACTTCCACATTCTAGCCACTAGGAAGAAAAGGGCATGCCTTTCTCCTTAAGAGTAAGAGCTGGCTGTGATCATAAACTTCAGAGGAACTGGAGCCAGCATAGCTGGCAGCAGGGACGGATTACCCAGTAAGCAAGGTATGCACGGGCTTACTTGTACTTACTTACTAATCTGTAGTGCACAGTTTCACATGGGTTTCACCACATTTCTGATGTGGTGAAAAATAGGTGAAACTGTGCACTACGGATTAGTAAGTAAGTACAAGTAAACCCGTGCATACCTTATTTAATGTAAACCCGAGCATACCTTGCTTACTGGTTAACCCGCGCCTGGCTGGCAGCATTCACCATGTGTCATTTTGCCCAGGCTGCAGTTTGCTAAGAGAGCCCTGGTGGCACAGTGGTTAAAGCACTTGGCTGCTAACCAAAAGGTCTGGTTGAAACCTACGAGTCATTGCTCATGAGAAAGATGTGGCAGTCTGCTTCTGTAAAGATTTACAGCCTTGGAAACTCTGTGAGGGCAGTTCTACTGTGTCCTATAGGGTCAGTATGAGTTGGAATTGACTCACCGGCAGTGGGTTTGGTTTTTCTTTTTTTGGCAGTTTACTAAGAGCCTGTCGGCCAGTTTGCAGTTCCTGTGGCAGGGCTAATTATCTCCAGATCACAGCAACAAGCGTCTGGACCACATACCTTGACAAGCGTCCCACAGCTCATTAGGATGATTACACACTCCAGAGGCTGCCCCATCAACGGCTCACATGTGTGAAATGGACTGGAGTCACCCTTAGCTTTCCGAGGCCCCGACTCCATGACTTCTGCCACCCGAGCCTACACAATCGAGAAACGACAATGTGAACATCTATGTGAGTTAGCTGTAAAATCACCAGTACGTAATACATCAGAAAGAGCTCTGAATTTGGTGAGCCGAGCGTGGGGATCCAATCCTTCCTTTGTCTTTGATTCACCGTGTGACCTAAGGTGAGTGATTAAAGACCTTTGGCTTCAGTTTTGCCTCTGTAAAATGAGACGACAGATACCTGCCTTACCTCTCAGAGTTGCTGTGAAGATTATTTATGAAACATTTTATATTCTGTTGAGGACTGATGATAATTCCAGAGCATTTTAGAGGGTGGTAGGTCAATGGACTATAATTTGCTTTTTCCTTAGGAATCCAGACTAATACTGTTATATAATACTTCCATTGTAAGAATAATGATTGTTCCACATAAAGATTTTCAAATTCGAAATTTAAATTTCTGGGTAAAGCAATTCATACCAGTTTTTAAAAATAGTTTTGGCTACTGTCTCAACTTTCTTCCTTCAAACACTATTTCTTTCCATCCCACAGACAAACCTTCATTCTGGTGTTAGAACACTAAAAGGATAAAGTTATTACACTAATATAATGACATTAAATATGACATCTCTCCCAGCTAGAAAATATGTATTTTAATAGGGAATTTTATATTTCCCAAAAATGGCACTAATGGTGGACTTTCAGGCTGCATGTATATTTTATTTCTCAAAGCAAATACAATTTCATAGAGGATTATCCCAAAAAACTTTCTTCCCATTCTTTCTGACACAAGGGTCGATAGCCTTCAGGCTTCTCTTTCTTCACATACCCACTACAGCCCAGACAGGAAGTACCATGGAAACCTAGCTCAGAGGAGAGAGGGCAAGCTTGGTTATTCAATAGAAGGTGTATATCACACCAGTTACCATTATGCACTGACTCTGACTCATGGTGACCCCATGTATGTCAGAGCAGAACTGTGCTTCATAGGGTTTCAGTGACTGATTTTTTGGAAGTAGATTACCAAGTCTTTCTTCTGAGGTATCGAGGATTCAAACCTACAACATTTTGGTTAGCAGCCAAGCGCATTAACCATTTGCACCATTCAGGGACTCCACAGAAGGTCTCTTGTTGTTCGTAGCTGCCGTGGCATGTCCCTTCAACTCATGGTGACCACATGCACAATGGAACAAAATGCTACTTGGTCCTGCACCATCCCCATAATCAGTTGTGGATCAGACTGTTGTGATCCATAGAGTTTTTATTGACTAAATTTCACGAGTAGCTGACCAGGCCTTTCTTCCTAGTCCATCTTAGTCTGGAAGCTCTGCTGAAACCTGTTCAGCGTTGTAGCAACACACAAGCCTCTACTGACAGATGACATATAAGGTACATTGGCTGGCAACTGAACTGGGTCTCCTGCATGGAAAGTGAAAATTCAACCTGAACCACTATCTCCCCCATAGAAGGTCTAGAAGTTTATAAAGTCTTCTTCACCTGATGATTTCTATGGACTCCTGACCTCTTTTTTAGAAATCCAGCCTCAGACTCCACTAATTCTGAAAGTATAGCATGGTGGAAAATGTGCTGACCTAGGAGTCAAAAGACATGGCTTCCTTTCTGGCTTTGCTACTTTCTTGACCTTGTAAAATCATTAACCCTCCACCACCACCACCTCCTTCCCAGGCTTCAGTTTCCTCTCGATCCAGTAAGCTGGTTGGGGGAGGGGATGTCAACCTCTTCCAGCTCTATGATTCAATACATTCTCAATTGATTTCATTTCAATTAATCTCTATTCAATCCAATTTGCTATATTTCAATTCAATTATTTCCATTTAGTTTAGTAATTCCATTTCATTCAGTTGAAGTCAATTCAAATAAACTAAATTCCATTGACTCCAATTGGATCCATGATTTCCTGGTGTCTTAAGCAATTCCTAGCACTTGAGAATCTAGGACTGAGATGGGGAAGAGGTGCAGGAAGTCCTCCATGGCCCCTGTCTGGGCCTAAGAAGAGTTACCACTGGAAGGTCTGGGTCTTTGGAGAAGGAAGTATGAAGCACTGGAGAGTATAGAATTAAGAATACAATCCACACTACTTAAGGTTCCTGGAAGGAAGAACCCTGGTGGCACAGTCGTTGGTTAAGTGCTCAGCTGCTAACCAAAAGGTCTGTGGTTCGAAACCACCAGCTGCTCTGCAGGAGAAAGATGTGGCATTCTGCTCCTGTAAAGATTTACAGCCTTGGATACCCTATAGGGTAATTCTGTTCTACTCGGAATTGACTGGACGGTAATGGGTTTGGTTTTTGGGAAGGTCCCTAGGTGGTGCAAAAGGTTTGTGCTCAACTACTAAACTAAAGGTTGGCAGTTTGAGCCCACCAGCGGCGCCATGAAAAAAAGGCCTGCTGATCTGCTTCTGTAATGATTACAGCCAAGAAAACCCTATGGAACAGTTCTGCTCTGTAACACGTAGGGAATCCACTCGATGGCAACAGGTTTTTCGTTTGATTTTTACTCTGGCCTACAAGGCCCTACACCCATAACAGGCAATTAAAAACAAAAATCATTGAATAAATGAATGAATGAATATAAATGGGCATTAGGTGACCACCCTCCCAGATCTGACTTTCTTCTCAGGAAAGAAATAAAGGTCACACCATCTCCTTATTCTCATGAAAGAAATAAATAAGTGTGCTGTACTAGACAGTCCAGATCTCAAGCCCCAGGTCTGTGATTCTGAGTCCTCCCCACTGTCCCCTGGCTGGGCTATCCCATGGCCTAACATGTTCCTCCAAGGAGCAGAGCTGGGAGAACAACGCCCCATGATTGGCTCTGTCAGCTTCCTCAAGGGCAAAGCAGCAGGTGAGCAGGGGAGCCCTGATTGCTAGGCCGTGATGAGTCCAGAGGGAGTGATTAGCGTGAGCCACTCAAGTGAGTATCTGAAATTCCCCCAGTGTGCACTTCCCTCCTTTTGGCTCCTGTCCCTGGAGCCACACATTCTGCTTCCAGCAGCAGCCAACCTCCTCAATCTGATGTCCTCAGTTTTTTTGTTTGTTTGTTTGTTTGTTGGTTTAACTGCTTGGAATTTAAGGAGTTAAAAGAAAAAAAAAAAAATCTAGTGCTTACTGTGTGCCAGACAGAGTGCTCTGATCTTCATTAAATCCTCAGGACCACCCCCATGAGATGGGGTTATTGTCACCCCCAGTTTGTAAGTGAAACAACCGAGGCTCAGAGAAGGAAGTCACTGACCCAAAGTCACAGAGCCAAGAACTGGCAGAACCATCAAAGTAGAAGAGATGATGTTCAAAGAGCAGGGTAGCAGGTGTGCCCCGCATGCCTGCTCCCTTCTCCGTCTTCCTCAAGTTCTGGTGGACCCTGTGCAACCAACCCACGGTCTATTTCCATGGCCTTTGAATGTTGGCCAGCCTGCCACCCTGGGTTCTCTCCTAGGTTTTGCAGCTGGATATCTCATCCTATCCCAGGGCCAGCGCAGCCCAGAAAGTGGGGTCCAGTTCTGAACCTGGTCCATTTTACTGGGGTTGCCCCGTTCGGCCAAGAGCTAGGCTACCTTCCGAGTCTAATGTGGTCTGAGTCATGCAGGCCAGTGCCTGGGCCAAACTGAGCAGAAGGTGGGGTCGGTAGACAGGCTGCTTCCTGAAGAACCCCCAAGACACCACCCAGGCACCGCTTCTAGGAGCCCAGTGCCTGAGTAACTTCTGGGGTTCTCTCCTTAGGGTACATCAAGCAAGAGCATCTCCCCTCAAGGCCTTTAATCTGTACCATAGAAGATGGGGGCTTAGGGATTAATTAGATAAACATAGCCATTCCAGGGTTAGAATCCATTCTAGACTTATTCACTGTGTTATTTCTCCTTGGCAATCTGCTTTTTTTAAGCAAGTTAAACAAATTTAAGATCCTTGAATAGGAAGGAAGGAGACCCTGGGTGGTGCCTGAAAGGTTGGTGGTTTGAACCCATTCAAAGTCTCCAAAGAAGAAAGGCCTAGGGATCTGCTTCTTTTTGAAGGCCACAGCCTTCAAAACCCTATGGATCGCAGTTCAGCTCGGCAACACATGGGGTTGCCATGAGTCAGAACTGACTCCACGGCAACTGGTTTGGTTTTAGTTTAAGGAGGAAGGAAAAACCACCAGCCTGATTAGGGACCTTCTCTGGTGGTTCTTAAACTTGAGTGTGTGTTAGAATCCCCTATGATGACTTGTAGAAAAAGCTAATTTTGAGGACTCATTTCCAGAGATTCTCATTCATTCATTCATTTGTTCTTTTAATCCTACTCATCGAGCACTGTTCTAAGGGCTGGGGGCACAGCAGCAAAATGTCCCCACCTTCATGGAGTTTATAGCAAAGAAAATGGAGAATATAGACAATAAGTAAGCGTATAATAAGTCAGGTGTTAAGTGCTATGGGGAAATATGAAGCAAAATAAGGAGGTGGAGAGACACTAATTAGAGTACATTTAGGGGTCTGTATTTTAAACAAGTACATCAGGGGATTCTGATGCAGGAGTCCCTGGACACTTTGAGAAACACTGGCTTACTTTATGTTGAAATTATTACATGGAGTATTTCATTTAATCCTCACACCAGTTAAGTTAGGTATTATAATTAACATTTAACAGATGGGAAAACTGAGGTTCAGAGAAAAGAGATAATTTGCCGAAGTTATCACAGCTAATAGAGGCAGAGTTTGACTTCAGGGCCTGCTTTTTTCCCTGTATAACATGCTAAGGAACAGTGCAAATTGCAAACAGCATGGCCAGCTTCAGAGTGGCACCATCCCTATCATCCCTGATGTTGTCAAAATCTTTCCTGTTGGCAAAGCACCTTCTCACCGCTTACCTCATGTGAGGCTCATGACTCTGAGAAGCAGGATGTTGGCTCCTGCTTTCCCCACCCCATACAGCCACAGGCACTGACAGCTGTCACAGCAGACACCCACAAACCCTCTTCTATATCCATTATTAGGCACATTCACCCAGAAATGGGAAATGGTCTTGCTAACATGCTTGGGGAGACCCTTGGGTACCCATGTGCCCCAACAGAGCTTCCCTTGTCCCTCCTGGACAATTCCCCTATTTGTACAATTGGCTGTTGGACTGGATTCCCTGAATGTCAGTCTGCTTGGCTGGGGCCCTAACTCCACCCTTTCCTCTACTTCCCTTTTAACTCAACCCTTCCCCTGTACTCTCTGCTTCTGTTTAGAGAGCTGTTCCAAGCAGATAAACAATATATGATGATTGCAACAATAGCAACAACAATAATAACAATAGTAATAAGCACTCAGAATGGTGCCTGGCACATAAAAGCATTCGATAAATATCTGTTTAATGAGGAGGTGAATAAATGAATAATTATAACCTTTCATATGTGTTTACTGTGTTTCAGGTGCCATGCTAAGCACTTTTTCATTTAATTCTCACAAGAGCCGGGTAAGACAGGTGCTATTTTTATTACCCTATTTCACATATGAGGGAACTAAAACTCAGAAAGTCCAAATCATTCTCTCAGGTTCACAAAACTAAGAAACAGTTGAGCTTGCATTTGAACCCATGTCTGTCTGATTCCAAAGCTCGTGCTCTCAACTATGATCCATCATCAGGCAACAAGATTATATTCATCATAATCTGCTTCCTGATTAACTTTGCCCATCACCATTGCTTGGAAATCTCTGCAGCATTACTGATAGACTGGATTAGGTTGTCTGGAATAACAGCACTGGCTCAGATCAAGGCTGGTCTTTCTCCACCCGTTTTACTACGCTTTGTAATTTGCAAAGCTCCTTTTTACATCAATCCTATAACTAATGCCCTCCCGTAAACTCCGGTCCCATCAGCTTCTTCAATCTCCTCATTAACCTACCCTGATGCCTGAGCATAGCTCACAGCTGATCCTATCCATGGTGGTTTTTAAAAAAAACATGCCTGCAAAAATCTCTAAAACTCCGTCCATCAAGAGGTATGCCTATGTCTCCACTCCTTAAATCTGAGTGGGCTTGTGACTGCTTCGTGCAAGAGAATAAGGAATCTAAGTGTCACTATGTGACTTCTGAGACCAGGTCATAAAAGGCCATGCAGCTTCTACCTTGTTCTCTGGAACACTTGCTCCTGGAGCCCTTGAGCTCATATGTAAGAAGTCTGAAACCTGGAGGCCACTATGCTGTGAGGAAGCCCAAGCTATATGGGGAGGTCAGTGTAGGTGCTCTGCTCAATAGCTGCAGAATGAGCCCAGCCTTTGAGTTATGTGCCAAACATGTATACAAAACCTCCAGACTTTTTCAATCTTCTCAGCTGAGGCCCCAGACACTATAGAACAGTGTCCTGTCCAAATTCTTTACACAGAATCCATAAGCGTAACATAACGGTTATTGTTTTGTGCTACTAAATTTTGTGGTGGAGTAGTACATAACAGATAATTGAAACACCATCTAACGTAGCTCAGTAGTGTGGTATAATGGTAAATGTGCTGGGTTTGAATTCTAAGTTTTAATACTTTCTAGATTGGGCAAGTCGTTTCACTCCTCTGGGCTTTACTTTTTTCATCGATAAAATAGTAATACTCATAGTATTTCAATCCAAGGATTATTATGGGATTAAATAAAATGATACATGAAAAATGTTCTTAGACAGTGCCTAGCATATAGTGAGTACTCATAAATATTAGCTCTGATTATTATTATTAAATGTCTCAGTAAGTGAATTATTAGATCTATACTTTATGAACGGGGAAACCAAAGTCCTGAGAGGTGAAATGATTTCAGAAGGTCACGTACCTATCAGACTGCCTAACCCTATGGCCAGAGGTTTAGGGCCTTGCCACTCATGCTCATGGCCAGCTCCAGGTGGAATCAAATAACATTCAAGGGACTTGGGAGGTGAGAAAATGCCACTGGTCTTTTAGCCATTAGGGAGCATCAAAGGAGATAGGGAAGAAATAGTGTGAATTTTCTCCCTGTGTCCCCATCTCCATGGAGTTCCAAGCAACACATCAGAGGGACATCGTCCAAATACTGTCCCAAATCAGCTTCCCTTTAAAGCAAAGCTAAAAAAAGATATGGCACTCTAAATGCCATCTCTTCCCATGCTGGTAAGCAGCTTATTTAGCCCAGTGTGTGGCCACCTTAAGAGCCCAGAGGAGAGAGCCTGCCGCTGGGAATTATCTTTGGGAGCTGCTGGGAGATGAGTGAGTCACTGGAATGATGGGGAAAGAGAGGAGGGGGAGGGGCAAGAAACTGGCTCAGGAGCTGTGCAGGGATAAGAAGCCCTATAGGGGCAGGGTTGCGGTGAGAAGGGGAGTGGTAAGGGTTAGGCACAAAGTTTCATGGGCATAGAAACTAGAAGCTTAGAATTTGAGAATGAGAAGGAAGCAGAGAGTTTAGTCCAGTACCTGTCATTTTACAGATGACAAAGGTGAAGACTTGAAAGAACGGGGGCAGGAGAAGCTTCTAGAACTTAAAGGCCACCTATATAAATTAGTTTTAGAGAAATTCCTCAGCAGCCTGACCTCAGATTGCCTGGGGCTATAGAGTATAGGGAGTGTCACCTTTTTATAGAGGAGGAAACTGAGGTTCAGAAGAGGAAGCATCTTGCTGAAGTTTATGCAAGAAGTTTTAGCCTTAAAGCTAAACACAGAACCTGGTCTTTAGATCCTGGTTTTTGCCTACTTCAGCCCCATACCCTTTTCAACCCCCATAAACCTGGAGTAAGAGACTAGCCCACTACTCTACCTCCCAGAAATTCACAGAGCAAGAGCATCCTTCCTCTGTAATAACAGGAAATGTGTCAGTTATCAGAGAATTAGAGGCACGCACGTCTGTTGAGACTGAGAAAAAAAAGAGATAAAAGTGTGAAAATTAAATAGAAAAGATTACTTTTTAAATTGAAAAGGAGCCCATCTCATAGAAGAAGAAACCAATGCCCAAAAGGGTAAGGTAACTTTCTAGCTGGTGTAAGGTTTGCAAAAGATATCACCCTTGACCCCCAGCAGCTTACCATCTGGGTAGGAAGGAGGACACGGACAACTCTTTAGGGTATGTGTTATAATCCAGGTAGGCACCAACTTAACCATGGAAAGGGAACAGCAAACTACCTCCAGGAGTTCTGAGAAGGCTTGTCAGAGGACTTCAGAGCTGGGTCTTAAATCCACTCAACCACTTCATACCTCTGTTTAACTTTGGATAAGTGCCTGGATCTTGGGGCATCTCAGTTTTTTCCTCTGTAAAATAGGAATAATAATAGTGCTTTCCTCATAGGCTTGTTGTGTGGATTTAGTGGGTTAACACATGCGAAGTGCTTAGAACAGTGTTTGGCACATAGTAAGTAGTTGTGGTGGATTACTCTTGTGTATGGCCTTTATAGTCATGGTCTTGTAGCTCGTACCCAGGTGATTGTATGATAGGGTAATTGTGGCCTACCAAGGGGATTGGGCGCCTTAAAAGAGAGCCAATTCCAGAGCAAAGAGGAGAGCCCACCACCACGGAAGAAGGAGAGACCCACAAGAGATGGCACAATGGGCTTCTTGGCCCATGGAGCAAGAAAGCTGAGTGCTTTTTGGGCAGAGACTGAGAGCCAGGGAGAAGTCTATGCCTGACCTATGAATTTGGGACTTGCCGGCCTCCAAAACCTCATAAGCCATTTCCTTTATATGGTCTGTGAGTTCTATGAGTCGTTGCAAGAAATTAGGGAAACCAAAGCCAGAGGGAGAGTACTGAGGCGAGAGGGAGTAGTTGATATTAGAGATGATGGAATGGTACAGTAGCTTGGAAAAGTTAGACGTTTGGGATATCTTTAACCTCCGCCTTATAGGAACCAGATTTGTGCTGATCCTTATAAAAGAAATTCTTCATTTAGTAGTCAACATCCCTCGACTATCATCATCATCATCATGATCATCATTAAAAGGTAAATACGAGTTTACCCCAGAGACCAAGCAGGGTAGGAAATTTTAGGCAGAGGAAATATCACAGAGGTGTGCTAAGTGTGTGTGCTTAGAGTCTGGTGAGTTATCCCAGCTGGCTGGGAAGTTGAGTGTGTGGGGGTAGCAGGAGTTGGCCCTTCACTGTACGAGTTGCCAAACTTTTTCTGTAAAGAAAAAGGTAAGTATTTTAGCCTTTGTGGGCCGAGACAGTGTTCTCAACTCTTGGAGCAACCACTCTCACCGAAAGGCTAATAGTCTGTTTTACATTTTAAAAATGTGAAAACCATTCTCAGCTCATGGTACATACAGACTGTGGGTTGCATTTGGCACGTGGGATGTAGTTTGCCAACCCCTGCTCTAGAGAAAGATGAGGGACTGGGCTAAAAAGGGTATCGGAGGTCATGCTAAGAAGCTTGAGCTTCTCCAGGCAGGGGAGAGGCCAAGGCTCAAGCAGCAAAACTTCAACATCAGATATATATGTGAGAAAGCAATGGAGGGAATGATTGGGAGAGAAGAGGGAGGAGGGAGTTTGAAGCAGACAGTCCAATTAGAAAGTTACTATAATCACAAGGGAAGTGATATTTGTACAGTGGTAGCGGTGATGAGGACACTGAGATATTTAGGGACAAGATTAACATAATTGGTTGTCTAGATTTATGAGTTAAGAGGGTAAGAGAGGCAGAACACTCAATGTATCTCTTTATCCAATGACAGATTGACCTTAGGGTGGAAGTGAGTGCTCCATTCCCAGAAGCATTCAAACAGAATATAGATTCCTGCCTGACAGGTATTCTGTGGACAGCAATGGATGGAGATGGAGCAGATAAAGTCTCTTCTAGCTCTGAGGGCCCACAATCCTATGGTTTTGTGATCGTCTTTATCAATCTAAGAGGAGCAAACAATTTGTTTAGTCAATGAGGGGTATAGACAAACTTTACCCCTCAGTACAAATCACCTTAATTTTACAGAAAGCTGTCTATTTTCTAAAGTGTTTGCATCCATTATCTCTCTGAGGGGCCTGGAAAAGGATTCTGTAACCAGGAAAATGCTAGAAAAACATGAGATTGTGTTATTATTACCATTATTATTTTTAAAACATGCTTCAATTGAATATAAGAATTCTCTACATTATTCCAAATTTAGTGTAGTTACTCTGACTCAAGTTCAGTGAATTATTCCTTTCTATACCTCTTTCATCTCTTGGGCAACACTTAGCACATTGTGACAATAAATAAATGTTTGTCAAATCCTAGCAATTCATCAAGAGTCAGCTCAGAAAGCACTTGTCCTCTGCACAGACTTCCCTCATCACTGCAGAGAGGACTCAGTTGTCCCATCGCTGGCTTCCTTGCAATGATAATAGTATTGTTATTAGTAATGGCCACCATTATTCAGTATTCTTTGTGTGATGGGCCCAGGGCTGAGCTCTTTACTGACATTCTCACTTAAACCCTTCAAGAACCTTATATGGTGGATGCTGTTGCGGTGTCCATTTTAGAGATAAGAATATCGAGGCTCAGAGAAATGAAGCTACTTGCTCAAGGTCTTAAAGGTTAGAATTCTGCTTTTAACAAACATGCTAATTTTAATGCCTCATCTTCCCAGCGGACACAGGGGAGACATTTTTGTACATATTTATTCAAGGAGGGAGAGATGGGGGGCTGCTCGGTGTGCCAGGAGTGGTAATACGGTCCTTTGTCGTACCGCTTCCCTTTCTCAGGGTCGCTCTGGAAAATACAGGTCTCTTGGAACGCAGCATCTCAGCGGCGGCAAGCACAGCTTCTGGCTCCCCAGGCACAGGAGCCAATGCGGCTACCGGCCAGCAGAGGGCAGCTGCAGGAAGCCGTCCAAGGACAACCTCCACCCCCTATTAGAGGTAATTAAGCTGCGCGAGACAACAGGCAAGTGCATTTCTGCGTGATAAAAGCAAACAGATCTACTTCCAGGCTGGGGAAACAGAGGGATCAGTGGAGAGGGGCGTTTATCGGCTTCCAAGAAGCCGGCTGGATGGTGCCATGGTGGCTGCCTGCAGCGGAACACTGGCCTGTGGAAACCAGACTCCCCGGCTTCCCGCAAGCCCCACCTCCCTCAGCCAGGTGGACGGAACATGAAGAGCTGGGTCCAGGGTAAGAGATGCTGTGGAGCCGACTGAGTGGCTGGAGCCAAAGGGGCAGCCTGCTTGGGCAGAAAAACCAACCCAGACATACCAAGAGACGCACAGGATGCCCACAGGGCATATGACTGAAAGCGTATGACCGCAAAACCGGGTGAAAGACATACACATTTAGGGTAACCAACAGCCCTGCCTAACTCACAGTGATAGAATCAGGTCAATCCCAGGCAAACTAAGAAGTTTGATCACTTGCCCACCCGATGTACAGATAGCATGCATATGGATGTAGCCCCGACGACGCACACCAAATAAACGCAACGCTGATCCACCAGTGCATGCGCACACTGAGGTCGGAGACCGCACTGGTGTGAATTTAGAAGGCCTGAATTTCAGTCCCAGCTCTACTACAAACCTGTGCGACCTTGAGCAAGTTAGTAAGCCATTGTGAGTCTCGCTTTCCCCGTTCGTGAAATGGAGGAGTCAGCCTAGTCAGGTTTCCTAAAATCATACAGCTTCAAAGGATCAGATGCTCACTCAGAAGGTAGGGAACCACATCAAGCTCCCTCAGGGAAGCCTGGGACTGCTCCCCGTTTGCTTTAGCAATTATCTAACTCTAGAAAAGGTCTGAGCAGGGTCTCCCAGTATGTCCCTGTCCCTAAACAATTTCCTGCAACATTCCCGGAGATGCTCTCATCTATCTGACAATCTGGGAATCTTTAAGTCACTGTCTCTGATTTTCTCCCCATGAGCACAATCATACTGAATATGCAATTTCTTTTTCTGTCCTCCTTTTTCACTTAACTTTAGCGCAGAACATAAGCATTTCATAAACATCTTTTTTAAATGGTCACGGAATGTTTCCTTATATGGATATCTGTACCCCTCTAGTTCCCTATTTAGTCTTTTTTTTTTTTTTTGGCTGCTATAAATAGTACTCCAGGAAAAAAAAAATCTTCAGGCATATATCTTTTCACTATTTTGGGATTCTTTAGAAAAAATTCTCAGATATTAAATTACTCAAATAAAATCTTATTTTAGGACCCTTCATGCACATTGCCAAATTGTCTTCCAAAACGGTTGCCCCAGTTTACATGTCTACCAGCAATGCAGGAGGGTCTCTGCTTCACCCCATTCTCAAAAGCACAAGCTATCCTCTTATTATTTTTGTTTAATCTTTGCTAATTCAATAAACCAAAAAAAGAAAATAATCTCGTGGTTTTAATACACATTCCTTTGATTATTAGAAAGCGTGAACATTTTTTTCTCATGTTTGTTAACGAGTTAGCATGCATTCCCTCTTTTGAGAATTGTCTGTTCGTGCCCTCTGCTCATTTATCTGCTGGGGTCTTAGTGAATTTAATTGATTTGCATGCGCTCTTTACATAATAAAGATAGTAATCCTTTGTTATATTTGCTGTGGTGTATTTCCAGTTTGCTTTATGTCTTTTCCTTTGTGGTTTCTTCTATCACTTCTACGCTTATATCCCATCCTCCAGAGACTTGATAAATATTCTTTTCTAATTTCTGATATTTTTCCTCCCGGGATGATTTGATTCTATAAGCTTAAGATTCCATGAGACCATAAGTCTCTCATTGTGTGCTTACAAAATGAGCATTTCCAGCATTGGGTTGTCTGTCAAGGTACAGGCTCCTTAACAAGTTTCATATTTTCTTTTTACCCTCCTGCCTCCCTACAGATTATAAGCTCCATGAGGTCAAGGACTGTGTTTTCCTCTCTCCACCTGTATCCTAAGAGCCCAGCACAGTGCCAGGCACATAGTAGGTGTGTGCTGTCGACGGATTATCTCCCTGATCTGCCCTAAGTCCTTGAGAATGCCCAGGTTCTGGCCCGACATCCAAGCATGCAGAGTAAATGGTTAGATGCATGAGGCCACCTGGGAAAGCAGGAAGGGAATTGCAGAAGAAAGGACAACAATAACTGAATTAAAAGTATGAAAGAACATGGCATGTAGGAAACAGCAAATAGTATGCCAAGAGCACAGAGTATGGGTGTGATTGTGATAGAAGATGTGGCTGGCAATATAAGTTGGACCCAACTCAACTGCTGAAGGACTCTGAATGTCACTTTTGGAATGCCTTCCATAAAAATTCCATTCTCTCCAGTGCAGCCAGTGTGATCTTTTTAAAAGGTAAATATGGTTACGCCATTCCCCTGCCTTACGCTCTTCAAAGGTTTCCCATTGAACTTAGGATATAGTTGAGAATCTTATAACAGTCAAAAAGGCCCTACCTTCATCATTTGCCTCATCGCCTGCTACTCTCCCCCTGCTACACCAATATCCTTTATGTTCTGCAGAGATGCCAAGCCCATCCCATAGTGAAGACTCTCAGATTGCTGTTTTCTTGCCCTGTAACCCTCTTACAAAGGAGGCCCAGGGGCAAAGTGGCTAAGCAGCTCGGTTGCTAACCAATAGGTCAGCAGTTTGAACCCACCAGTTTCTTCATAAGAAAAATGTGGCAATCTGCTTCGGTAAAGATTAGGGCTTTGGAAACCCAATGGGGCAGTTCTACTCTGTCCTTTAGGGTCACTATGAGTTGGAATCAACTTGACAGTATTGAGTTTTGGTTTGGGTTTAGCCCTCTTACCCCAGAATGAAACATGACTGCTTCCTTCTCATAGTCAAATACCCAGATCAAATACTACTCGATCAAATGTTGCCCATGTTCCCATCACTCTTATCATTATATTATCTCCATGTAACTTACCACTATCTAAGATGATCCTCTTTGCTTATTTTCCTGTTTATTTTCTGTTTTTCCTCCTTCAGTGTAAACTCTGAAAAAGAGAAAACTTTCCTAATTATTCCTTTAGCTCTATCCCGTTTTACATTGCCTGCGCACTTAGTAGGTGATGGTTAACATTGTTTGACTGTGTTGAGTAAATTCATAGGCAGCTGGGACCATTGGAGGGTGTGTGAGCAGGATCAGGTATGTGTTGCAGACAGATATTTCTGTTGGCATGGTAGAGAATAGTTTGGAGCTACAGAAACCCAGGGAAGGGCAATGGAATGATGTTGCATGGAAACGACTGATAACAGACACTTTTCAGAGAAGAAATTTGATCCAGTGAGAGCTAAAGATTAAAGAATGTTACGCAGTTGGTACAGGAAAGGAAGAAAAATAAATGTGCAGAGTGGACAATCTGAGGGCATCCAAACAAAAAATATCCATAATTATTTATGTGGTGCTTAAATCTCCCAAACCTTCCACACTATCTCACGCTATCCTCACCGTCATCATTCAAAGCAGGCGAGGCACAGGCTAACCAATAACCACCAGTTGCCGTCAAGTCAGTTCCTACTCATGGCAACTGTGTGTTTCAGAGCAAAACTGGACCCATGGGTTTTCATGGATGTGATCTGCTTCTTTTTTTTTCTTAGATAATATTTTATTGTGTTTTCAGTGAAGGTTTACACAGCAGTTTAGATTGCCATTCAACAATTTCTAAACAAATTGTTCAGTGACATTGGTTACCTTCTTCACAGCGCGTGAACATTCTCATTATTTCTGTTCTAATTGTTCCATTTCCATTAATATAGTTTCCATGCCCCCTTACATTCTTACCTTTGTTTTAAAGTAACTGTTAACCATTTGGTCTCATATAGATGATATTTTAAAGAATCACAATAATTACAGGTGATATTCATTATTTTGTGAGCCAATGTGTTATTTAGCTACAAGGTGACCTCAGGGGTTACAGGTTTGAAGAATATCTCAGAGGAATAGTCTTGCGGAGTCCTCCAGTGTCAACTAGTCCAGAAAGTCTGTTTTTGTTGGTTTGTTTGTTTTAGGAATTTGAGGTTCTGTTTCACATTTTTCTCCCATTCTGTCAGGGTCCATCTACTGTGGCCCTGATTAGAATGGTCGGTAGTGGTAGCTCGACACCATCTAGTTCTTCAGGTCTCAGAGTAACTGAGGCTGTGGTTCGTGTAGACTATTTGTTCTGTAGACTAGTTTCTTCTTTGAGTCTTTGGTTTCCTTCTTTCTCTTTTGCTCCAGATGAGTAGAGACCAATAGTTGTATCTTCTATGGCTGTTCACAGGCTTTTAAGACCCCAAATGCTATTCACCAAACTAGGATGTGGAATATAACTTTATGAACTATTATGCCAATTGACTGAGATGTCCGATGAGACTATTGTCCTAATCCTTCAAGCTCGGAAAATGAATCCCATGAGGTGTTTGGTTATGTCCAAGAAGTATCCATAACTGTGCCTCGATGTGCTTTATTATATATATGAATATATGTGCATACAGTCACATAGATGCATATACATATGCACATACTTATATATCCACATATATACTCACATATACGTAGTTATACACATATATGCCTACATACATGCATGTATACCCACACATATATTTTTTGGATGGCTGTGACCCCTTAGAATCAGATCACCAGGCCTTTCTTCCAAGGTGCCTCTGGGTGGGTTCAAACCGCCAACCTTTCAGTTAGTAGTAGAGCACAAACCATTTGCAGCACCCAGGGTCTCCAAGGCACAGGCAACTGTCTCCATTTTACAGATGAGAAAACTGAGGCTCCAAAAAGTTAACCCAAGGTCACATAGCAGTTGATGTGGACAGGAACTGAGGTTATGATGCTCAGCCCTGGGCTCGGCCTGGCAAATACTGCTGTATCACAATTCTCCCTCAGCAGACGCCCTCCCCAGAATGTTGCAATGGTAAAATCATGCCTTATAGTTAATTATGCAGATGAAAAACCTTCCTTGGCCTTTGGGCCTAGGGAAGAGAATTGCAGTGTCACTTCCTTCCTTACGAGAGTTAAAATATCACAAGTCAGGGAGGAGGTCATTTGCCGCCACATTAACAGTAAATGCCATTTGCTGTGAGTGATATCTCTATATCTGACTGTTTCTTTTTCCTCCCCTGTGGCTGAAATTACTACAAAATGGAGCCGAGACCAAGGGAAAGAAGAGATAAACAAGGGTCAGAAAGAGATGGGGAATGACGCCTCTTTCCAAATAGGCAGACAGGCAGAGAGACCCAAACCTCCTTATCCTCCTCTACACTGGAGCCAGGAACATCTTTACTGAGGTAGCAATTACTGGCGATGGCTCAGCAGGGAGCCAGGGGGCAGGCGAAGTCTCTGGATTCATGAGCCTGGAATGTCTTATAATTCTCCTGAATGGAATACCTTCCCACTCCTCTATTTGGTGCATCCAGAGTCTACCTATTGTTCAAATGCCATCTGCTTCATGGGGCTTAGATAGGGCACACTAATCATTTTAATACAGGGCTTGAGGATACCTGTCATTTTTCTGTAGGCTAGGAGGAAGAAGTGGAAGGCAATAGGAACAAGGCGTGGGGCTGGGGCACAGCACACAGGATTTCCCTCTGGTTTGTTCCAGAAAGTGCTAGATCAGCAACTTTCACCTCTTCAGGTCTTTCAGCAATTTGCATCTGAATATAAGTGGAGGGGCCATTAACAAAACTTATACTTTTAGGATGACAGTGCTCCAAGAATGTCTTGGATAAAGTTTGAGGGAATGAGGTCCCACAGCCCATCCTTCCAGAGTACACCAAATGAGGAACCATTCCTGACAGGAGCAATCAGTCAACTGATTTCTCTTCTCCATCCTATCTCCCTTCCTTCTTTCTCTCCATTCTGTCCTTCCTCCTGCTTTTCACTCACTCATTCCTTCCTCGTCTTTGTTCTGCTTCTCCATCTTCCTTTTCCCTGCACCCAAACCCACATTTTAAGATTTTCTTCCTATGTTAAAAAAAAGTCTGCCTTCACCACTCAGTCTAAGGCATTCTACCTACAAATCATTAATAAAAGAAATTCAGTGTTGAATAGTTTCCCTTGGGCTGTTCAGAGGCATCATTTTAAGGTAAAGGAGCACGTGTGTGTGTGTGTGTGTGTGTGTGTGTGTGTGTGT
>NW_004443952.1:1599906-1625295 GCF_000243295.1 Trichechus manatus latirostris | reverse complement strand
GAGCACGTGTGTGTGTGTGTGTGTGTGTGTGTGTGTGTGTATGTGTGAAAGAGACAGAGAGAGAGGGAAATGGCTCCTGAGATGAGAAGGAGGGAGGAGGGGCAGAAAGGACAATTCAAACCCATTTACCCATTCATTCATTCATTCATTCAAGAGGTATTTGTTGTGAGCTCACTGTGAGCCAGGTACTGTGTTGGCCTTAGCCTCAGAAAGTGCCCATTCTGGTACAGGAGTAGATAGAAACCAGGAAATGGCAAGTTAGTAAGGTCATTCCTGAATAGAAGGTCATTGTGCAGGTTAAGGATACCTGGCAGACTTAATGGCCTTGTGGTCACTTCTCAGAATGGTTACAATAACTCAGGTCAAAGAGGGAAAATGTAACGCTGCTTCTAAAGAGAAAAGCGGGTCAAGCTCAAGAAGCCCTACTATCCAGTAAATATGAGATGGATCACAGGGATGTGTGGGGTCCAGTGAAAGAGCAAGAGTTAAGCGTTGGGGAGGGGAGGGCCTGGGTCCTAGTATTAGGTCCTGGCACCTGGCTCAGGCTTTTTGAAGGGACAGAGGCAGGATATGTGCTTGTGTACATATGCATGTGTGTGCTTGTGCTTGTAATTTGAAAAAAAAAAAGTGTTAACTATCCAGAATCCACATGTACACACCCTTCTCATACTCTGTTAGAAGTAATAATCCCCCTAATCCTAACTCTTAGCTCTTAACGTTTGCACTAGACCTGGTTTTGTTGAGGGTAATAATAACTGATGGATATGCAGATTGGAGAAGCATAGAAAGGGAGGAATAAACTCTGAAAAAGCAATGTTGTGTTCCTAAGAGTGAGAGTCAGGTGGGTTGAGGGGTGGAGGAGGGGAGAAGGAAACAGATGTGTAGAAGCAGGCAAGGAGAGAACAGACGGATTGAAGAGGATAACCGTGCTGTGTTAGTATGTATATGAGTCAAAGAAAGAGAGACAGAGACAGAGAGATGGCAGCTGCCACAAGGAATGGAACTTTAGAGAAGGAACCGGGATGAGTATAGAAGATACTCAGGAAGCTTTTCTGTGTGATGAACATGTAAGCTCCTCTTTTTTTAAATCAACATTTTTCATTAATGCTTTTAGTCGGGGTTAGGGAGAGGCTGATATTATGATATATGAGACTGGCCTGCGATATATCCCATTATTTTTAGGTTTTATATCTATATTCTAGTCTAGCGCAATAGTTTGCAAACTTTTATGAGCCGTGGAACCTTTTCTCCAATTGAGATCTTATGCAGAAGTGCAGTGTGTAAAAATGACAAGAGCAAAATTTCTCTGACTGAAGATGGGGTACCAGTCCAGCTCCCCTCAGCCTTGCAGTAGCCCCTGCGGCCCCTCTACCCGAAGTGCAAAACTGCACTGAACATAGTTTGAAAACCTGTTTTGGGGCAGTGATGCCCATATTGATCGGGGCCCTATAGGCACTAAGCAGGAGCTTGTCCTGGGGCCAGGTTTGCGATGACGTGCAGAGCCAAGATGTGGCCCCTTTCTGGAGGGCCCCACACTGGTTAGGACTCACAGGCCTCCATTTAGAGTATAGGGAAGAGGCTTTTTCAAGCATAAGGGTCTGGGTTTGAAACTCACCTCTAATCCTTGAAAAAAAAAATCACTGGAACCTTCTGAGCCTCGGTTTCTTAATCCATAATATAGGATGCATAATACATATTTTATAGCATGATAATCGGGATTAAACCAGAAAATGTCCTTAGTAGAGTGTTTAACTGGTAATAAGTGTTCAGTAAATGGAGACTATTATGATTATCCTTGTTAGTATTATTCCCCAAGGGAACTAAGCAAGTCACACTTGTTTGGTCACAATAAGGATAAGACCTTTCTAGCTCTCAGAGCTGTACAAAAAATAGAATGGAATGTCTAACGTTGATGAGTTCCCCAACAGGGGGGAGTTTAAGGAGTCCAAGGCTACTGGACAGGGATGTTGCCAGTAGGATTAACTGATTTAAAAAGGGATAAGAATGGGACTAAATGATGTTCCTAGGTCCATTCCAGTCTTAAGAATCTGAGTGCTGTGGTTGCATAATTCTGTTCTTGTTATTCTTGTTGTTGTGTGTTGTTGAGTCAGTTCCAACTACAGGACAGAGGAGAACTGCCCCAGAGGGTTTCCTAGGCTGTAATTTTTATGGGAGCAGATAGCCAGGTCTTTTCTCCTTTGGAGCATCTGGTGGGTTTGAACTGAGGACCTTTTAGTTTATCTGCTGAGAACTTAACCATTGTGCCACCAGGGCTCCTTTTCCCTAACTCTAATATTTACTATTAATATTGTATTTAATATTTTCTGATATTAATATTCCATAAGTGTCTAGTTTTGATGAGCCAAGCTGCCTAAGGCTCAGACTCAGATTCCTTGCAGGGAAGTTGAAGGTGCAAAGCAGTAAGGTTAAGGGCAGGAGTGGGGGAAGAGGTGGGAGGAGGGGTCAGTCCAACAGCCTATCAGTCCAGTCCTTAGCAAGGCTGTTGGCTCTCAAATCACTCAGGTGGATGCAACTTCCCAAAATACTAACAGGTCACAGACAATTGCTATTTCCCAGCCCAATTAGAACCTAATTTGGGGAAGTATACTTTTCTGAAGAGGTTCATTAGCCAAATGCCCCCCAATTCTGTAGCTCAGGCAAGATGGATGGGCCAAATATGTAAGCACTTGGCCGATGCCCTGGGAGAAAAGACAGAAGCATTAAACTAGATGGAAACACAAATCACTTTCCACCTTTAGGGCAGCCAAGTCATTGGCAACACCGCCCATCTCTGAAGAAACTCAGCCAGCACGTGAGAGCCTTCAGGAAAGCATACAGAGTGTCATGATCCCTCCCACCATATCATCCTAACATTAGAGAGGGCCTTAGGGGTCTTCAGACCAAGTAACCTCCTATCTTAGGAAGGAGTCACCTCCACAGGGACCCTGACCCTTTGTAAACAGTGAGGGGTAAAGGGATTCCTCCTGGTCATTCTTCTTTTGGACAACTCTAATTGTAGAAAGCAGTTCATGAAACATAATCTCCTGACCTGATAGTCACCCAAATGTGAAGCATTGCTTTGCGGAGTCAAAAAACAAAACAGCTTTCTTATATTAGCCCTTCAGCTAGTTTATCTCTTCTGACTTCTCTCAAGAGAAAACATTCCCAGCTCCTTCAAATGCATTTGATTGTATTGCACAGGAATTCACCATCCTGGTTCTATGCTCCACCACCCACTTTTAAACACATTCTTTTTGCTCTATATCAGTATCAATTGCCGCAGAGTCTATTCCAACTCATGGTGACCTCATGTATATCAGAGTAACACTGCACTCCATAGGGTTCTCAGTGGCTGATTTTTCTTACAAACTGCCTTTGGGTGGACTCAAAAATCCAACCTTTTGGTTAGCAGCCAAGTGCATCAACCATTTACACCACCCAGGGATTCCTTTTGGTCTGTAAATCTCCTAAAGTATGGTGCTCCAAACTGGACACAGTTTTTCAACTCTTACCTACAAAGTGCAGAGTAGAGCCGGCCTAGTTCCTCCTTCATTCTGGATACTATATAATGATACCTCAAATAGATCCGATTTACTGAGTGTTGCCTGAGCATGTGCCAGGCACTACGCTAAATGTTTTAATTCTTAACACAACCCTGTGAGGAAGCCAAGGTATGAAACAGTTTTTAATTGCCCAAGACCACAACTGTATCATTAAAGGCCATATTTGAATCCAAGACTCTCTGACTTATAACTGTCTCTGTCTGAGCTCAAATAAACTTTGATCAGTTGTCAGATTATTGTCATTTTACAATAACTTTATAATGTCTTACAGTTTATATAAAGTGTTTTCATATAAAACTCACTTTATTCTCAGAAAAATGCTGTATCTCTAGTCTTCTAAAACTTCAATGTCTATGTTACATGAGATGTTCTCAGGTCAAGTTCACCCCATCTGATGCTACTTTTTTGATCAAAAAAAAAAAAAAAAGCAAATAAAGTGCAGGAATTCATACCTTCCCTTAAATTTCACTTTGGTTCCTTCTGCCTATTATCCCAACCCATCCAGATAATTTTTGAGTCTTTGTTTTGTCATCCAGTGTGTGTGTATATCTATAAACCTGATCAGCATCCCGTTAGCATCTTAAGCCAAATCATACCTACATGTGTTGACAAACACCAGGTCGAGGACCAAAACTAAAAAACCAAACCCATTACCGTCAAGTCAATTCTGACTCATAGCAACCCTACAGGACAGAGTAGAACTGTCCCATAGGGTTTCCAAGGAGCGCCTGGTGGATTCAAACTTCCGACCTTTTGGTTAGCAGCCAAGTTCTTAACCACTGTGCAACCAGGGCTCCTCACTAATGATAAGATGTACAAAGGACAGTCGTTAAGTGTAGTTTGTCATAACTCGAATACGTTAAGTTGGGGACTACCTGTACATTCATAATAAGAGAACATCAGGTCATTTTAATAAGTAACTTAATCTTGGTAAAACTCAAAATTGCTCTCTAACACTTGATAGGGTTCAGGTTTAAATTTTTAGATTCAGCAGTGGGAATTATAATATATTTAATTCAAATTAGTGATTAAGTCCTGATTACCCAGCACTGTGCCCAATTTTACCAAAGAAAAACAGAAACCTGGAGAAGATACATGACTTTCCCAAGGTCATGAAGTGATTCAGTGGCGAAGTCTAAACTTGACTCCAGATTACCTGATTTGAGCTCATTACTCTTTCCTACATGCTGCACCTCAAATTTATACTTGGCTTTGAAATTCATTGTGGTTTTGTTTGATTTACTACATATCAGATGGCCTTCCTTATTCAATTTTGCTTTTGCTGATGTAAAAATGAATTTGCATTCACTGAGCACATGCCAGCTAATGGCGGAGCAAAGAGGGAAAGGAGAAGGCAGTCTCAACCATACTCCTAAGGATGAGAAGACAGATTCCAGATTAAATATTTTAGAAGAAAACCCACAGAGATAGCTTCATTTCAGAAAAATTGGGAGAGTAGTAGAAAGTGATCTGGATCAAAGATCTTGCTTAGTGACTTTGGATAAACTGACAAACTTTGTACAAGAATCCAGGTTGTGGGAATCTTGTGCACCTCACTTTGCTATGGAAAACTGCATTTCTAATAAGATAAAATATCATTTTATTCATTTGCTTAATCTATATATAAACATTAAAGTAATTATTCTGTGGTATATTTTTTAAAGAAAAATAAATCAGAAGTCACATTAAAAAATACAAAACCAAACCCGTTGCCATCGCGTCAATTCCGACTCATAGCAACCTACAGGACAGAGTAGAACTGCCCCCATAGGGTTTCCAAGGAACAGCTGGTGGATTTGAACTGCCAACATTTTGGTTATCAGCCGAATGCTTAACCACTGCGCCACTAGGACTCCATCTATTCATTACTATTATAAAAATGATGATAGTCACAGTAGCCAGTGATTGAGTCCTTGCTCTGTACCAGGCACTAATCTAAGTCCTTTTCATACATTCTCTCAATTACTCCACACCTAGGAAGCAGGTATGAGTTCCATTACAGAAGGAGAAAAAGTCTGCAAATTTTAAATGTTGTATGGCATTATAGTTTGTGATATGGCTTATTCTGACGTGAGATCCAATTTAAAAATATATTAAAGGAATAGCTCAGTTGAATACCCAAGAAATAACAAGACTTAACACTTATGCATATTCTTATCATCTAAATTTAGGACTGTAATACACCGTGGTGTGGCTATAGTATACTTGTACCTCATTTCTCCCATCTCTGAAATGGAAATAACATCTACTCTGTCAATAATCTAAGGCTATTGTGGACAGCAAATGAGACAATTGATATATTTTTTTTTTTTTTAAGTACACAGTTAAAAGATTACTTAGACACAAACACAACCAACATTTTCTTATGTGGCACTACAATTACTCTGAAGGATTCTACCCCACTAAACCCCACCCTGACACTGAATTTTGGCATTCTTTATACACAACTGCAAAATTGCTCCAAAATTATTCGTTGTATCAGCATATCTTGGCATGTAATTGCATTTAGTTTTTACTCGCTAACAAAATGACATTTCACTCTTTTTTGGCACGTTCTTTTCTATTAGCCATTTCCATTAACCGTTGCAAGAAGGGGTGGCTAACATTTATTGAATACCTGCAAAGTTTTAAGCACTTGCCAGAAATTAACTCCTTGTGCTCTTATCGCAACCCTGCAATTTGTTGCCATCTAGTCCATTCCAACTTCAACTCATAGCCACCCTGTAGGACAGAGTAGAACTTCCCCCACAGGGTTTCCAAGGCTGTAATCTTTACGGAAGCAGACTGCCACATCTTTCTCTCAGGGAGCAGGTGGTGGGTTCGAATAGCCAACCTTTTGGTTTGCAGCTGAGCGCTTAACTGTGCCACCAGGGCTCCTAGAAAAGGCTAGAGAGGCGCAGAAAGACTGAATAACTTGCCCAAGGTCACACAACTGGTGAGTAGCAACATCGGGATTTAAATACCACAGCCCAGGCTCATCTATCTACTATAAGCTGCTTCTCAAAGGTAAAGCTGAAGCACAGAAAAACCATGCTGTGTATTCAAGGCCACACAGCAAGTCCGTGGCGGTTTCAGGCTGAAAGCCAAATTCGAATCCTCCTGGGCTGGGGACTCTGCAATATCGATATTTCTTTTTCATAGGAGGCCTAGATGAGTTTTAATTGAAATGATGGATTCCTGAGCACGTTGCTTTTTGAAATACAAATACCACAGGAGAGAGTGTCAGTAACATCGTCCCTTTCCAGGCCATTTCAGAAAGCGAATTTGTTGGCCCACCTCTGGGAGCATACATGCAGGGAACAACGTATGGATCTCTGGGGAACCACTTTATCTAGGGGCTGGGAAAATGCCCAGAAGGTCTGCAAATAAACCAAGGAACATCCATGTAGTTGGAATCCTAGTTACTGAAGCTAACAAGACCACCCTCTGTGTTCCCTCTCTCTTTTCTTTTCCAACGAGACTTGCAAAGCTGAACCAAGAATAGACGGCAGAGAAGAACAGCCATGAAGTAAAGGGTAAAAGAGAGGGTATCCTCCCAAGCAAATCTAGTCAGGCAATCTTCCTTGCACGGGCTATTATTGCTCTCCGTCCTCACTGGGGCCAGGTCCTTATCTCTGATTCACCTGGCCTATTGCACCAACCTCTTCCAGGGTCTCCCTGCTTCAGTCACAACTCCTCCAATCCGTTCTCCAGACCAGCGACTAGAACATTCTCTCTAAAACTAACATCAGAATCTATCCCTCTCTTACTCAAAACCTTTCTATTCTCCTTTGCCCACAGGATAAATTCCAAGCCTTGAGCACTTTCAACCCTGCTTAATCTGGCTCCTGACTCCCTCCACACTGTTAGGAGGGCTGGCGCTAGGGTGAGGTGAGTGAGGCACTTGCCTCTGGCAAAAAATAGAAAGGGGTATGAAAATAGTTAAGAATCAAAATAAATAATATTTTAACTCAATAATGTAAAAAAATCACAATTAATGCAAGTAAACCCTTGAAGAACAAAATATCAAACATTTAAATAAAAAGGAGCCACACTGGGGCCTAAGGCAAAAGGAAAAATCAGTTAATACTGATTCTGTTATTATTGAATCTTTTGGTATTTTGTTCATCATGGATTTTTTACATTGATTTTGATTTTTTTTATATTAGTATTAAATATCAGTCCCAATCCAGCCTGATAAGTCTAAAATGTGACAGTATCAGATCACAAAAGAGTGCACGCAAAAAAGGGGTATTTTGAAATTAGTTTTGGCCATGAGAGAGAATTAGAATTTGGAGGAGAAGAATGGAATAATCTAGCCAGTCAGATGAGTCTGAAAGGGACTGTGGCAGGAAGAGACTATGAGTTGGCTTTTGTCATAGTTTCCCATCATTTCATGCCAGTGCTATAGGAGTCTTACATATAGATAATTGACCCTCATTGTATAAGTGAGGAAAAGTGAAGTCACCTGGGAAGGTGCAGTCCTCCGCGAGCCCCAGGCCATCCCATTCCCTATAGGCAGCAGGGGGGAAGTTGCCAGGTCCAAAAGGTCAAATCACCATGTCCAAAGGGTGAAATCACAAGGCATTGCTGGCTTTAATGGGGCACAACAGCGACCTCATCCTGTAGACCTCAGTCCCTCCAGGGGCTCTTCTTCACTCTGCAGTCTCAGTCTCCCTGAGTATTCACCGAGGTCTGCCCTGCATGGTGGTTTCTCCCTGCCCTTACCATGTGCCACTGGGCTCCCTGCACTGCCTGGAGTGCCTTGCAGCCTTGACCTACATCACCTGCCATCTGGACTCCAAGGGAACTGCCTGGGCTGAAGGAACAGCACAGAATGCTTTACTTATTCAAGCATTTGACATCAAAATCAGGCAGTACGTTACCAGCTGCGCTGACTCCAGCGCCTACGCCTCGACTTCCACAATTGGGCCACCATAAAGATGCACAAAGCCAGGGACTGAGGCTTCAAAAAATTCCCTGTGTAACGGTGGGGAGTTTAACAGGCGAGAGGACACAGCAGACCTATGAAGTGGCCTCTAGACTAATGCAGGTGAGGGCTGATATGACCTGGATCAGGATTCTGGCAGAGGGTTAGGGAGAGAGAACATTTGAATGCATGTCCTTCCCATTACCTTAGACTGTCAGGTGAGAGATGATGGCATTAGTGATCAAGAAAATGGAAAGGAAAGGATAGGTGCAAGAGACAATATAAAAGTAAAACTGACAAGACTTGTTCAATAAGTACATCTTGATTGATAGAGTAGAAATTAATGTCTAATGCCTTCTGTGGAGAGAAAAAAGCACACACATTATGCAACTGTTTAAAAATTGCTTCTTTATGTTCTCCTAGCTCTTTTAGTGTCATCAAATGTCACCTCTTCTGATTGTGTGCATGTAACATGACATGTAATTAATCCTGCAGGTAGCAGGATGTGTAATTAAGCATATATGCAAGGTGACTCATAATTAAGCACACATTTATTGTGAGGCACACATTGGTAGATGCTTCCTGGTGTGTATAATTATGCATGTGTCAGATGACATGAAATCACAACTCGTTCTGTGAACAGGCTAAGGTCCCAACTCCTATCTCAACCTGTTAATTGGTATTAATCTACCTCTTTTAGAAAAACATCTTTAATAATTGAACCCAGTCTACTCCGTGGCATGAGCTATGGAAACATCCATGGATACCAAAGACAGGGTTCCTTTTCATGTATATATTTATGCATATACAATCAGTATATATCAGTCATTGAAGAAAGTAACATTAGGGCAATTTCAAACAATGCCCTGTGTATAATAAAATGTTCTAATAAAAAAAAAAAAAAAAGGTCGAGAAGGGAGAGGGTTGACATGTCGTGGGGTTGTTAACCAGTGTCATAAAACAATATGTGTACTACTATTTAACGAGAAGCTATTTGTTCTGTAAACCTTCACCTGAAGTACAATTAAAAAAAAAAAAAGATGTTCTTACAGAGTCAACATGATGATGTAGGTTCCCTAATAGTCCCTCATGTCAAAGAAGGCAATGTGGTGTGAAAAAGCATATTCTGTAGTTCTCGGTAACCTACAGACAGATCTAAGCTGCCCTATATACCAATGAAGTCCAACTTGTCTACCTAGAATTAGTTTTAGGGTAAGACTGAACTGTGTTCAAGTCCCCACACTGCCATATATTTACTTTCATTGGGCAAGTTACCTGAATGCCTTAAGCTTCGGTTTTCTCACTTGTAAAATAATAATAATAATAACAATAATGGTATTTTGCTCTAGGTTGTTGAGGATCGAATGAGAAAGCATCAAAAGGCTTAGCACAAAAGAAGACTCAAGATTTGTTAGCTATGTAGACTTCACATACATTATCTTATTCAGCCCTCACAACTGTATAAGATATTATCTCATGTTACAGATGAGGATGCTGAGGCTCAGAAAGGTTACTAGTGTCACAGATTATAGGAAATGAAGGAGGCATTTAAACTCAGTTTTGTCTTACTCAAAAGCCTATGAATACTATCCTCCTTTTGGTTACAAGACTTTCATTTATCAAAGACTCTATGGCATTATATCACAGTGAGTTGCACACACATATATAAATTATATATACACTTTTTAGCCCTGTCATACAGGACTCCTGAGAGAAAATAGAACATAAGGTTAACGGTAGAAGCTTGGAAGAAAAAAGACTGGAGTTCCACATCTAGTATTTATTAATGGTGTGAGCTCAGCAAGTTATTTCTCCTCTCTGAGTTTCAGTTTCTTCATCTGGAATATGGAGCTATTAATATCTTACTCATAGCATTACTGAAATGATAAAAATAGACAATTCATATAAAATAGTAACCACAGAACCTGGCACATAGCATGTGCTCATTATTTTCCTTCTCTTTCCTTTTCTTCTTTTTCTTTATGTTTGTAGTCCCTCAGCACCTAATACCTGTGCTTGACACAAAGGAGGATCTCAGTAAATGTGTGATGAATTGAACTGAGTGAGATATTTTACTTACTGAAGACCATCAGTCCTGGAGGTGGAGTTTTGGAGCTCGGGAATATTTGAACAATTGTATGAGGTTCTACCAGACTGAGAAGACTTGTTGCTGCTGTGTCAGCCTGTTGGGCAGGAGATGGACAGAAAAGGAAAGATTTCCCCCTAGTGCCCTAGCTTCCCGGCTCCCCCAGCCCCCACCTGCCTCCCTCATCCCAGCCTTGTGATTCCACTACAAAGCCGCTGGCTTCAGACAAACACTGTCTGTCTCACGCACATGGTTATCATGTCAGCAGTGAGACACGGGGCATCAGAGTGACAGGGCTGTCACAAGGCTGAAATGTTTTCTGTCTGCACAGGAGAAAGGTTTTGCTGGAAGTGGGGAGGGGAGGAACACAGGCTCCTGACAGGGATTGGCAGCTGATTTCATTTCTGTGTCAGAAATTATCTTCATTCTTGTGCTAAGGATGGGGGGCTTGTAGAGCAGGTGAAGGGAAGGAAGCTTGGCCACCCCACCCAGATGGCACCACCAGACCCACTGAGATAGAAGAGAACAAGAGCCAATGAGGAGCAGACTGGCTCCAGTCAAGGTTTCCCTTCTCCATCAACTCAGAACATCATGACTTTCCTGATGTACCCATCTGAACCCTAAACATGGCAATCACACTGATCCACTAGCCATCAGACTGACAAAGCAAACTCTACCACTGACTACAGCAAACACCTAGAACCTTCCTCTCTTCATTACTCACCTGCAGCCATTTATTCCACTTGTCTTCTTACTTTGCCATGTGTTATCATAGCTTGATTTTTCCTAGCTGTAACTAGTGGCACTGCCTGCCCGCAGGTTTTGTCTCTGACCCATCACTCTGGCACTCTCCACTCCTGGACACTTTAAATTGGATGCTTTAAAGGGGAGAAGAACTTTTCTGCCCCATATGCTGTACATTTGCCTAGGAGGGACAGCCCCTACATACATCTTTCAGAACAGAAGTTGCTAGTCTGGACGGTAGAGCCTGACATTCATTGGGTCCCATTTCACTAGTGGGCAGGGTCCCTGCTATGAATGCTGATGTGTATTTGCGAACAGGTTCCCTCTCCATTATGGAGTCCCACCCTGCTGGTGAATTAGTCTAAGAGCCCGTTTGAGTAAGTGAACTCCAAGTCTGCTCTGCAGACCCTATCATTTAGATTCAATGGAGTAGGGGATATATAAGTTTATGATTGTAAACACTGGATACCAGCACCTCTTAGTCTTACCAAAGATGCTCAACATTTGGAGAGAGCCACATGGGCCATATGCTAAAGTCATGAAGTTTGTACTTTTTTCTGCCGTGTCACCATTTTCCTTGTGGACATGGTCTCCTCTTGAAAGAATCCCAGAAGGATTAGAGATGAGACACCCAATACCTTACTCCAAACACTTTATAGATGCTGTATCTTAGCTTTGGAGCCCTAGGAATCACTTGGCTGGTACCTGAGCAATTCAGACAGAAACACATTACTTGTATCTTTACCTAGAAGTTATTTCATTTGAATTGGCATCTTAGTTAGGTGCGCATGCAGATAACCATGTTGTCAAAGATAGAGATTTATATATACAATTTTTGTAGAAAACAGGGTTAAAAGAGATGGCAATATTGGGAAAGATTTTCCAGATTCCAGGAATATCAAATTAATTCAACAAATAAGAACTAATTTTCTATTAGGGCCCAGGAACTATATTTAGTGTCAGGGATTCAACATGGACAAGGCACAGTTCCTTCCCCATGAAGCTTTTAGCCTAATGGGCAAGAAGACAAGTAAACAGATTCTAATACACTATGGTAAGTGCAGTGGTTCAGTGGTAGAATTCTCACCTTCCTTGCAGGAGACCTGGGTTCTATTCCCAGCCAATGCACCTCATGCGCAGCCACCACCCGTCTGTCAGTGAGGCTTGCATGTTGCTATGATGATAAACAGGCTTCAGGGGAGTTTCCAGACTAAGATGGACTGATCCGCAACCAAAGAACCAGGCAGTGCTTCATTTTATTACGCATGGGGTCGCCATGAGTCGGAGGTCAACACCACAGCAGCTGACAACAACAACAAACCACAAACACAGACAGGGCATTGAGAAAAGTTTTTCTGATTCCTGAAGGAAAAGTGGGAGATAAGTAGAGGAGGCAGAAGGTCATTCCAGAGAGGAGGGGTAGCTTGTGAAAAGGCAAGTTGAGATTGAACATGTCACGGATAAGAGGAACTGCATGGAGGTTATTTTTGATGGAGCAATGGTGTAGAGCAGAGTATAAGGAGGGAGTGGAGCATAGTGGTAATGAGTACAGGCTCCAGAGTGAGACTCCCAGAGTTCAAACCTTAGCTCTGCTATTTATGAGCTGGTGACCTTGTACACGTTCCCTATGTTTTCTGAGCTTTGGGGTCTTCATTTATACAATAGGGTTAATAGTAGTACTTAGCACAAAAGGTTTGTATAAGGACTAAATGAGTTATTGCGTATAAAGTGGTTAGAACCATGTTTTGCTCAGAGTAAGTGTTGGACAAATGTTGGCAAGACTCAATGGACAGAGAAGAGAGGGATGGTTAAAAGTCTCAGACATGAGATTGGCACAACCCAGATCCTGAAGGGCTTTGTTAGCTGTGCTAAGCAATAAGACTTGATCCCTGCCCACAAAGATCTTGTCATCCAGAAGGGGAGAGAGAATTATAATAGAGTGAGAGAAGTACTTCGGTGTGGAGAGAGAGTGAGTGGGGATGGGGAAGCCCAGAGAAAGGCCCCTAGCCCAGTCTAGGGAGATTGAGGATGCCTTCTCAGAGGAGATGAGGCTGGGGTGAAGTCCCGATGGAGCCTGGCTAGGGTGTGGAGTTTGGGGATAAGTGTGATGAGAGGGAAGCACCGCTCAGGCATATTGGTGCAGACAGAAGCTATCTCCAGTAGGCCAAGACAGAAAGATCTGCATGTACTGGCCCAGAAGTTCTAGACATTCAGGAAGTAGAAAGAGAAAGGCTCTGAGATTCAAGAATAATGTTTTTATCATCGTCCCCTTCCTGCATACTTTTTTTAGAGGACAGCAGTTGTAGTTTATATGTGTGCTTCTCATTGCCTACAATAGAGCAGCTATATTGCTGCAGGATCTAGAGGACAACCAACTATAATGGGATATATAATGAAAACAATAATGCAAAAAATATATACTTATTTATAAAATAAATAATAATGATATATTGGAACAATTAGTATAATAAATCACTACTGTCATGGTTTGAATTATGTCCCCCCAAAATGTGTGTATCAATTTGGCTAGGCCATGATTCCTAGTACTGTGTGATTTTCCTGTATGTTGTAAACCTGCCTCTATGATGTTAATGAGGGAGGATGGGTGGCAGTTGGGTTAGTAAGGCAGGACTGGATCTACAAGACTGGATTGTGTCCTGAGGCAATCTCTTGAGATATAAAAGACAGAAGTGAGCAGTGAGACAGGGGGACCTCATACCATCAAGAAAGCAGTGCCGCGAGCAGAGCGCGTCCTTTGGACCAGGGTCCCTGCACCGAGAAGCTCCTAGTCTGGGGGAACACTGATGAGAAGGCCAAGAGAGAGAAAGCCTTTCCCTGGAGCTGACTCCTTGAATTTGGACTTTTAACCTACTTTGATTATGAGGAAATAAACTTCTCTTCATTAAAACCATCCACTTGTGGTGTTTCTGTTATAGCAGCACTAGATGACTAAGACAACTACCATTTATAAAGTGCCTAACACATTTCCTCTTGTCCAAGACTCACAGCAGTCCTACAAAATCGTTATTATTATTAATATCCCTATTTTACAGATTTGCAAATTGAGATTCAGGATATAAAATGAAATAGCTTTGACTTGCTGAGTACTTCCTGTATGCCAGGTACTGTGCTAAGCACATTTCTAAAACCCGAACCAAATCTATTGCCATTGAGTCGATTCTGACTCATAGCGACCCTGTAGGACAGACTAGAACAGCCCCACAGGGTTTCCAAGGCTGTAAATCTTTACGGAAGCAGACTGCCACATCTTTCTCTCTGGGAGTGGCTGGTGGGTTCAAACTGCTGACCTTTCGGTTAGCAGCTGAGTGCTTAATCACTGCACAACCAGGGCTCCTCTGTACTTCATATACACCCTCATTTAATCCTCACCACACCCGGAAAGGTAGCTGTTGAAATCCTCCTTTCACAAAGATGGCTCTGTGAGGTCAACTGATTTGCCCAAGATCATAAAGGTAAGTGTTGAGCCAAGTTGTGAAACCAATGTTTATCTGACTTCGAATACTGGACTCTTAATTATTAATTTCAAAAACTCAAACTGCAGGTGGGATGCTTCCTCAAGAATGTTTTTCCCAGATGAGGAGGGAGTGAATTCTCCAGATGACAACCCAGGGGGAGTCCATAAAACCAAAGAGTCCTTTTAAAGCCCAAGTCTAGTCAAGCAAGGCCAGGAGATGAAACCATTGATTGTATGCATGAACACATGCACATGTATGGGTACATGTACACATGCATTGTTACCAAGACTATGTCCCCTTTGCTGCAGGTTGATTTTATTTAATAAATATGTGTAGTGTAGGGATGGGTTAGTAGATAGACAAATAAACTTACATATATGCAGATGGACAGATGGGGGAGGGGGGATGAAGCCATCCCAACTACTCTGATGGTTGACTTCAATAAAACAGCTCTGTTGGAATAATGCAGTGCCTGAGAGATGGGGTGTAATACGGTTAAATGCTTTTACAGTTCCCCATTAAAGTAAGTGGATGGAAATTCATAAAATATTGATAGCATTTGAAATGTGTTCATTCACAGCTCGGCCCAGAATCTCAAGTGGTGGCAGGGTAGCTGGCCCAGGCAAAGACAGCATGCCCAAACCAGCCCAGCCCCTCAATGCACACTTATCTGGGAAGTTATCTGGCCAATTGAGCCTGTAATGGGAGCCCTATGGGGAGGCAAGGTGGCAGGAAAGCGGGTAGAGGATTCACCCTTTCCAGTTGGTATGCCTAACAAAAAAGACATAGACAAAGGAGGTGTGCCCACCATGGCATAAGAAAAGCCCTTATGCAAAAGGACTGCAAAGTCAATGAGTCTCCAAACAGATGCATTATCTGTGTAATGCTTCTTTCTCCACCCCAACCATGTGGTAAGAATGAGGGCTTGAACCCCCTACCCAGCCTCTGGCCACAGTTGATAGTTCCAGGGGTGAGCATCTGGCCCAAGGAGGCCAATTAGAATCTTCTCCTGGCAAATCTTAGATGGTACTCCAGGCAGCCAATCCCTCTTTGTTGGTAAAGATGAGATGTTTGGCCACAGACTGCTTGCAACCCTGCTTCTCATCACAGACAAAAAGTCTTCTAAGAGAACAAATCCCATAAGAAGAGAAAAGCAGAAACAACAATGGAAAGAGATCTTGTGGCCTTCAAACTCTTGGTTTTGTCATCCCCGAGGAGTAATTGTCACACTGCTTTAATTACAAAATATTCTTCCTTTTGCCTAAGCAAATCTGACATCTGGAAAATGTTACCTTCAAACCCATTTTACTTTCTATGCTTTCTATATTTGCTGCTAACCAGAACATCAGCACTTCGAATCCACCAGCTGCTCCTTAGAAACCCTATGGGGCAGTTCTACTCTGTCTTATAGGGTGGCTGAGTCAGAATCAACTAGATGACAATTGGCTTAGGCTGGACTATATTATGTAATAATTAATAATAACATGCAATTTTCATTGATTATTTTTCCATGAATCTTCAAAATAACCCTCTGAAGTAGCTGTTACTATCATACCCACTTTACAGATAAGGAAACTGAGACTCTGAGAGGTGACATGGCTTCCGAAGTCCATGTATTCAGTGAATGGCAGGGTCAAATGAGGATCAGGTTGGTGCCAACCCTGAATTCTTAACAAGTATACTTCCTCCCTAAAATGCTCCAGATGTTCTAGACTGACCATTTCAGAATCACATTTAACTACTCGATGATTCTCGCCTCCCCCAGGCAATCACTCCAAGTTCCATGGAGTCTCACTTCCAGACATGTATGATGATGTCTCATATATTGTCCCTGTCCTAGTTCAGGTGCTCATCCCCTCTCACCTGGGCTAGAGTCTCCTAATTGATATCTCAGATGCCAGCTTTTGTCAAAGAAAATTTGTTCTCTACTTTGTAAGTTTCTTTTTCCTTTCTTGGTTTTTATCAAATGCTGCTTTGATCGTGTTACTCATTTTTTGGAGAATCTTCAGTCAAAATACATTTTATACCAGACTAAGGTCTAATTTTTTCATGAGACATTCAATATTTTTCAGTCTGACTCCAACACACCTCTCAAGACTAATTTCCAACAAGTCTCCACCGCACTCCCTATACACCATCCATACTGGAAGAAGTACCCATTCCTAATATAATGTGTTGCTCTGGCCTTGCTTTCCATCCTTTCCCCTTTCTCTGGAAGAGGTGATCTTTCCATAAGATCACAGAGTTTCTGAAAGGTAGAGCTAGAGCTGGAACTCAGGTATCTGGATTCCCATATGACTCACTATGATTACTCACTAAACATTTTTTCCTACATGTTCAATGAGGGCATTGAGCTGTTGATTTCTAAAATTCTGTGCTTCTGTGTTTGGGGACAAAAGCGTTAAAGATCTCTGTAAACATACTATAGCTGGGAGGACAAACATTATAATTTTTTTCATCTGAGGGATCATAATTTGTCCTATATTAGGATGTTTAAATGTTTTGAGGTGATATGACACAGAATATCCAAGTTTTAATGCACTGAAGAGGAATATCTGTAGTCTGCAGCAATTTCCAGAAATACAGGCATTTATGGGATGCCCTAGGAAGGGCCAAGAGATCTCTATGTGACGTTGGAATGAGGTTATTTAGGGGAGAAAAAAATGGAGGGCATCTCAGTATATTTGTCCTTTGGCCAATCACTCTGCAGATAAGGTAACTACCAGGTTTGAAATTTTCTTACAGGATTTCTAGTTTCACTTTCTATCCAATGTAAGACGTCTCTTCACACCATGCTTAGCAGCTGATAATTCATTCTCTCCTACAACTCTTCCAGAAGGGAGAGTTCACTATGCCTTCACCCCTACCCTCAGCAGCAAGGGCCAAGCTGAATGGCTCCAATGGGTTGTCTGATACACTGAGCCAAAATTGACTTCCCTGCAATTCCAACCCGTTGGTCTCGTCTGCCTCAGAGACTTACTGCATCAGCCCACTCTTTCTTCCATGCCCTTGTCATTTTTTTTTAAGTGACACTTCAACACAAGTCCTATACAATTACATCCCAACCATAACCCTTTCCCACTCTCCCTGGGCATTCTCACCATCAGTTTCTCTCACCCAGGAACTAAGTCTCAGTAAGGAGGCCTTTTTTGATCGATAACCATTAAAGAGAAGTAAATGTGCTGACATATAAAATCACAGGCAGGATATTTTCTGGGGAACTGTGAACTTCCTGGAGGCCAGTGGAGGGATATTCCAGTTTCTGAAGATTAAGTTTTACTAATAGAAAAGACTGAAGTTGGCAAGGATTTCATTTTACTCGGATCCGCAATCAACGCCCACGGAAGCAGCAGTCAAGAAATCAAAAGACGTACTGCATTGGGGAAATCTGCTGCAAAAGACTTCTTTAAAGTGTTAAAAAACCAAAGATGTCACCCTGAAGACTAAGGTCTGCCTGAGCCAAGCCATGGTGTTTTCAATCACCTCATATGCTTGGGAAAGCTGTACGATGAATACAAAGGACCAAAGAATTGACGCCTTTGAATTGTGGTGTTGGCGAAGAATATCGACTATATCATGGACTGCCAAAAGAACGAACAAATCTGTCTTGGAAGAAATACAACCAGAATGCTCCTTAGAAGCAAGGAGGTGAGACTATGTCTCACATACTTTGGACATGTTATCAGGAGGGATCAGTCCCTGGAGAAGGACGTTATGCTTGGTAAAGTAGAGGATCAGCGAAAAAGAGGAAGACCTTCAAGGAGACGGACTGACACAGTGGCTGAAACAAGGGGCTCAAGCAAAACGACTGTGAGGATGGAGTTGGACCAGGCAGTGTTTTGTCCTGTTTTACATAGAGTCGCTATGAGTCGGAACCAACTCAAGGGCACCTAATAACAACAACAACAATACCTTGAGTTTCCTAGGAATCCCTGGCTGGTGCAGATGGTTAACGTACTCGGCTGCTAACCAAAAAGTTGGAGGTTCAAGTCCACTCAGAGGTACCTCAGAAGAGTTAAAAACCCTATGGAGCACAGCTCTACTCTGATACACGTGTGTTTGCCATGATTCAGAATCAACTCCATGGCAACTGGTTTACTAGTGAGTTTCTTATGGATAGAGATAGCTGAAATTGATGCAAGGAAATGGAATTTCAGTCAGAACCTTGATAGATTCACCCACAGGACTTAGCCCCACACGGTGTACTGCACCCAGGTATCTGCTATCTGATGTCATAATCAGGCCTCCAGCACAAGTTAGCCAGGAGATATTTTTTAATCGAATGCAAGTGTAATTAAATACTAATTCATCCTAAAGGGCCATATAGCAGGAGACCTGCTTAGTTGGAAGGCTCTCATAAAGCAAAAATTCTCTGCCTTTTCCCTTAACCTCTGTCATTTAGCCAATGTGATCTTAAATAGCTCACTTCACCTGTCCAAGCCTTAGTTTCCTCATTTGTAGAATTGCAGTGCTAACATTTGCCTACTTATCTTACAGATTCCTTGCTGCCTGGGCTCAGCCCTTCTTCACCCAGTCAACCCCTCCTCACCCTTCAAATCTGGCTAAAACATCACTTCCTTGGAGAAGCCTTCCCAGATTTCCTGATACTCCAAACTAGAGTAGGATACCTACTGAGGTGGCCCATGACATGTCATGTTTTATCTTTTCATAGCAATCATGCTACCCGAAACTATGTCGTTAATTCTGAATTCCCTCTGGAACTGTAAAGTGTGTGAAAGGAAGAAGTATATCCACCCTGTTCTCCTGCCTTTGCTGTGCCTTTCTCAGAAATGAAGTACTGAAATACACCACAACATAGACGGACCTTGTAAACATACTAATTGAAAATAAGCCAGTCACAAAAGACACATATTGTTTGATTTCATTTATATGAAATGTACAGAATAAGCAAATTTATAGAGATATAAAGTAGATTAGTTGTTGCCTAGGATTGAAGAATGGTTGAGGGAAATAGGAAGTGACTGCTGATGAGTATGAAGTTTCTTTCTGGGGTAATGAAAATGTCCCCTGATTTATTTTTATTTGCACCCGGTATTATTCATTCATCCTTTATTTTATCTTTGAACTGATAAAACTTAGTTTTAGGTGTGTCCCTTGCATACAGCTGGAAGCTGAATTTGTTTTGTTAGAGAATCTAAACTTGTCCAAATAAGTGAATTAAGCCCATGATATTTATTGATATGATTGTTATATTTGGCCTCTGATTTATCACATTGTTTTATAAGTATCCATCTTTTATGTAAATGATCTTTAATAATGTGGTCTATTTATTTGTTATCTTTCTTTTTTAGTTTTTTTCTGGAGGGGAGGGAAGTAGGGTACTTAGGAAAATTTGCATTTTTGTTCTAATATCCTCTTTTATAATAAAATCTTTATTTAAGACCTATAGTCCCTTTGTCGATTGACTATTAGCTTACTACTTGGAATAATATTTAAATTTGCTAGTAATCTCTTCTTCACTTCCTTCTACCTACCAATTAACTTGAAATAATATCCTTTTACTCCTAATTAATAACTATAAGGCAATCATAAGCCTAATCTACTTTTCATATTCTCTAACCTTTTTAAAAGTAGCTACACTGTATCTAAAATTTCAGAGCCTATAGCTGTGATAGCCTATACTTTCTCCCTTATAACCATCATTTATACTTAGTTCTACAGGTAGATATATATTTAATGCTTAACCAGGTCTTATGTCAATGTCTTTCCAGCCATTTTCATTCTCTGTAGTTTACCCAGGATAGGCTCATGGGAACAATATTTCCTGAGTTCTTGCTTGTTGAGAGCAATTTGTCTGCAGTCTTTATACTTGAAAGTAAGTTTGACTGGATTTATAATATATGACTGGTACTTTCCTTCCCTGAGTGTCTTAAATATGTCATTCCATTGTCTCCTGACATAAAGTGTTGCTGTCAATATGTCTGAGGACAATCAGATTTTCTTTCCTTTTTATGTGATTTTGTCTATTTTGCCTAGGAGCACAAAGTATCTTTTAGAACGGTTCTGTGCTGGCCATTCTGGATCATTTTTTCCCAAGTACATGGTGTTCTTTTTCAGTACATAGTTTCAATTTTTTTTTTTTTAATTTTGGGAAATTTGTTTTGAATGGTTGTTTTTATTATTGATTCTGTCCTATTGCTTTGTTTTTTTCCTTTGTGAACTCTTATTATATTCATGTTTGTTGTTTCTCACCTGTCTTCTATTTATGTAACTTTCTCCAAATCTTTCTTTTCTTTTTTTTAAATTTTGACTCATTTTCACCTACTTCATTTCTTTCTTAAGGCATAATCTGCTGTATTTATTCACCTTTCTGTTCCTTCTAGTTTAATCTTTATTTCTGAAATGGCTTCTTTTATTTCTCTTTCTTGAGCTCTGTAACTTCATTGCTTCATTTTCTAGCACTGATTAATGTTGTTCTTTCATTTCTTACATAATTATCTTAATTCCTTATTTTTTATTTTGAAATTTTAGGCTATAGTTTTCATCTGTTTTGTGGACACATTTTCATTCCAATATATTATGATGTCTTCACTGCCAATATATTATTATTTTTCCCAACTTTGTATGGGTCTCAAACTTGATCCTTTTCTACTACTTATTCTTTTTTTTTTTTTAATATATATATTGTACTTTAGATGAAGGTTTACAGAGCAAATTAGTTTAGTTGCTTATTAAACAATTAACACACATATTGTTTTGTGACACTGATTGCCACAATTGGTCATGACACGTCAACATTCTCCCCTTCTCGACTTTAGATTCCCTGTTACCAGCTTTCCTGTCCCCTCCTGCCTTCTTGTCCTTGCCCCTGGGCTGTTGTGCCCATTTAGTCTTGTTTTGTTTCATGGGCCTGTCTAATCCTTGGCTGAAGGGTGAACGTCAGGAGTGACTTCATTACTGAGTTAAAAGGGTATCCAGGGGCCATACTCTAGAGGTTTTTCCAGTTTCTATCAGACCAGTAAGTCTGGCCTTTTTTTGTGAGTTAGAATTTTGTTCTACATTTTTCTCCAGCTCTGCCTGGGACCCTCTATCGTGATCCCTGTCAGAGCAGTCAGTGGTGGTAGCTGGGCACCACCTAGATATGCTAGACTCATCTGGTGGAGGCTGTGGTAGTTGTGGTCCATTAGTCCTTTGGACTAATCTTTCCCTTGTGTCTTTGGTTTTCTTCATTCTCCCTTGCTCCAGACAGGGCGGGGCCAGTGGATACTAAGATACTATCTTAGATGGCTGTTCACAAGCTTTTAAGATCCTAGTCGCCACTCACCAAAGTAGGATGTAGAACATTTTCTTTATAAACTATGTTAAGCCAGTTGAGCTAGATGTCCCCCAAGACCATGGTCTCCAGCCCTTAGCCCAGTAATTTCGTCCCTCAGGGAATTTGGATGTGTCTATGAAGCTTCCATGACACTGCCTTGGTCAAGTTGTGCTGACTTCCCCAGTACTGTGTACTGTCTTACCTTTCACCAATGTTACCACTTATCTATTATCTAGTTAGCATCTTTCCCTCCCCACCCTCCCCCTCCCTAATAACCGTCAAAGATTGTTTCATTCTGTGTGTAAACATTTTCATGAGTTTTTATGATAGTGGTTTCATATAGTATTTGTCCTTTTGTGATTGACTTATTTCACTCAGCATAATGCCCTCCAGATTCATCCATGTTGTGAGATGTTTCACAGATTTATCACTCTTCTTTACTGTTGTGTAGTATTCCACTGTGTGTATGTACCATAGTTTGTTTATCCATTTATCTGTTGATGGGCACTTAGGTTGTTTCCATCTTTTTTTTTTTTTTTTTTCCAATCAGGGTACTTTTTTTTAAATCATGCTTTAGGTGAAAGTTTACAACTCAAGTTAATTTCCCATTCAAATATTTATATACGTATTGTTTTGTGACATTGGTTGCAATCTCCTCAATGTGACAGCATGCTCCCCCTTTCCATCCTGGGTTCCCTGTGTCCATTTGTCCAGTTCCTGTCTGTTCCTGCCTTCTCATCCTGCTTTTGGACAGGAGCAGCCCGTTTGGTCTCATATATTTGATTGAACTGAGAAGCACATTCCTCACGTGTATTATTTTTTGTTTTATAGGCCTGTCTAATCTCTGTCTGAAGAGTGGGCTTCTGGAATGGTTTCAGTTCTGAGGGAACAGAGCATCCAGGGGCCATAGTTTCAGGGGTTCCTCCAGTCTCTGTCAGACCATTAAATCTGGTCTTTTTACATGAATTTGAATTATATTCTACATTTTTCTCCTGTTCTGTCTGGGACTCTCTGTTGTGTTCCCTGTCAAAGAGGTCACTGGTGGTAGCCAGGCACTATCTATTTCTTCTGGTCTCAGGCTGGTGAAGTCTCTGGTTCATTTATTTTGTCCTTTAGTCCTTTGGGCTAGTATTTTCTTTATGTCTTTGGTTTTCTTGTTTCTATCTTTTTGCTGCAGTGAACATGGGTATGCATCTGTCTATTTGTGTGATGGCTCTTACTTCTCTAGGATATATTTCTAGGAATGAGATTGCTGGATCATATGGTATTTCTATTTCTTACTTTTTAAGGAAATGTCATATCATTTTCCAAAATGGTTGTACCATTTTTTATTCCCACCAGCAGTGCATAAGAGTTTCAAGCTCCCCACAGCCTCTCCAACATTTGTTATTTTCTGTTTTTTTGATTCGTGCTCATAATGTTGGGGAGAGATTGTATCTCATTGTAGTTTTGATTTGCATTTCTCTAATGGCTAATGATAGTGAGCATTTCCTCATGTGTCTGTTAGCCACCTGAATGTCTTCTTTGAAGTGTCTGTTCATATCCTTTGTCCATTTTTTAATTGGATTATTTGTCTTTTTGTTGTAGAGATACTGGATTTTCCTATAGATTTTAGAGATTAGACCTTCATCAGATTTGTCATAGTCAAAATTTTTTTCCCTGTCTGTAGGTTGTCTTTTTACTCTTTTTGGTGAAGTCTTTGATGAGTATAAGTGTTTAACTTTTAGAAGATCCCATTTACCTAGCTTATCTTCTGGTGTTTGTGTATTGTTTGTATCCTATTTATGCCATGTTTTTAGGGCCTCTAGCATTGACCCTATTTTTTCTTCTGCGATCTTTGTAGTTTTTGGTTTTATATTTAGGTCTTTGATCCATTTTAAGTTTTTTGTGTATGGTGTGAGGTATGGGTCCTGTTCCATTTTTTCACAGACAGACATCCAGTTTTGCCAGCACTATTTGTTAAAAAGACTGTCTTTTCCCCATTTAATGTACTTTGGGCCTTTGTTGAGATCCGGTGAGCGTGGGTGGATAGATTTATATCTGAGTTCTCGATTCTGTTCCATTGGTTCTACTGCTTATTCTTACTTCAAATTAGTTTTCCTGAACTTTCAGGAGGAACAGATGGGTCAGGGTAGATTTTCCAGCTTCATGGTTCTAGAGTATTCGCTTCTGTTGTTTCTTAATATGAGTTGTGCTTTCTGACATCTTTTCATTCTTCTTCCATTTTTATCGGGATGTTCTCTCTCTTTTGCTCCTATTGTCTCCAGCTTAATTTGGATTCTGTTTCTAGCAGTTTCTCATCAGTGTGGGGCTTTGTCCTAGAATGGAGCTTCAGCTAGTTTTGAGAGCTCATTGGGCTCAGACTACTCCAGCCTCTTCCTTCAGTCTTTACTGGGAACTTCAGCACTGTATTGCATATGGGAGTGTGCAAAAATCCTTCCAGTTAAAACTGCTGTTTTCAGATCCATCTGCCTGCATTTTCTGTTGAATACCTGCTGGAACTATGACACTTCAGATAATCTGTTGCACACCTCTGGCTCCTCCCACACAGATTCTGATACTATGCACATCTTAAAGTGAAGGTGCTTTATCCTTAAAAATACCAGTTGCAGTCAAGTCAGCCCCGACTCATGACAACCCTATGTGTGTCCGAGTAGAACTGTGCTCCACAGGGTTTTCAATGGCTAATTTTTCAGCAGTGGATCACCAGATCTTTCTTCTGAGGTTCCTCTAGGTACACTTGAATCTCCAACCTTTAGTAGCTGAGCACATTAACTGAGTTCCTGGTTGGTGCAAATGGCTAACATGTTTGGCTGCTAACTGAAAGACTGAAGGTTCAAGTTTATCCAGAGGCATTTTGGAAGAAAAGCCTCGTGATCTACTTCCGAAAAATCAGCCATTGAAAACCCTATGGGTTGCCAGGAGTTGGCACTGAGTCTATAGCAACCGGTTTTGTCCTTACCTGCTCATAATTTGAGGTTTGGAGGATACTATGATATCTTAGTTTTTTAATAGATAGTTTCAGTGGAATGTTGGTTTTGATACTCTAGCTATGTCTTTACGGGGATTTAGGGACATGCAAAAAACTTATCTTCAATGGCTCTTCCTAGAATTTGCTGTATTGCTTTTTGGAGTGATCTTTAAAAACCTTGTTTACAATGCCATCCATCATGTGCAATTGTGATGCCATCTTCCCATGAATAATTACTGAATTTATGTTAAAGTTCTTTGCCTCATTTGTTACTAATTCTGTCACATGACCTATATAAACCTCTACAAACATCCACAATTGATGCTGCTTGAGGTCATTTTAGACAAAGTTATCTTATTCAAAC
>NW_004443952.1:1592988-1594210 GCF_000243295.1 Trichechus manatus latirostris | reverse complement strand
CCCAGCCACTTGCTGCTTCTCAAGCCTATTCTGCTCTCTGACACCTACATAGTTTGACCTGGACTGTGTTCTCTGCCTTAGTCTCTTATCAACTCTTAAAACTCTTTCCTAAAGAAGCATTTCATCTTCCTCCAGACCTTTCTTCCAAGTCACTCCTGGGTGGGTTCGAACCATCAACCTTTTGGTTAGTAGCCAAGCATATAACTACTTGTGCCACCCCAACTACTAGATTCCTATATATCTTTCATGACCGCACCACTCCAGCTTAAATAAGTGCCTCGTCAGTTCCCTCAAAGTATTTCTCTCACCTCTGGGCCCCAAAACAAATATTATTTGTAGTACAAAGGAGGGGAAAGGTGGGACTGAGGAGGAAGAGGAGGTGAAGGTGAAGAAATAATCATTTATTTGATACTTTTCATGTGTCAGGTGCTGCATTAAGTTAAGTACCCATTTTCCCAGGCCTCAGAGTTGTTAATTGGCAGAGCTGGGATTCAGCCTTGGGCTGTGATTCTAAAGCCCCACGCTCTTAACCATGATGTGATAATGTCAACTCCTTCATAGCACTTACCCTTTGTTTCCATCCATATATCTGTCTCCTATTTAGAATCAAAAGCAGGGAAAGTACCTTTTATTTACGTACCCTTAGTGTCTGATAGGCAGTCCTTAGGTGGTGCAAATGGTTAAGCACTCGACTACTAACCAAAAGGTTGGCAACTGGAACCCACCCAGAGGCACCACAGAAGAAAAACCTGGTGATCTGCTTCCAAAAGTTCACAACCTTGAATACCCTTTGGAATGCAGTTCTACTCTCCAATACCTGGGATTGCCATGAGTTGGAATTGACTCTCGACAGCAACTGGTTTGGTTTAGTTTTAGTATGCGATACTGTGCCTATATACTCATCTAATTTTTCAACAATAACATTCTGCAAGCACCTATGAATGCCTACTGGGGGTGAGGCTCTGGCTTGGCTGTAGACAAACCCAGACAAGCAACTCAGAGATGGTCCCCGCCCTCCTGAAACATATAGTGCAATGAAGATACAGACACTAAACAAATAAACACCCAAGTAAACATATAATTATAGATTGTGAAAAGATTTTATAAAACCAGTTGCTATTGAATTGATTTTGACTCATGCGAACCCATGTGCATGAGAGTAGAACTGTGCTCCAAGGATTATCTTTTTTTTTCTTTTTTTTTAATTCTGTTTTATTATTTT
>NW_004443952.1:1589383-1590489 GCF_000243295.1 Trichechus manatus latirostris | reverse complement strand
TGTGGGGATTTCTTGATGAGAAGAAATTTTTTTCTTTTTGCCAATATATGAAAGTCTTGAGATTTCACATAGAAATTCTGACGACCAGCATCTCTTGAAAGACACAAAGAATGATATACAATCCTGAGTTAGAATTAAGCGGTGGCCACTTCTTCAGAAGGAGCATGTGTTCTCTGTATCATTTCCCAGCATTCTTACACCTGGCTCTCCTCACTCCCTATGCTTCCTGTCTGGTGTCCATGGCATAATAAATGCATGAATAGGGTTTAAGATTTTAGCCAGAAGAAGATTCCAACAAGAAGTCTCTGCAAATCTCTTCTGGAGCCCAGATGAATGGCACTGATTGTCACCTGTCCTCCGGAGCCCTGGCCACTTACTTGTGTCAGCAGCAATGGGAGGAATAAAGCCTATCCCACTATCTTTAATTAAATCACCACTCTTCAGACATCCCTTGGTCTGCAACTTATTACCATAGCCTGGATCTCTTACCCTTGCTGCTGAATTCCAATGTGGTAGATCTCAAGTCCCCTACGTGTTTCCTAAATTGCTCTTTAAATGGAAACGTTTACATTTTGATTGCCTAATATGTTTCTATCATTTTCCATCCAGAGGGATTTTGGGGCCCTGTAGAGCATTCGGTAAAGTAAACCAGTCTAGACTGCAGCTTCTTCATCAAGTCAAAACTCAGGTCAAGACCAACTCATGCAAGAAACATTCAAGGGTAATATAATGTGACTATTCCCACTCACCAGGGAAACATAGTCAGCAAGACCTGGATCTGAATTTCAGTTCCACTATTTATTAGCAGTTTGACCACAGGAAAATTACTTAACTTCTCTGAGTCTTATTTGTAGAATGAACGTAAAGATAGAGTCTATCCCCACAGAGTTCTGATGATAATTAAATAATGAGATAATCATATATGAAGAGCTTAGCACAGGGTCTGTCATGTAGTAAGCACACATTAAAGTTGACTTTACTATACTTATTCTTGATGTTACTATAATTATTATTATTATCATTTTATGGCTGTTTTTATTGTTGTTGTTTTTGCTATTGTAATAATCTATTACTTTGCTCCAAATACGGTCCAAAATTTCAGTTGT
>NW_004443952.1:1585884-1587548 GCF_000243295.1 Trichechus manatus latirostris | reverse complement strand
CATTAGCCCCGGCCACCTCAGCTGATGCCATGTGGATCAAAGATTAACTGTCCAGCTGTAACTCATCTGAATTCCTGACCCACAAAATTATGATCAAAATAAAATGGTTATTATAAGCCACTCAGTTCTGGAATTTTTTTTATGCTGCAGTAAATAACCAAAACAGAGGTTAAATCACTTGATCAAAGTTATGTTAACAGATGTTGGAATCAAGTCCCAAATCTAGGCAGTCTGATTCCAGACTCCATACTATTAACCATAGAGCCATACTATTTCCTTAAGTGGAGAAAGCTGGTTGATAGAATTAGGAAGTCAGATGCTTCCAAAAGGCCTGGCATGAAAGAACTGAGTGAGGAAGAGGGCTAACACTTATCAAGGAATTACTGTGGATAGCCAATGTGTGAGGCAAAGATTTTTTTTATTTAGTTCTTACAAAAATCCTTTAACGTAGGCACTATCACCTCCATTTTATTTGTTAAAATGTGGGGGAAGGAAAGAAATGGAAACCATGTTTCAGAATAACTTCCCAAAGCCCAACATCCATGAAGTCGTAGGGAGAAATTAGGCAGCAGGTCCCAGCACTGGAGCCCCAGAAGGAAGACTTCTGAGCCCACAAAGGCAGGTTTCATTTCAGGTAGAGCCTGAGTGTGCAAAGGTCAAGAGTGATTTATTCCACTTCTACAGCAGAAGACAAAAACTTTTAATTAAACGAAGGGAGAAAAAAATGCCAGAGACTGAGCAGGGAGTCCACACCATCTGACAGTTTCAATTTTCACTTACAGCTTACTTTCCCCCATTGATATCCTTCTTGTGCCTGCTGAAGACAACTACTGGCTTCCATAAATCACCTTCCAAAGTCACAGGCTACTGCTGTTTTAACCCTCACTTCGACAGAAACTTTGACAGCAACAATTAACGATACCAAATAATATTCATTGATCACTACCTGTGTGCTAGAATCCATGCAAAGTGTTAGCATCTGTAATCTCATTTAATCTTCCAAAACTCTATGGAGTAGAGACTATTATTATCCCTAATTTAAAGATGACTGAATTGGTCTTGGAAAGTTAGCCTGAATTGCTCAAAGCACTAAGGCATGTATGTATCAGAGCTGAGATGTGAATCTCTGTCTTATGTCTGACCTCAAACTCATATCATGGATTAACTATCCTTGTGGCACAGGCATAATATTCCACACTTTCACTTTCCAATCCTCCTTTTTTTAATTTGGATATACACAACAATTCTATAAGTTAAATGCTATTATTACCCCCATTTTATAATTTTATATTTATATTTATAATGCAAAGCCACCTAGCCATTCCAATGACGACAATAACAATTAACATTTATATTATGAGTTAGGCATTGTTTCTGCCAGTTTAATTATAGCATTTTAATTTTCACAAGCTAAAAGGTAAGTCTTCTTATTATTTTCGTTTTAGAGATGAGGAGATCAACACTAAGATTGATGTCCCTAAAGTTACACAATCATTAAATGGAAGCACAGAAATAAGACCCATTTCTCCTGCCTCCTAATGCAGAGTTTTGTTTGTTGGTTTTTCCCACTACATTTTAACATGTACCTGTCCTTTCCTTAAGGAAATGTAATAATACTACCTATGTGGGTATGTTATGAGCTTGAGGGAGTTAAGAGTTTGATA
>NW_004443952.1:1583386-1584876 GCF_000243295.1 Trichechus manatus latirostris | reverse complement strand
TTACAGTTCTTTGGTTGCCAAACCAGAAATCAGCTCTACCTGACTCGAGATGAAAACAAAAAACAAAACAAACAAAAAATACTGGAAGGATAAGGGGTTGCTCCCTAGTCTCTAAAAGAAGGAAATAAGGTTTACTCCAGGGACCTATGGAGGAGGAACAAGTGCGTAGTCTCTTTTATCATTCTATTATGTCATAGAGAGAATTTTGCTCCAGCCATTTACCCATCAGGTGACACTATGATTAAGGTTCAGATTTCCAGCAGGGAGTGTCAGAATGGCTAGAGGGTCATGAATCCATCCCTTGGGTGAAGTAGGGCACCTATGATGGGGCAGGGTCAGCTCTGCAAAGGGAAATCAGGTGCTGTCATCCCCAGGATGAGGAAGAGATGCTGAACAGGCAAAAATGACAGCTGTCCACTACAAAAAAAAAAAAAAAACACACACACACACACACGCACACACAAAGAAAACAACCAAGTAGGGAAAAAGGACTATTAGTCCAAAGAGCGAACTTCAGAAGCATTGAAGAATGTGAAATGCCCAGGAAATGGCCAAGCATGCTGTATGGTCAGAGACAAGGTTCACTGGACAGAGACAGGGAGATGAGGCAGCTAGAGGCCAGATCATAAAGCTCTTCAGTGCCTGACAAAGGGAATCTAGACTTCACGTTACAGCAGTGGGGAGCCTACAGAAGTTTCACCACCAAGTGGTACAATCCTGTGTTTCAGAATCATCCCTCTGGTTTCAACGGAAGTGGATTGGAGGGAAAGGAGCAGAGGCTGGGCTTCCAGGTGGGCAATGATTTGGGCTTGACCTAGAACCATGCCGAAGGGGATGGAGAAGGTTCTGCTCTAGAGGTAGGTTAAATGCACAGCTCCGCTCACTTTCTCTCAACATTGCTTCCAGGAAGATCCTGACTTGGAGATGGGGATGCTCCAGGAATAGCCCCCATTCTAAGCAGCTTGGAAGCAGACCTCTCTCCTGCAGGGCTTCACGGACTTGTATTTAATCCCTCCAGCTTCTCTTCTTGGCCTCTTCTTCATTAAATGTTCTTTACAACTCTCCACGCTGTCCCCATTAACATACATCCTCTTTCATCTCCTCACTGTTAATCTGATTTTCCAAACTACCCCTCTTTTGTCTGCTCACATTAACCTTAAATGTAACATGAATTGTTTTTTCTCTAATCTAATCTCTCTGGCCATCTATTCCTTCTCTCCTTTCAGTGGCTCTACTCAACTCATCACATCTTTTTGAGACATACTTGGAAAAAACAGATGTCATAAAGCAAGAAGAGCAAAGAGAAAAATACTGCCCGACGACATGTACACCCAGTCAGCTTTTCTTTTTTTCACCCAGACTGGTGTCTGACTGAGCTCAAATCAAGATTCAGACTCCAGCGCTCAAAGGCTGCAGAGGGGGTAAAGGTCAAATATATGCCAAAAAAAAGGAAAAAAAATCCATCGCCGTGGAGTTGATTCTGACTCAGC
>NW_004443952.1:1580249-1582671 GCF_000243295.1 Trichechus manatus latirostris | reverse complement strand
TATTCAGGATTGACCTTCACGCAGGTGCTCAGGGCTTGGGGATGACTATGCATTTTCTCTAGACAAGGGTTTGATTCTCCAGGATGGAGCAAGGGGTGGATTTTCCTTTATCAGCATGTTAAGTCTCCACATAGAGGCGGGTTGAGGCTATCTATGACCTGTTTTGTGGTTATCTTGTCAAGGACAATTTCAGAAGAGTGTGCAGCTTTTGCTGCTCGGTGTAGGAGGATAAGCCAGAATAGGTGTCTCTTAGAAGGGTTGGGCCCTGAGGCTGCCTGACTCACCTCCAGTGAACGCTCTTGGCTTTACTAGCCCTAGGTTTCACCTAGTCCCTGGGTGGCACAAACGGTTAAGTGCTCAACTACTAATTGAAAGGTTGGAGGTTCAAGCCCACCCAGAGGCACCTTGGAAGAAAGGCCTGGCTGCTTTCCAAAGGTCGTAGCCTTGAGAACCCTATGGAGTACACTTCTACTTTGCAACACATGGGGTCACCATTAGTCATAACTGGCTCCAAGACAATTGGTTTGTTTGGCTTTGGGTTTCACCTACCTCCACATGGGGCTGCACTCCAGCCAGCCTTGTCGTGGCTCTTTGAGCTAAAATTGGACACGATAACCTTTGGCAACCCCTTCCTCTTTCTGGGCTTCAGTTTTGCCATATCTAAAACTAGTAGGCTGAGCTAAAATAACATTTCCTAAGATGTTCATAGATGTTATATAAGGCAGAAAAGATTCTTACTGGAGAAACACTGGATTAAAGAAAGTTAATCAGGTTTCTGTGTTCTAAGACTGCTTCTCAATACCTTGACCATTCTATTATGCCATAGGAAGCCCCAAGAGGGAATTTTAAAATTACTTTTTGTCTCCATTTTATACAGAATTTATACTTTCTTGATGCTGAGCATTCACCACATAGTAGTCTAAGCTCTTTGCAAGCACCGACTCATTTAGTGACCTTAACAACCTAAATCATTGCCTTAATTTTATAGATGAAGTCACCAAGGCATGAAGAGGTTAAGAAATTTATCCAAGGTCACACAGCTGGAAAGTGGGAGAGGCACAACTCAAATGAAGGCAGGCTGGATCCAGAGCCCATGCTCTTAACAACCTCTGGGTTATGCTGATGTATCTTACAGGATTAGTGTTCCATGGAGCACGTATAGACAGAGAAAGCCTTCAGAATCTCAAGATCTTTGAGATTTCACTCTGGAAGTTGCCAGCCACTGGCTAGAACTGTTGTATTAACCCTGATCGTTGGCAGCTGCATGTATGCTGATCAATTAGCATCACCCACTCACTGCCAGAGCCTCCTGCAGTGTTGCCCACCTCCGGGACTGGGCTCCTTCACTACTGTTATGGATTGAATTGTATCTCCCCAAATGTGTGTCAACTTGGCTAAGCCATGATTCCCAGTATTGTGTGGTTTTCCTCCATTTTGTGATCTAATGTATTTCCCTATGTGCTGTAAATCCTAACCTCTACGATGTTAATGAGGCAGGATTAGAGGCAGTTATGTTAATGAGGCAGCATACAATCTACAGTATTAGGTTGTATCTTGAGTCAATCTCATTTGAGATATAAAGAGAGAAGCTAGCAGAGAGGAGAGGGACCTCATTACCACCAAGCAAGAAGAGCCAAGAGCAGAGCTTGTCCTTTGGACCCGGGATCACTACACTGAAAAGTTCCTAGACCAGAGAAGCTTGGTGACAAGGACTTTCCTCCAGAGCTGAGAGAGAAAGCCTTCCCCTGTAGCTGATGCCCTGCTTAGGACTTCTAGCCTCCTAAACTGTGAGAGAATAAATTTGTTTGTTAAAGCCACTCACTTGTAGTATTTCTGTTATTGCTGCACTAGGTAACTAAGACAGCTACCAAAGGTTGCCAGACCAATACCCAAATCAACACTCAATGGTGGGTCAAGCACTACAAGGACCTCTTCTCCTCAAATGATGATCAGTCCTACCTTGCCACCCACTGCCTAGTTCCCACTTCCATTTTATTGAGGTCCCAGCATGTTTCCTGCCTAAGCCTCCTCCCCTGGGTTAAGATACAGAGATGTGGCCACAGGATGGTCTGTTCTCTGCCACTAACTTTTCCATGCTCATCTTCTGAGAACAGAAGACAGAGATCACCAACCCCAACAGGATACCGATCATCTCAGGGAAATAGCTGCTGACAACCGTGGCTTCTGGGAGCTCCATTCCTGTGCCTTATCTTTCTCTCAATCTTTGCTTAGTTGCTACTGCTGTCACTGCCCCAAGACAAGGAATTGAATGATCTCATAAAGTAAAAGGCTGCAAGTTGCAAGGATCTCAGGGATCATTTTACCCTGTCCCATCATGTACACACAGGGAGATTGAGGCACAAAAAGGAAAAGAGTTTTTACAAAGTCACATCATGAGTTGGTGACTGAAGTAGAACCATAA
>NW_004443952.1:1576731-1579790 GCF_000243295.1 Trichechus manatus latirostris | reverse complement strand
TATTGGACAGAGTAGAACTACCCCATAGAGTTTCCAAGGAGCGCCTGGTGGATTTGAACCACCGACCTTTTGGTTAGCAGCCACAGCACTTAACCACTACGCCACCTGGGTTTCCTGAATAAATAGATGAATGAATTAATCATAAATTCATCTCATTAAGGTTTTGGTCCCTGTTAGGATGAGGCCCCCTAAACCAAACAAACAACAACAAAAAACCAAACCTACTGGCAGTCAGGATGATTCTAACTCATAGCGACCCTATAGGACAGAGTAAAACTGCCCCATAGGAGTTCCAAGACTGTAATCTTTATGGAAGCAGACTGCCACATCTTTCTCCTGTGGAGCGGCTGGTGGGTTTGAACTGCCTGCAGACCATTCAGTTAGCGGCCTAGCGCTTAACCACTGCGCCCCCAGGGCTCCCTGGAGACCTCCTAGAGGGGAAATGCTTGAAGTTCATTACTTATGGATATCAGAGTTTCAATGTGTTTCAAATGTTTCCCTGAGCACATGTTTCGATGGAGAGGGAATAAGCAACCGATGTTCGCGTGGAGAGTTGGGAGATGGGGAAAAAGCTTATATCTGGGAAGATGGGACGGCTAGACAGGTAACATACTTACATTCCTATACAGTTTACAAAGTTCTCTTCAAATACATTATCCTATTAATGCTCAAAATAGCCCAGTGTGGTAGGTATTATTATATCCACTTCTCAGATGAGAGAACTGAGATAGGAAACGACCAGCCCATGACCACGCAGAACCCCAGTGCAGAGTCAAGCACGGAATTTTCCCATTCCTCTCTCTGCCTGGCTTCATTGGAGACTGTGCTGAGGGCTGGAGTGGGTCCTGATCATAACTGGTGCTCTATTAAACCAAAAACATCTTGTGTTTTTTCCAGAAAGGAACCTGAGAACAGCTGGTGTCATTGTGCTGGGGCCCTGTGGGCTTGGGGAAGATTAGACTACAGCTCCACAGGCCAAGCTCATTTCTCACTCTGTCTCATTAGGAATGGCCGTCAGTGCAGGCAGCAGGGAGCTAGCCCCTCATCCACTCACACCTTCTGCTCACAGGTGACAGACCCACCAGCTGCTCCATCTCACATCAGACGTTCATATCTTGTAGACAAATAGTAGGTCTTTTTCTAAGAAACTAAGATGTGTTTTGCAACCAATATTTATTGAGCACCCTATTGTGTATACTCCTACATACTAGATGCTTTGGGAAGAAAATAATGGACAGTTATTTGGGAAGAAGAGAACAGAAAGCCATTATATGCTAAGCATGATACTTGATAACTTTACACACATTATCTATTTTTATTATTACCAAAGGCTACCTTTTATTGAGCACTTATGCTATACCAGCACTTTACCAGGTACTTTGCACTTTATCTTATGTGATGATGTTGTGAATTCCCCTTTAGAGGCGCAGCACTATGTGAGAATTTCACATGCATTACCTTCTTCAATCCTCATGTCAAATTTGAAAGGTGGTTATTCTGACAGTTTTTTCTTTTATTTCCTGAATTTTATTTCAAATATGTGTTCTGAGGGTTTTCTTATTTTTTTTTTTATTGTTGTGCTTTAAGTGAAAGTTTACAAATCAAATTAGTCTCTCATACAAAAATTTATACATGCATTGTTTTCTGACCCTACTTGCTCTCCCTATACTGTGACAGCACACGTCTCCTTTCCATCCCGGATTTCCCGTTTCCATTCAACCAGCTCCTGAACCTCTCTGCCGTCTTATCTCGCCTCTGGACAGGAGCTGCCCATTTAGTCTCATGTATCTACTTGAGCAAAGAAGCACACTCTTCATGAGTATCTTTTTATGTCCCATAGTCCAGTCTAATCTTTATCTGAAGAGTCGACTTCGGGAATGGTTTTAGTTTTGGGATAACAGAGAGACCAGGGGCCATGTCTTCCGAGGTCCCTCCAGTCTCAATCAAACCATTAAGTCTGGTCGTTTTACTAGAATGTGAGTTCTGCACCCCACTTTTCTCCTGCTCCATCAGGGACTCCCTGTTGTGTTCCCTGTGAGGGCGGTCATTGGTGGTAGCGGAGCACCACCTAGTTCTTCTGATCTGAGGCTGATGAAGTCTCTGGTTTATGAAGCATTTTCTGTCTCTTGGGGGCTAATGCTTTCCTTGTGTCTTTGGTGTTCTTCATTCTCTTTTGCTCCAGGTGGGTTGGGACCAATTGATGCATCTTAGACGGCTGCTCACCATCTTTTAAGACCCCAGACACCACTCACCAAACTGGGATGCAGAACATTTTCTGAATAAACCTTGTTATCCGAATTGACCTAAATGTTCCCTTAAACCGTGGTCCTCAGACCTCTACCCCTGCTACTCTGTCCCTCAAAGTGTTTGGTTGTATTCAGGATACTTCTTAGCTTTGGTTTTAGTCCAGTTGTGCTGACTTCCCCTGTGGTGTGTGCTGTCCTTCCCTTCACCAAAGATAATTCTCCTCTACTATCTAGCTAGTGAATACCCCTCTCCCTCCATCCCCACCCTCGTAACCATCAAAGAAAGTTTTCTTTTGTGTTTAAACCTTTTCTGAGTTCTTATAAGAGTGGTCTTATATGATATATGTCCTTTTGTGACTGACTAAATTCACTCAGCATACTGCCTTCCAGATTCCTCCATGTTATAAGAAATTCCACAGATTCATCACTGTTCTTTATCGTTGCATAGTATTCCACTGTGTGAATATACCATAATTTGTTTATCCATTTGTCCACTGATGGGCACCTAGGTTGTTTCCATCCTTTTGCTATCGAGACCAGTGCTGCAATGAACAGGGGTGTGCATATATCTATTAGTGTGATCGCTCTTATTTCTCTAGGATATATTCCAAGGAGTGGGATTGCTGGATCGAATGGTATTTCTATTTCTAGCTTTTTAAGGAAGCGCCAAATCGATTTCCAAAGTGGTTGTACCATTTTACATTCCCACCAACAGTGTATAAGTGTTTCAGTCTCTCCACAACCTCTTCAGCATTTATTATTTTGTGTTTTTTGGATTAATGCTAGCCTTGTTGGGGTGAGATGGTACCTTAT
>NW_004443952.1:1573438-1574908 GCF_000243295.1 Trichechus manatus latirostris | reverse complement strand
GTAGGTAGTGAGTTTCTAGAAATTTGTCCATTTCCTCTAGGTTTCAAATTTGTTAGAGTACAATTTTTCATAGTATTCTGTTATGATTCTTTTAATGTCAGTGGGGTCTGTTGTGATATCACCCATCTCATTTCTTAATACAGGTTATGTTCTTCCTCTCCTGTTTTGCTTTTGTCAGTTTGGCCAACAGTTTATTGATTTTGTTGATCTTTTGCAAGAACCAGCTTTTGGTCTTGTTCTCTTTCAATTGTTTTTCTATCCTCCATTTCATTTAATTCTGCTCTAAATCTTATTATTTCCTTTCTTCTGGCACCTGAGGGCTTCTTTTGCTGTTCTGTTTCTACTTCTTCACGTTGTAGGGTTAATGTTTTCATTTTGGCCCTTTATTCTTTTTGGATGTGTGCATTTATTGCTATAAACTGACTTCTGAGCACTATTTTTGCTGTGTCCCATAGGTTCTGGTAGGATGTGTTTTCATTCTCATTTGATTCTATGAACTTCTTTATTCCGTCCTTAATTTCTTCTGTAACCTAGTAGTTTTTGAGCAAGGTGTTGTTCAGTTTCTATGTGTTTGATTTTTTTCCTTGCTTTTTCTGTTATTGATTTCTACTTTTATGGCTTTATAGTCAGAAAAGATGCTTTGTAATATTTCCATGCTTTGGATTTTGTTAAGGCTTACTTTATGACCTAAGATACAGTCTATTCTGGAGAATATTCCATGTGCATTGGAAAAGAAAGTATAGTTGGCTGTTGTTGTGTAGAATGTTCAGTATACGTCCATGAGATCAAGTTGGTTGACTGTGGCAGTTAGATCTTCCATGTCCTTTATGGAGCTTCTTTGTGGATGTTCTGTCCTTCACCAAAAGTGGTGTATTGTAGTCTCCTACTATTCTTGTAGAGCTGTCTATCTCTGTTTTCAATGATGTTAGAGTTTGTTTTATGTATTTTGGAGCCCTGTTGTTGGGTGTGTAAATATTTATTATGGTTATGTCCTCCTGGTCTATTGACCCTTAGTCATTATATAGTGTCCTTCCTTATCCTTTGTGGTGGATTTTACTTCAAAGTCTATTTTGTCAGAGTTTAATACTGCCACTCCTGCTCTTTTTTGAGTGTTGTTTGCTTGATATATTTTTTTCCATCCTTTGAGTTTTAGTTTTTTTGTGTCTTTAAGTCTAAGGTGTGTCTCTTGTAGGCAACATATAGATGGATAGTTTTTTTTTTTTTTACCTGTTTTGCCACCTCTGTTTATTGGTCCATTTACATTCAGTGTAATTATTGATAGGTATGAGTTTAGTGCTGTAATTTTGATGTCTTTTTTTTGTGTGTGTTGTGACAGTTTGTTTCACTTAATTTTCTGTGCTGAGTCGTTTTTCTTTATGTATTTTCATCTTTTTCATTGTTGTTGATTTTGTATTTGATGAGTCTTTATGTTTTTCTTGTTTTTTATTTTGATGTGTAGGATTGTTAGTT
>NW_004443952.1:1569995-1571954 GCF_000243295.1 Trichechus manatus latirostris | reverse complement strand
TGGTTCTCTGCCCAGCCCTAGCCTGCCTATCCAAATGGAATTCCCATCTCAGCTCTTCATGATGTAACAGAGAGTTCATGGGCTTTTAGGACAAAGTCTGCACTGTCTTTGAATTCCAGAAATGTGACCTTGAGCAAGTTCCTTAATCTCTCTAAAGCCCAATTTCTTCATCTGCAACATAGCAATAATGGCATCTATCTAACAGTGTTACTGCAATAATTAATGAGATAACCTATATGCAGTTCATGACACATAACTCAATATATGACAGTTAGTATTATTTGGAAACCCTGATGGTGTAGTAGTTAAATGCTACGGCTGCTAACCAAAAGTTTGGCAGCTCGAATCTACCAGGCGCTCCATGGGAACTCTATGGGGCAGTTCTACTCTGTCCTATAGGGTCACTATGAGTTGGAATTGACTCGATAGCAAAGAGTTTTTTTTTTTTTTTTATTCAACCCCTACTGATATTGGCCTTGTGTTGTCCTGATGTTCTCCTTTACACCCACTATTTCATCTTCTGAAATGCTTTTGCCCCTCATCTCTGCATATCACAACTGTACATATAATCCAAAGCCAATTTACAAGCCTCCTCTTTCATGAAGCCTCCTTGGATCCCTCAGCTGGAAGTGATAGCTCCATCCTCCCATTTACAAATACTTCCATTCAATGGAACCTGAACTTTCTGTCGTGTGTTACTGCTTTAATGTGAATGACAACTGGAGGTCCTCACCTTGCTTAAGTAAAATTTCCTTGACCCCCTAAATTTTCCAGCAGAGGAATGTCATATGTTCTCAAAATCTAGGGAATCTCTCCAACACTGCCCCTACATCCATGCATGTTGTCTTTATTTCTTTCTCCTCGTCAGCTTAGAGCTTCCATTGTTTTTCTCAAGGCTTTGTAGAAGATCCACTCTCCCCATGCTGTGAGGGGCAGCTTCACATACTGCACATAGTGTACCATCTTCCTCTCCTCTCCTATCTCCTCTCCTTGAAACATTGCTCCCAGCCCTGGACACTCAGCCACTACTTCAACCTGACTTAACGTATATGACTCCAAACAATTTTGGTTACACCCTAAGAGGAAGTCTCATATGAGCCACCAAAGGTTATTTTTTTTTTCTAATTTATTTCACTTCACTAATTTACTGCAATTTTTCTGGGTTCCATTCCAAGCATTTTACATGGATTAACTAGTTTAATCTTCACAGTAGCCATATGTCTGTTTTCCTTATTTAACAGATAAGGAAACTAAATAACTTGCCCAACATCACACAGCTAATGAGTGGCACAGCCAAAATTCTCACCCAGAATTAACCACAACACCATACTTCTAAGGAGTATAGATGCCTCCTTTTTGTTTTGAGTTGTCTGTATCTGTCTCTGATCTCCCCTCAAACTTCACGAGGGCATAGCCACGTCGGCTCTCCTCCTACACTATTTAGAAAGATGGTTTACACAATCAGATGCACAGTCAACATTAGTTGAATGATTAAACATAAAGCATTTCCCACCTTTGAAATGTGGATAGAGCCTGCCACACTTAAGGGGTGTGAGGTTTTGAGGAGATAATACAGGTAAAGTGTAAATCTTGCAATCTGGCAAATAGCGAGTGTCACCTGCTGACCCTGTATAAGACACAGACCTGCTCTCAAGCAGCAAAACACCTTGGAAGGGTGATAAGATATTTAGAAGAAAAAGCAGACCATAAGACACAGTATAAAGTTGCCTTAAAATTAGATGGATACTGGCTTGCAGTGATAGTTGCACAGCTCTACAAATTCACTAAAAATCATTGAATAATAATAGTTAATAATAGTTTCCTGAAGTGAATATGTTGAAGAGGAGATAAAGTTAATATCAACAGTGGGAAATATAGTAGATACCCAATACATGGAAGCTTCTTTTATTATAAGAGGGATGATGGCATCTACCCTATCTATTATAAACGTGAAGCAAT
>NW_004443952.1:1568282-1569895 GCF_000243295.1 Trichechus manatus latirostris | reverse complement strand
TTAATATCAACAGTGGGAAATATAGTAGATACCCAATACATGGAAGCTTCTTTTATTATAAGAGGGATGATGGCATCTACCCTATCTATTATAAACGTGAAGCAATTTAGTCAGTTATTGAGTGCCAACTCTGTACATGAGTGCCATCACATATTAAATGCTTCTGAGAAGTGCTCAGCCCTGGACACATGTCTGAGTCCTGTTACTGGTATTGTTATTATTATTATCATCCTGAGTCTGTTAGATTGATTCCAGAGTGCTGGGCTGACACTGCACAAAGCAATCTGAGTTAGGGATTCTCGGCAGGCAGGCAGGCAGAGCCGGAGCCTTGCGACGAAGGCAATACAGCTCTAAATAGATAGCCAGGGGAATTTTTTTTTTCTATATTAAACTATTGATTTTTCATAAACTAAGAGCACAAAAGGGCAGAGAAAACAATCAAATCCCAGAGCAGGATGCCAAAAAAATTAGACAGCTCTTTGTCCCTTGTTGGCCACTTTCATGAACTGACTTCCTTTTAGAGAAAAGACAAACTCCTTTATTTCTAGGAAATTAGTGGATGAAAGGGTATAAGGGTATGGCGGGAGAAAGGTACTCTGAACTGGAAGATAGGAAACCTAAGTTCTAACCTGATCCAGTCACTGAAAAAATTCCTTCATTTCTTTCAGAGATCATGAGATAAAACTTGATGCTCTCCACGTTCAGACATACTGTGACTCCATGATGGAAGCGAGGCAGGGAGGGGAGAAAGGGTGAAGGAAAGAAGAGAAGAAAGTGTGAGAGAAGGCACAGCTGACCATTGAGGATGGTTCTGGTTGGATTTGTCTCCTTTAGCTTCACCTGGTCTCCGACCGTGAGCCCAGAGAACGCTCCTATGAAGAACCCTTGCCCCCAGCCAGGGGTAGATCCCAGTCCTGGGAACTAAACCTTATTTAATTTTTGGAGGAGAGGGTGGCTATGTAACAAAAATAAACCAAAGTAAGCATGCAAAGTTAAATGCAAGGCCTTGGGAGGGCTGTGTAGGTGAGGGGTTCTGAAGCACAAACTTATCCATCTTAGGGTAAATCTTCCTTCACCCTGGAGTTATGCCCTCAGGTAGAATGAGTGTGTGGCGGGGGAGATCACTCAGGGAAAGATGTGACCCATTTCTCTTCAGTACTGGCAACCTCCTCCTCTGTCATTAGATTGAGATTTAAGCTGTGCTTACTGAACAAAGTATCTGCATGCATCAGAAGATAAAAATCACCTGGAGAGGTAGAGATTACTGTCTCCACTTTATGATTTGGATGTTGGGGGAGACAGTCACTCCTCCAAGAACCAACTCTAGCATTATTCAGGGACAGAAGATAAGATCAGTCTTCTAGCACCAAGATATTTTCCTCATTGGGCTCCGACTGACGGGGTTTGTTATGTGCCAGGCACTGTGATGAGCATTACAGGCATTGCATCATTTACTACCCATGGCAGTCCCACGATGTAGGCATTATCATTCACATTTCAAAGATGATTACAAAGGTGATTGTCTTAGGCTGGGTTCTCTAGAGAAGCAAAGCCAGTAAAGTGTATAAATATATATAGAGAGAGAGATTATATCAAGGAAACAGCTCACGTGA
>NW_004443952.1:1550221-1561728 GCF_000243295.1 Trichechus manatus latirostris | reverse complement strand
GTTGACACACAATCTTAACCATCACAGTGATCATATTTTATACATCATCCCTCAAGCTTATCTCCTTGGAATCAGGACGAAAAAGTTGCTCCAAGAGTCTGGGCCACTAACTTTTCTAGACACTGTTGCTCAACCCAGCCCTGGCTTAGGGACCAGGAGCTCAGAGACATTCAGGGATCTGGGGCCACCTGTCATATGACATCAGATGAGCTGGCCACACAATTCATTTGCTTTCTTTCAATGTCCTGGAAGGAAGAGGCCTGGCTTTTTAAGAGATGGTATTGTGGAAGGAAATTAAATATCTAGGCAGATTCAATCCATCCACCTTGGGACCTAGCTTACATCTTATACCTATTTCTTTAACCAGTGTCATTGTTGTGTTCTTCCCTCAACCATGACAATCCAGTCACATGGTTGTATTATGCAACTAAGAAGCACACCTAAGCTCTCACTGTTAAATGCTGAACTCAATTCTTCCCACCTCCAGAAAGCCTTCTCTCAGCACTATAGCTCTCTATGAACTCTCCTCCTTCTGACATGCTAGGGCATTCTCTCTACTTTTTTTTTTTTTGTTGTTTAATTTTAAATCTACTTGTGGTCTCTGAGCTTCCTTTGAGAACGTGTGCTCATGGTTATTGCAGTAGTAACCGTTCAAGGTGCCATTGTAGCTCTCTTAGTTTGAGTTGCTTTAGTTGCAGACCAAGAGGTAAGGATTGGAGTGCAAGTAATTTATTTGTATGGTGAAATAAAAGTAGGAGTGAAGAAGTGAGACAGGGCAAGGAAGGCAGCCAGAAAAGTGGGGGTGCCTGAGGAGTAACCTCCCTGTAAAAATTCTAGAAGCTGGTTTAGAGTATAGACTTCAGAGTTATTCCATCCAAGGAGAAAAGGAATGGGATATTTCTATACCAGCTCCTATTAATCATTGTGCAGAGGATCATATCCATCCTACTGCCTATGTGGGACAATTAGATTCCAACAGAAAAAGATCTCAAGTAGTCGGAAGTCAGGCCACTAGCACTGATGTGGTCAGGGTGAGGAGAAATGGCGAGGCACAAACCACCTCTGCTCCATGCCTTCCTCTCTAGCCCATCTGTAAGTTTCAGATATTTGACCTACAAAAGCAGTTGTTGAGGACATTAAATGAAAACTCATCCCACACGTTAAGTTGTTAGCACAGTAGGTGGCACATGGTAAGCACCAAAAAAAATGTTGGCTATCATTACATATTTTTTAAAACAAACACTCGCTCTGTCTCTTAGGACTTTAAGGCACTTGAACTTTCTAGGAGTGGTGAAACTGAGGACCAGAAATATCCGATGACTCCTTTGGAGAGATGAGACAACTTAGCAGTGGTGTGTGTGGGACTCCAATGGGTGGAACTGAAGGTCACATAGATCCTTAGATCATCAGCCTGAGACTAGAAGAACTAGAGGGTGTTCAGCTACCACCAATGACCACCCTGACAGGGAACACAACAGACAGTCCCAGATGGAGCAGGAGAAAGGTGGGGTGCAGAACTCAAATTCTAGTAAGAAGACCAGACTTAATGGTCTGACTGAGACTGGAGGAACCCTGGAAAGCATGGCCCCCGGATTCTCTATCAGCCCAGAACTAAAACAATTTCCGAGGCCAACTCTTCAGACAGGGATTGGACTGGACTGTGGGACATAAAGTGTTACTCGTGAGGAGTGTGCCCCTTAACTCAAGTAGATACAAGAGACTAAACAGGCAGCTTCTGTCCAGAGGTGAGATGGGAAGGCAAAGAAGGTTAGGAGCTGGTTGAATGGACACGGGGAATCAGGGGTGGAAAGGAGGAGTGTGCTGTCACAGTCTGGGGGGAGCAATTAGAGTCACATAACAATGTATGTATAAATTTTTGTATGGGAAAAAATAAAAAAAGATCCTTAGATCAACATGCCCTTCTCATTCTAAAGTGCCTGCCCTACCCAGGATCACACAGTTGGGTATAACTGTCACCAATGCAGATGGAGACCCTGACGGTCAGTGGCTAAATCTGGATTCTCATCATTTTCATTCCTCCTCAAAGAAGGTGGCTAATTAGATTGTTTTGCTTGTATGGTGGGACAACTATTTTTTCCTTAACATCTCAAGAAATAATGATTATATTAAGGACAAGGTTCTGGGTGCAAGTTGAAAGAATGAATAACTTCCTGAGAGAGCCTGAGCAAGCTAATAAGCCTATCTGGGCCTTAATTGGTTTTTCTGTCTCTTTATTTTTAAGTATGATTTCTTTAAGTATAATTTGTTGTTCCCTCTCTTTAAGTATGATTTATTTAAGTATAATTTGTTGTTGTTAGGTGCCATCAAGTCAGTTCCAACTCATAGAGACCCTATGTCCATTCAGTAAAATTCACCTTTTTTAGGTGTACAGTTTGATAAATTTTGACAAACATGTAACGTCATATAAACACCACCACCATCAAGATACATATATACATTTCCATCACCCTCAGAAGCTTCCTCATGTTCCTCTGTATTTAATTCCCTTCCCCAATTCCCAGCTCCGGGAAACCACTGATCTGATTTCTTTTCCCCCAGTTTGGCTTTTTCAGAACGTCACGTAAGTGGAATCATACAGTATGTGGCTTTTTGTGCCTGACTGCTTTCACATAGCATAATGCTGTTGAGATTCATTCATGTTGTTGCTCGTACTAGTAGTTTGTTCCTTTTTATTGCTGACTAGCATTCCATCGTGTGGGTATATAACAATTTGTTCATCCATTCACCAGTTGATGGGCATTTGCGTTGTTTCCCGTTTTTGGCAATTATGAATAAAGCTGCTCTAAGCATTCTCGTACAGGTCTTTGTGTGTACGTATGTTTTCATTCCTCTTGGGTAAATATCTAGAAGTGGGATTGCTGGGCTGTATGGTAACTGAATATTTAGCTTTATAAGACACTGCCAAACTGTTTTCCAAAGTGGCTGTGCCATTTCATGTTCCCGTAAACAAAATAAAAGACTCAATTGGCCCACATCCTCCCCTACTGGTATTTTTTTTTTTTTTTTTCATTGTAGTAGGTGTGCAGTGGTATGGATTGTGGTTTTAAGTTTTCTTTACTTAGTGACTAATGATATTGAATATCTTTTCGTGTGAATATTTGTCACCACACCTCTTCTTAGTGAATTTTTTTGCCCACTTTCTAACTGGTTTGCTTTCTTGTTAATGAGGTGTGAGAATTCTTTATATCTTTCAGGTAAAAGTTCTTTATCAGATGCATATTTTTTCAACTATTGTCTCCTGTCTGTGGCTTGTCCTTTCATTTTGGAAGAACAGTTTCTATGAAATTCAACTTATGTTTTTTTTCTTTTACGATTTTTGCTTTTTGCATCCTGAGGAATTCTTTGCCTACCCCAAAGTTATAAAGATTTTCTGCTCTGTTCCCTCATGCTCTAATTTGCACAGAGGCAATCCCCTGTGGTGGAAGGCTTGCAGCTGGGGATGGAGGTTAGTGAGTCTATATAATACAGGGATGAAGACTTAGAAGCCCCCTTGTCTAATGGACCTAAAGCATGTTCTCCAATAGCATTATCAGTTAGAAAGGGAATATGTTGATAGCCTGATTCAATTTCAGCTGGCTCCAGAACCAGGCATGGAATATAGGGATAAAACATATCGGGGTCCCTCAACCACCAACATTAGATAGACTTGTGAATGGCTAGAAGAACTAGACAAAATTCAGTCTGGCAGAAGGAGAGAATAAGGAGAAGATAGTGAGAGATGCTATTGGGTGGTTGAGCAAGGGCCGGTCCAGAAAAGCTTTATAGACAACATTACAGAGTTTGGCCTTTATCCTAAAGTCATTGTAGAGCCAACAAAGGCCTTTGAACAGACAACGAAGAAAGAAAAGTCTAATTTGTGTTTTAGAAGATCACTCTGGCTGCAGAATAGAGAATGAATTAAAGGCGACCAAGACTGGAGGCAAGGAGGCCACTTAGAGGCGGTTGAAATTATCCTGACAAGAGATGGGTTGGTGGATGGGATTAGGGCAGCTGCAATGGGGGTAAAGAAAAGTGGATTAATTATCTTTAAATTCTCTTAATATTTGGAAATTCTGAGTGCCTCATAAATTTTATGTCCTTAACAAAACACGAAAAATGTTAATTGCTACTATTATTGTTAAACCATCCTATTCCGTCTTTCTTCCATGTATTTACCACAACAGCTAATTATACTCCAAAGTCACAGTGCTAGATGGATAACATAATAATACTGGTATTTATATAGCCCCTACCTCCCAAAGGGAGCAGTACAGCTAAACAGTCAACAAACAGTCCATTTCTATTTCCATGTGATCACTTTGGGACAAAGAGACAGGTCTTCCCATTTGAAGAGTTGCGAGTTGAGCCAGAGTCAGCAGGAAGTGTAATGCACTTGACTTTTCAACATTTCCTGAGAACTTACTACGTGACAAGCACTTTTTCACGTTAGCTCATTTAATTCTCATAGCAACCCCGTGAATATCTATATGATTGTCCCAGTTTAAGGACCAGGAAAACTAAGGTGCAGCAGTCGAGTGACTTCTGCAAGGCCTTGCAGCTAGGAAATAGAGGCTGAGTGGGGATTCGAACCCCTCGCTCCCTTGGGTTTCCTTGATTTTTTTTATTCCTGGCAATCAGAAATGCCATGCTTCCCATCCAAATGTCATTCTCACATAAAGGAAAATATTACATTTCAGAGACATAGAGCTGAAAGAACTTAAAGGAATTAGCATTCTTAATGTGTCTTGGTGTTGGGATTTTTAAAAAAATCTTTATTGGAACTACTTTCCTTACGGAAATATTGCTATTTTTGAACTGAGAAAGAAAATGCATGAGTACAAAGAAATGGTGTTTTGTCTGAAAGCTACCAAAAACTAACCCATGAAATTTTAAGAAAAATAATCAAGAAAAGAAGTGAATTGGAGCTGGGAATTATATTTCTTCTATGACGTACACCATAATCTGGGTTTAACTAGGAAGAAAGTGATTTCTATTAGCATCAGTGGTTCTTAAATCGCTGGGGTGTTATAGATCCCTTTTAGAATAGGAGGCACCATTAATGACTCTCTCCTTCCCACAAAATGCACAAAACATAATATTTAAGATATAATTTCAAGGGTTTTAAAGACCCCCCTGAAGATGCATATCTATAAACTCCAGATTAAAAATTCAGACCGCCAAGTATTATGCAAATATCAATGTTAGTATTTAGTTTGCTTTATAGTGACAATGTGATGCAAATGAAAATTCACTGGAGTAAGAATCAGAAGATTGGGCCACCCTCTCAGTTCTGCCAGGTACTCACTGAATCACGTTGACCCAAACTCAGTGGCATACAACAATAAAAGTACTTTTTTCTCATATATCTGCAGGTCAGTTGGGGGATGACTGATTTAGGCTGGGTTTAGCTGGGGAATATCTGCCCCCATGTATCTCATCTTCTTCCTAGAACCAGCAGGCTAGCCTAGGCATGTATTTCTAATGATGGCAGAAATTCAAGCGAGCAAATAGAAACACATGAGACCTCTTAAGGCTCATGGATAGAACTGACACACTGACATTTTTGACACAGTCCATGGGCCAACCAAACCAAATGGCATGCCTAAAGCAACTTACATGGCCAAACCCAAATGCAAAAAGGGGAGAAATATGTTGTATTAATTTTCAATGCTGTGTAACAAATTACCACAAACAGTAGCTTAAAACAATACACATTTACTATCTTATAGTTGTAATTTCAGTTTATTATTTCACAGAGGTCAAGTGGTTGGGCAAGGCTAGCTGGGTTCTCTGCAAGGCTGTAATTAAGGCGTTGGCCAAGGCACAGTCCTCATCTGGAGGCTCAACTTACAATGTATCTATTTCCAAGCTCACTCACAATTGGTCAAATTCATTTCCTTGCAGCTTCAAGTGTGAGGACTTGTTTCTTTCTCAGCTCCTATATGCTCCACAGTTCCTTGCCCCATGGCCCTTTCCAACATGATCTCTTGCTTCTTTAAAGCCAGCAATGGAGACAGAGCAAGTTGGCTAGCAAGATGGAGTCTTACATAGCATAATGCAATCACAAGGTGATATCCCATCACCTTTGCCAAATTCTATTAGTTAGGAACAATCACAGATTTCATTCATACTCAAGGGGAGGGGATTATACAAGGGTGCGAACACCAGGAGGTAGGATCTTGAAGGCCACCTTACATCTGTCCGCCACGACCGCTTTAGCAGTGCCATCACTAGGGTTGGTGTCACCCAGTGAAGTAACTCATGATGTCACCCTCCTCCATGGACCTCCTCTCATACTAGATCATACAGAATCCTTGTTGTTGTTGTTAGGTGCCGTCAAGTCAGTTCCAACTCATAGCAACCCTACATACAACAGAATGAAACACTGCCCGGTCCTGTGCTATCCTCACAATTGTTGTGACGCTTGAGCCATTGTTGCAGCCACTGTGTCAATCCATCTCCTTTAGGGTCTTCCTCTTTTTTGCTGACCCTCTGCTATATCATGATGTCCTTCTCCAAGGACTGGCCCCTCCTGATAACATGTCCAAAGCATGCAAGATGAAGTCTCACCATGCTTGCTTGTAAGGAGCATTCTGGATGTACTTCTTCCATGACAGCTTTGTTTGCTCTTCTGGCAGTCCATGGTACATTCAATATTCTTCACCAACACCATAATTCAAATGTGTCAATTCTTCTTCGGTCTTCCTTATTCGTTGTCCAGCTTTCGCATGCATATGAGAATCCTTAGTAATGTTTTTTTGTATTAATGTTACTTGTAATTCCCATATAGCACTCCTTCTTTCCCTTTAATTACTAGTACATTCTCAAAAAAGTTATTGAATTAGGTTCACAAATGCTAATTACCACAATATTGTAGCTAAAACACCAGAAATTTTGACAAAATCAGCTACTATAAAGACACTGGCAGCAAGAAAACAAAAGCGAGTGCTTGTAGTGTGTGCAGATGAAACCATGTAATTCAAAGCGTCATTGTAATTGGGTAGTAAGGACAGCTTTGACTGGAGCGCATTAGAAGATTCAAAAAACAAATTAGTGTAGAGTTTTAGCCTTGTAGGTATATTGATACATGTAAGCTGGGCTTACAAAAAAATATTTTTGTTGTTATAACTAACCACAGGGATATTTTTATAAAAAATAATAAATTTCTGCTGAAACACTGCAAAAAAATTTTACAGACAGTCATTTTGGTGTCACCCTGTCTGTCAGTGTCATAAGATGCAGTCTCCACTCCCTGCGCCCCTCTAGTGATGCCACTGTCCTTTAGTGTGAGAAACTGCCAGATCACTTGGCAAAGGGGATGGGCACAAAAAAGGGTGAAGAATTAAGGTCAATAATGAATCTACTACCACATTATAGAGCAACACGAAGCAATGGAGAGTAGCATTAGATAGGAGAGTCAGGAAGGCCTCTCCACAGAGGTGATATTTGGGCTGAAACTTGCACAAACAAAGGAACCCGTAGTGCAAAAAACAGTTCAGAATTTCTAGAGTCTGGGAACTGTGAAAAATATGCAGGAATTGAGAGGCAGGAAATTTACTTTTAAATGAGCTATTGCTCATCTATTCTCAGATGACAGCCCAGCCACCACCGGGTCTCTCCTAATCTTCCAATTAAATTGACTGCTTAAATTGCCTTCCCCGAAGCCCGTCTTCCAGGCAAAGGGTACCAAGTGGCTAATGAGGTGAGGAGGAGATCATGAGGGGGACATGCCAGGAGTTTGTGCCCAGTGGGACATTGCTCTGTGATGTGCACAGGGGCAGGGGAGAGAAAGTGTAAAAGGTACAGGGCCTAAGGGAGTCTTACACAGAGAGACCAAGGGCTGGAGGTCATGATAGGCCACAGCTATGAAGGAAGAGGCTTTGCTCGGTCTGTGGTGGATGACTTGGTTGTAGGCTGAGGCACCAGGTTAATTGACTGAAATGGACTGAATCTAGCAGCTGCAGCTGCTAAATTGAAGAAGCAGTTTTTCAAAATCAAAGCAAGAGCACTTAGGCCAATATGAGCCTTTGTGTGTCACGTGATGTCTGTGAGCCTCAGATTCTCAATCTGTGAAATGGGAGGGTTGAGCTTATGTCTTGGGCTCAAGCAGATGACAACAGTGTGTGCCATAAATTTTCTGTAAGACAAAAGGGATTACTCTTTTTATATTTCTATTAAATGTGTCCTGGGCTTAGTTACGCTGCCTTTTAAAACATTAAGGTTAAAATAAAAAAGAGGTCAAATATACATTGATTTGTGGCCTTTAGGAAGCAGTTCCAAAAGTCCTTTTCAGCTCCAAGTAAAGTGCTTAGCACAGCACTTGGCACATTGCAGGAGTTCAATAAAATGATTGCTATTATTATTATCAATTATATTATTTTATGATTTTTAAGATGTTAAATGTAAATGTACTTGGAGAGCTAGTACACTAAAAAGTCATCAGTCACAAATTATATAGCCAATTTAGTGTACCCTTATCAATATTCCAAGGGAGATAAAAGACACTAACTTGCACAATGTATTTTTAAATTAGTAAGTTAAGGACCAGCTACATTTAAGTCCCAAGCACTGGCTGATGGCTAGTAACAACAACTAAGAGCTTGTTATAGAACTGTAAAGTATTCCAACAGCCTGCTATTGATTATCTCATATTCTCCTCACTGGCCCTTGGAAGTGGGCAAATACCAAAAACAAACAAACAAAAAAAACAAAAATTGCTGTAAAGTTTATTTGAATTCACAGTGACCATGTGTGTTTTAGAGTAGAATTGCACTCCATAGGGTTTTCAAGGCGTTGACCTCTTGGAAGTAGATCGCCAGGCCTTTATTCTGAGGCATCTCTGAGTGAGTTCGAACTACCAAGCTTTCAGTTAGTGGTCAAGTTCTTAAATGACTGCACCACCCAGGGACTCCATTGGAGGTAGGCAGGATAGATATTATTTTCACTTAGAAGGCTGAGAAACTGAGGCTGCGATAGGTTAAGAGACTTTCTCAAGATCACAAACTAAGTTTTAAGATCAAGAAGAACAGCCATGCCCTGTCTTCCGACATAACTCTCAGTGTCACATCCACAGAAGCAGCAGTCCCAACCTGACTGAGTCCCAATCACATAGGAGTTTTTGATAAATACCAATCCCTGACCCCATTCTGAATACAGCTGTGCACTGCATAATGTCTGTTCAGGCAGCATCCAGCAGAATATACACCCGTGGTCCCAAAAGTTTATAATAGAGTTCAGAAATCCTGATCAGAGAATGGGACATAACAGATGTAATCAGGCATAGCTGAATGCAACAGCTTCCCACAGGAAACACGTGTTTCTCATATCTCTTGTACACTGTGATTCAGCTGCCAGGCATATAATGGTACAGTACATATATAACCTATAATACATATGTCTTGATAGTCATAATGTCTGTTACTGGTATAATACATACACTGTACTATAATTTGTATTGTTATTTTAATGTGAACTTTCCCTACTTACAAATACAAAGTTTACCATATAACAGTGTATGCTTCAACTTGCAGGCAGCAGCATCCAGTCTCATGTATCAGGTGTCTTTTGAGTGTTGTAGAGTTATCTCTGTTTAATTTTCTTTTGAAAATATTACTGTGAAGTGCATCACGGTTCCCAAATGCAGCAAAACTAGTGCTAGTGATAGCAGCAGCAAGAGGCAAAGGAGAAGTATCAATTTGGAAGTAAAACAAAAGGTATCCCTTACAGCTTTGCTAAGTATATAACATGGTGGTCGCACAACATCCAAATCACGTAATGTCCTGTTTCACAGAACGTATTGTGGACGTTAAGCGACACGTGACTATGCTTATCAATCAACAGGACTGAAGAGTGGACCTGGGAATTAAAATTCCCAAAGTGGCTCTGATGGAGAGCCTATGACATTTGACTGTAAGCTGACAAGGAAGGGACCATGTCTGCCTTGTTCCCCTTGGTACAATGTCTGGCACAACCAACGAGTAACCACCCATTAGATGAATACACAAATACGTGAAGGAGTAATCCCATTGCTTTAGCAGTCTCTGAGAAGTCAGAAATTACTAAAGGACAGTGGGCTTTTGGAAGTGCAAAAACTGAAAAGCCACAAAAAAAAAAAAAAAAATCACTGAGTTCAAATTTAAACTCAGCAGTAATCTGTGCACCTACTATGCTATGCTGTGGAGACTTCATTAGGCATTGGAAACACAAGGTGAATAAGATGCAGTCCACGCCTCAAGATGCTCCCAATCTGGTAGGGAGATAAGATATATACACTAATAACGAGAATGTAAGACAAACATCACCAATAATGATAGGTGTTGTTGGTTAGATTCCTTCTAAGTGCCAGCACATTCCATATACGATCTTATTTCAAAGTGCTGAAGGAGAGATGCAAAAGCTATACAGTTTCCAAGGAGGGAGAGACATACTTCATCTCTGTCCCAGATTTCCTTTTTTCACCTGCATAAATAACTGCTGTCTCTGGGAGGGGATGGCTATTTGCAGGCAAGGGAGGAAGGAGTTCTCTTGGCTTTTTTTCAGAGTAGCACGTTATCAAATATCAGGTGTTAGGGCAGTTCTTGCTTCTAGATGGGACAACTGAGGCAAGAAATTCATAATAGGCCTGGTCTTTCTAATATTCTAGTCCCAAAGGAAGAGAGTTGGTTAACTCTGTGATTCCATACTTCTCCATCAGAAAAATCCTCTGACAATACCATCCCTACTCCATTTCCTGGACTTTCTGTAGATCCTTAAAACTCAGCGAAAACTTTTCTTCATCCTCAGCAATGACTGCATGACTGAACTTCTGCTTTGTTACGATAGTTTCCTAAATGCAGTTCATATCTCCTCCTCACCTCCATAACTCTGTTTTGCTGACTGGGGAGATTGATACAGCACAAACTGGACATAGCAAATACTTGTCATCTATAGGATGGAAACAGGGGCTTATTACCTGGTCCATCCCTACCTGTTCCCCTCATACTGAGCTCTTCTTTCTTCTAGTACACACTAGGACTCCTGACTGTCAATGCTGGGCTGGTTCTAACTAACTACAAGTCTTCAGGGTAAAAATTCACGCACAGCTTATAGGTCAGTGTACAGAAGAGAATCACAAAATTTGACAGATGAGGCAAAAATGATACTGGTTTTATTTAATTTCTCATAGCATAAGAAAGAGAAAGATGTAGCAAAATATATGTTGTGGCTTATAAATTCATAAGCACATCTGTTTTTCATCCCCAAAGTTAGCAACAATCTCTATCATGTCAAATTCAATGGTCAGTTCTCAGGGCTCATTTTACTAAAACTCTCTGCAGAATTTGATTCAGTTGTTTACTCCCTGCTTTTCTAAGCATTTTCTTCTTGTGGTTTGTAAGACTCCAGTCTCTCCTGGTCTTCCTACTACCTCTTTGGCTACTCCTTCTAGTCTTTATTGCTGGTTCTTCTTCCTCTTAAACCAAAAAAACCAAACCCATTGCCATTGAGTCGATTGTGACTCATGGTGACCC
>NW_004443952.1:1546124-1548272 GCF_000243295.1 Trichechus manatus latirostris | reverse complement strand
AGGTTTATTGGCCGTAATTTATTGCCTTCTCCATTCACCACGACCTTTTGAGGGCATTCCCCATCTTGTAGCTGAACAGTCTGTAGACCAGATAGACCTCTTCTCCTAGTTGCAGCTGGTTGCACTGGAGTTGAGTCTCTAAGTCAGGGGAGAACCTTCCAAATACTAGAGATCAACCTATGATGTAAGTGACCTAGCACTAAAGATTAACTGGACCAATCCGATGCTCTTGGGAGCATGAATGACGAGACACAGAAAGAAATTGCAAATATATGGGGGCGGTGGAAGCCCAGAGGCCCCAAGGCTGTGTAGAGACAGATTTAAGGACCATGGCAAGTCACAGGCCTGTGCAAGCTAAAGTTATGGTGGACAGAAAATGTGACCAGGAGTCTGGGAGGGAGAGAGGAGAAAGCAGCAAAGGAACACAGAGATGAAGAGGACCCATGAGATGGAGAGAAAGAAGAGACATTATGAGAGAGAGAGATACAGTCAGACAGAGCTGAAAAGCACCCGGATCAAAAAGAACAAAACAGACTGACCCATTTCATCCCTGGAGCTGCCCCACCTGCCCCTACATGAGGCCCAGTGAGTAAGTTTCTCCTGAGCTCCAGTGCACATGGAACCTTTCACCCAAAATCCCTCCCAGCACCACCCTTTCCTTCTTGAGCCATACTGAATTGCTCTTTTGTTTGAGACTAAAACAACCCTGACTAAAGTCTGAGGTTTCCGAGAAGTGGGTTTACTACGTATCCAGATTCCTTCATGCATAAAATAAATTTCTCAGCCCATCCTCAGCTGGTATCTCCTTTCCAACAAGTGTGTAACAGCAGAGATGCATTTCCCCTGAATCACCCACCTCGTTAAGTGCAGCCCCGTCTACCGCATATGACACTCATGGACAGAACGAGCTCACAGATGCAGTCTGGGCTCTGGAGTAGCGTGAAATCAAGTGGGGACACTGGCCCTCTCCCACTAGACAGGCAGTCTGGCTTGTCCCTTCCTGAGTCCACTGTGCCTTATACAAAGGCTGGCCCTTGGTACACACTGTGAGTGTTCAGAAATTACTTAACAGATCTGCTTCATGAAGAACCCAGAGCCTTGGCATATTCTTGCTCTTGCAATTGCTGCTACTGATAATAGCAATAATAATAATCATAATAACAACACAAATTATTGAGTGCCAGGTTCTGTACTAAGCAGTGTGAGTGGCTATTATCTTTCCTAACACCATTGGTTCCTTTCATGGGTCTTGAGTGGCTAAGAGAGATTTTGGTACCAAAAATTATACTATTAGATTTATGCCCTTCTTCACAATAACTAAATCTTCCCGTTTCCAAGAATAAGAAGCATAAGCATTCAGGCTCTTTCCCCTTCTGGGACCAGCCAGCCTTTGAGGTTTAAATCTTCAAAAGTCAGAATGCCTTGGCTCAGGGGAATGGGATGGAGGATTAGAGGAGGGAGGAGAGGGTCTCTTTAGTAAGATGGTCAATATTCCATCTAGAACTTTATCATGACTTCATGATGTTTCTCCAGAAAGTAGCAAAAGTTAAATTCTAAATAGGGGAGGTGGTAGAGGGTTATTCAGGGTTTCTCAGCCCCCACTGTGCATCAGAATCATCTGGAACTATTTTAAAAAATACATGGCTGGATCTACTAGAGCTGTATATACACATACCCTCTGACCCAGAAATTTCACTCCTAGGCATACGCTCAACAGAAAGGCATACCCTTGCTAACCTAAAGATTTGTACAAGACTGTTAACAGCAGCTCTGTTTGTAAGGAATGGAAAAAGATGCCCATCAACAATAAATTGGCTAAATGAACTGTGATATAGCCCCACAATGGAATACTCTACCGGAAGAAGAATGAACAAATCCCTGGTGCATGTCACAATATGAATGAATCTCACAAATGTCAGGTTGTGAAGCTAGACACAGAAGTATATTAACTGTATGACTCCATTAACTGTACATAAAGTTCAAAAACAGGAGAAACAAATCTCTGCCCTTTAAAGTCAGGGTGGCGATGATCCTCAGGGCAGATGGGGGCAGTAGTGACTGGATAAGGGCCCAAAGGGGTTTCTGGGGTGCTGGCCATGTTGTGTTTCTTGAGCTGCTTACATAGGTGTGTTTACTTTGTAAAAATGT
>NW_004443952.1:1544660-1545658 GCF_000243295.1 Trichechus manatus latirostris | reverse complement strand
AAAGTGTTTAGCATACCGCCTGGCACCAAAGAAAATGTGTACAGGGAATGTTAACTATTATTATCATAGAAAGGAGCACAGGTGGCACAACAGTTAAGTGGTGGGTTGCTGACCCAAAGGTTGGCAGTTTGAACCCACCCAGCAGCTCCACGAGAAAGACCTGGAGATCTGCTTCCATAAAGATTACAACCAAGAAAACCCTATAGGGCAGTTTTACTTTGTCACATGGGGTCATTACGAGTTGGAATTGACTCAACGACCCCCAACAACAACATTATTATCCTAGAATTGTATCCTAGAATGAGAAACAAGCATTTATAGAATCTGACCCAGATCCATCCATTCTAAAGTCCATATTTTTATATTTGTTTCCACATTGTGTATTGCCTCGAGGACTCCTGAGCCAATCCTTCCAAGGAACTATGACCCTGTAAGCAAAGAAGAGAGGCTCTGTTCTTTAATCACAGAGTGTTGATCAGGTTTCATTGCATGTTCCGTGGCTATTATTGATCTGGGGGATGACTGATGGTCACTGGTTGTCACTGTCTCATCTTTGCTACAAATGCATGAAATATTTGTCAGGTTGAGCACCTCTTACTCAGATGTATTAACAATAATTTCCCCAAACGTGTTCCCTTGAAAGAGACTGAATTATTTCAAAAGGTCCTGTGCATCTCCTTTGCAGTGCAGGAAAATGTGCATCCGTAAATTACTCAATTGACACAGATGGGGACCTGAATGGCGGAGCTGTCAGCTGCAAATTCTTCCCAGACACGTCGCGTCTGATGGCAGGACTGGCAGAGACTCTGGGGGTGCCACCCTGGTCACGCACAAGCATGACCAGCAGTTCCTCTCAGAGGAGGAAGTGGACAGGCCACTAATCCATGTCGAGGCTTTGGAGTCTGACAGCAGTGACTAAGGCAACTTGAAATTAATTTCTCTGCTGTGATAGCTCTCTGTTGCTTTGCCTATCTCTTCATGGCTCGAACAAGCTGTGA
>NW_004443952.1:1542862-1544560 GCF_000243295.1 Trichechus manatus latirostris | reverse complement strand
AATTCTTGCTGCATCGCTTTTTTTTTTCCCTTTGACTCTCAGCTTCCTCATCCAAAACGGGGACGTGCTCACAGGTATGTATGTAAAGCTCCTATCTGTAGATTCTGGTGCCACCTAAGTCACTGGTGTTGATGAACATTTTTTAAAAAGTTATGTCTCTACCATTTGCAAACAGCTTAGTCTTCCTAAATACCAGTCATTCTCAAAATACATTATAGTCCCCTAAAATAAGGCAACCCCTCCAAATTTTTTTTTTTTTCAATCTTTACTGTTCCAGCCAATGATCAGAAACTGAGTTAAGGATTAGTCAATTAAATTTTTAAAAAAGTCTAACAGTGACTTATTTTCTGATTACCTTAAAAATGACACTGAGATTAGACTAACATTGAAATCTCAGAGATAAAGCAAAAATTTCATCATCCAATGGCAATAGGTTGTATCAAGGAAGAAGAGTAAACCATCATGCTAAAGCTTCTATTTCCATTTGTTTGCTTAAACTTTATACTACTGGGAGCCCAACAAGGATTTTATTTTACTTGGATTCACAATCAACACCCATTGGAAGGAGCAGTTAAGAAATCAGACAATGTATTGCATTGGGCAAATCTGCTGCAAAAGACCTCTTTATAAAGTGTTAAAAAGCAAATATGTCGCTTTGAGGGCTAAGGTGTACCTGACCCAAGCTGTATTTTCAATCGCCTCCTTTGCATGTGAAAGCTGGACAATGAATAAGAAAGACCAGAGAAGAACTGATGCCTTTCAATTATGGTGTTGGGGAAGAATATTGAATATACCGTGGACTGCCAGAAAAATAAACAAGTCTGTCTTGGAAGAAGTACAGCCAGAGTGCCCCTTGGAAGTGAGGATGGCAAGACTGCATCTCATGTACTCTGGTCATGTTATTAGGAGGGACCAGTCCCTGGAGAAGGACATCATGTTTTGTAAGGTAGAGGGTCAGTGAAAAAGAGGAAGACCCTTGGCGAGATGGATTAACACAGTGGCTGCAACAATGGGCAGGTGTGTTTACTTTGTGAAAATGTGTGTGTTACATGCCATTTGTGCATTCTTCCATATGTCTATCATAATTTATTGAAATGCGATTGTGAGGATGGCGCAGGACTGGGCAGTGTTTCATTGTGTTGTACATAGGGTCACTATGATTCAGCACCGACTCAAGGGTACCTAATAACAACAATTGAGCCAAGCATTCTGCTACTTTGTGATCATTATCTAACGTAATTTAAAAAAGATTTTACAAGGCATATATTATTATCCCCACTTTACAGATGAAGAAATTAGAAGGGTCAAGAATGTTAAATAAATCACCTAAATTCATACAGTTAAAAGGAACAGTAGGGATTCAAACCCAGGTCTGCTTCAAGCCAAAATCAAGGCTATTATTACTATACTAGGCACACATGAGGAGTCCTTGGGTAACACTGAGGATTCAGCGCTCATCTATTAGCTGAAAGTCTGGTGATTCGAACCCACCCAGAGGGCTCTAAAGACAGGCCTGAAATCTGCTTCCGAAAGGTCACAGCCTTGAAATCCCTACGGAGCAGTTCCACTCTGCACACATGGGGCCACCATGAGTCAGACTCGACTAGGGGGCAACTAATAACAACAGACACACACGGGACTGCCATGAGCAGGAACTGATTCTATGGCATAAGGCTGAACTGAGCATGTAGCACTTAT
>NW_004443952.1:1540595-1541546 GCF_000243295.1 Trichechus manatus latirostris | reverse complement strand
TTTTGCTGTATATATTCTCAACAATAACAACAAAATAAATAAAATGTAGAAGAAAAAAATTCTGTTCCAGATGCTAATATCAGCAACTATCTAGAAGAGAGGCGAAGAAGTCAAAGCTCGCATACAAAACTAGGTATCAGAAACTGATGATGGATAACTTGTAATAAACTAGTGAGGCAGTGGGGACATCAAGCAAAAGTGTTGATGTGTCTTGATCAGTGGTTTTAGAGCCAAGCAACAGGGAAACCACAAGACAGGGCATGGTCCTGGAGGGGGCGAGGCACTAGGGATGTTATCAAGGCACAGGGAGATGGTGCTCCAATTTCCAGACATGGGTATTAGGTAACAGAGGGGAAATTTAAAGACTCAGAACCAAAATCACGGCCTAAAATCGGAGCTACTCTCAATGATAACCTTAAAAAGTGCTACCATTTATTAAATATAAACTACACGCCAGACAAATAGCTGTTTTGTTTAATCTTCACAACCACTTATTAAGTTACTATTATTGTCCCCATTTTACAGATAAGGAAACTGAAGCTCAGAGATTTGAAAGTACGTGTTCAAGTTTATGCAGCTTGTAAATTACCACACTGAGATTCAGAACACAGCCTTCACAGCTGGTATTCTTAACCACTGTGCATATTGCCTTCCCAAGCAGGGCAGGCTTAATGTTTCATCCCCTGAATATTTAAAGCAGCTTCCTTAAATGACCCTACCCACAACCAAGGCCATGCTTTGCTCTCAAACCTGGGAGAGGAGTCAGGTGCTGGTTCAAAGACTCCCCTTTGAGGAGAGGACAAATGTGGCAGCCAAGACCTGGGCAGGTCCCAACCCTCGGGCTCCTGTCTAATTTAAAAGCATCACCAACAATACATAAAACAGCCAACATTGGAAAGGACTGAGTTTCCAGCTGCAGCCTCTGCCGCTCTGTAGGCTCGCCTGTGCACA
>NW_004443952.1:1537512-1539411 GCF_000243295.1 Trichechus manatus latirostris | reverse complement strand
TAAGTTTGGTCTCCGTAACGCCAGAGGATAGAACCAGAAGTTGTGGGAGGGGGAACAATGTTGATTCAATATAAGGAAGTAATATAAGAAAGTAGTTTCTAATAATTAAAGTGGGAATTGGCTGTGGTGTGAGGGAGTAGCTCCCTGTCTTTAGTAGTGCCCACTCAGGGACTGGGGAACCTCGTTCTGGGGAGGCTGTAAAGCAGATTGAAGCATTACACAGAAAGTTGGACTGGATTTTTAATTTCTCCCATAGTATTCTACACACAATTAGTGTTCAATAAACGTCAAAATAATATATCTCTCGATTTGCTGGTCTTACCTCCTAGAGGACTTCTCAAATAAGTCCCTCATGACCTCTTACTTGGATTCTTACAGTAACTTCTGATATGGCCTCCTTGCTTGCAGTTTTGCCTGCCATTAACTCCACCCTTTACATGATTGCCAGATAATCTATCAAAAATGCAAATATGACCATTTCATCCTGTGGTTAAATTCATGGTCCAGTTAATATCCTTAAGTGTTTTCCCATTTTCTATAAAATAACTCTAATTCTCCCTTGCATGGCATACAAGGCCTTTATGATCTAGACACCACCTCTGTTCTTGCTACTCCTTTCCTGCAGTAAAAGTAGATGGTTTGGATGTCCTCTTACACAGCAGTCTTTTTCAAGTCTTTCTGCCTTTGCTTAGCATGTATGGTCTACTTGGGATTGCTCTACGTTTTTTCTCCACCCAGCTAACTCTTACACACCACTCAAAACCCATTTCAGAGGGAGCCCTTCCTGATACCCCAGGTTAGGAGAAAATGAGGAAGCATGGAGTCTGTTATTCAGAGATGAGTTACTTTATCCTGATCTCTTCATATTACAGTAGAAGGAGAAGTTGTTCCCAACTACAGAATGAGGTAATATATTTCCAAGAAAATGCAATGGAACTTCAGGATATGGCTGTGTATTAAAAAAAAAAAAAAAAGTGCCATTTGTTAAAGAGACTGTAAATGTAAATGCCTATGGGGGCCAGACAGATAGCAGACAGGTGAAGCTGACCAGGTGGGGATTGCAAAACTCTAGAAGGGATGCCCATTCCAAGCAGCCATCTCTTCCTCACTCTGGCATGTTGTCACCATATAAGTAGAAATGTGAGTCCAGTGTTTCTAGAATTTGTTTTCAAGAGAACACAAAATCCAGGTTTTTATAGAAACCTCCCAAATTTAAAATCTTGACTCAAATTTTATATTTAAACACTGTATGGCCCAAATACAATATCTGCAGGGCAAATGTGGCTATACGTCGCTATTTTGCAACCTTTGTTCTAAGGCTTTTTTATGTTCGTTTTTCAGCCTACTTCTTATTCACCTGGATGCTTCTATAGGCACAAGGACAGCCAAAAATGGGCTGCTTATCTCTCTACCCAGGTGGCATGGGACAGGAAAGAAAAGCACCAATGAGGGTTTAAGATCATAAGTTTCATTTATTAAGCTCATCTCTGATGGTACAAGTTTGGGCCTCTTCTTTCATTTTCCCATGCCTCAGTTTCCTCAACTGTCATGTGAGACTCCTAATTTCTATCCTATGTAGCTCAACGAGTTTCTTTGAAAATTAAATGAGATAGTGAAACTGAAATTGCCTTGACAAGCAGGAAACACTTGCAGACTGAAGGCTCTGAAACCTGAGACACAGCAGAGGCATCTGCGCCATCACATTATACTTCCTAATGAGTTAGTTCCACCGTCAGGGTAAAATGGGGTCATTTCATGGCAATAGTGCCTTCTCTTTCCCATAAATATTTTGGTCCCACACAGGCTGGTTCACTGGGTGAAGGTAAAGATTGATTGGTAATTGGCTTCTCAATCCAGAGATAACTGAAAGGACTCATGTGCCTCTCCCTCCCGCACTGA
>NW_004443952.1:1484467-1525863 GCF_000243295.1 Trichechus manatus latirostris | reverse complement strand
GTTCTTTATCTCTTCATTTGATGTTTTAGGGTTTCAGGATTGTTGTATTCTCTGTTCGGCTTAGTTCTTCAGATCTTTGCTGTGGAGGGACGGCATGGTGCTTCTGCCTAGAGCGCCATTTTGCCGGAACTCCAGAATCAACATATTTTTAAACAGTGATTAGTGGGACATAGAGTCGTTCCAGTGGTTCCTAAATCTTGATTCTATTGCTTATAACCCTATATGCAAGAGCTACCATTTACTGAATGCTCATTATCAGTCAGATATTGTGCTAAATTCTATACATGTTTTTCCTTTTTCTTTCATTAAATTCTCATCTTAGACACACAAAAGTCTGGGAGAAGACTCAGCTGAGTTAAGGAATGGCACAAGGCCATGTAACTAGCAAGGGGAGGCAATAGAGATTATAATCTGGTTCTGGCTGACTCCATACCTCATGGGTTGGTTTAACTACCATACAACACGGAGTGATAATGTCAGTGTCTGCCTGCAAGCTTGCTGCTGCTTCTGATTCAGAGGGAAGCAGAAATTTGTTATTTTGTAAATTTTTCTTTCACTGCCCATACCCTGAGAATTGAGAGGTTTTACCCCATCGAGCTTTCCAGAATGGAATAGAATGCAATTTTGAACCTTGAAGAAACAAATGTCATGTGGAGTTAACACGCAGAGAGATGTATTAATTACACATATCCAAAATACATGCATGGGATTGAGTGTGGAGAATTTTCAGGCAATCCAGAAATTTGGAAATAGACTGTGAGATGAAATGAAACCCTGTGTGTCTTTTAAATTCCTAGGCAGAAATAAATGGACAGAAATGTTGCTGGAAAATGAAAGTGGAAACTCCTTGAGGTCAAGAGCCTTGTTTTGAAATTCTATTGCTGCCCTCCTGTGATACCATCAGTGCATTATGGGCGCTGACTAGGACACTTACTTCAGAACCGGCAGGACCTTAACGGTACCTAAGCCAATACCCTCATGCTATAGGTGTGAGAATGAGGCCTAGAAAGATCACGTGACTTTCCAAATAAAAGTCTCCTAACTCCAAGCTAATGTATAAGCAACTTGAACTGTAGTTGAGACAAAACAGGAAACAAAAAACAACTATTGCCAGTCAAAATATTTGAATCTAGGTGTGATATAGGGGGAGTTGGAGGCCATCTAATCCAGCTCCCCAACTAATACTTAATCCTTTGTCATATTTTCACCCAAAAAGTTATTCAAACTCTAGGTAAACACTTTAGGAATGGAGAATTCCAGATAACCTTAGATAAAAGTAAGCAGTGAGTAGCAAAAACCTTCAAAAGCACTGATTTTCCCTCAACTATGGATTTCAATTCCACTCTTAGAAGAAATTAAAATATATCCTTCTACAACAGTAGGTTGAGCTAATTCAATGCTATCTTCTCTAAGAGGCCTGGTGCTAGCTGAAGTCCTTCCACATGGATGGTTCAGTGTTTCCCACCCAGTGTTCCTCCCCTAGCCACAGGCAATCGTTTTCCATGGAAAGAAAGTTACAAGGGAGAAGTTCATTCTAAATTCCACAGACCATTGAGTCCTTGGCCTCTGTCACAAGGCTACTAATTTCAGGACTAAAAATTGCTCAGGAAGCATTGAGCCATGACCACCTCGTGTCTTTGGAATCACAGGACCATAGCCAGTTAGCAATGAAAGAGACCTCTGAGATCATTTAGTTCTGGCCTCTCATTTTGCAGATGGAGAGACAGAGGGTTAAGTGACTCACCCAAGGTCACACAGCTGGTTAATGGCAGAGCTAGACCTGGACCCCAGGTCTTCAGGCTCCTGGTCCTGTTGTCTGGCCACTCCCCCATGCTGCCTCCTAAGGCTGATCAGTTGTCACTAAAGCAGCTGTGGCATTAGCTGCAGAGTCATCAGCCTATGGAAACAGGAAAGCCTTTCTTCCTTCTCCCTCATAACTCCCATCTGTCATTCCCTTCCATCTAGTGCATGGGGTGTTTTTTGACCAATTGCATCTGCTAAGCAAAGGAAAGATTTTGCCTTTTCCTATGAAGCAGTCGCTTATACCTGCTTTGGTCTATTGTATAATACAGTGGGCAACTCTGTCTTATTTAAGAACAATTTTAACAAAAGCTTAAATCATTTATATCATATAAATATGAAATGAACACAAAGCACATATTCTATTTAACTCATGAATTAGTGATGGAATTAATAAGATGTTCCAAACAATCAAAGGAGATTTTAAAGAACACACATAGGCAATCAGGGATGGTGAAATGAATTTACAAATAGATGCAAAACTGGTCAGTATCTGCAGGACAATAATCAATTGCATCTCCATCGGACTCAATTTTCATTTCTAGGGATAGAAATCATTTACATTGCTATCAGTTTTCTTCAATATACAGAGCTGTAAAATAGCTCAAAGACAATGAGAAGCAGACAATGCAGAAGGGTGGGCTAGGCAGGGCCTCCAGTAATCTTTTTTGTCTGTTTCAAAGTCTTTCACGTTTTCCTGACAACCCCAAGTGACAATAAGTTTTCCCTTGGTAACGATCCTTCTGAACCTCCACAGGCAGGAAATAAAGTGTGTCACTGTCATTTTGCACACACTCTCTCAGTGCCTCATTTAATCACTCCCCACTCTCTCTGGACAAACATTCCACGAACAGTTCTCACCAAGCCACCAAGATGTTTCTCTCTCTCAGCAAGCTGTCAAGCTATAAAAGGAGTGAAAGGCTGAATTCAAGCCTCTCTTTGGATTCTCTCTTGCTGTATCACCTTTGAGAAGTCACTTGGCCTATCTTACCCTCAAATTTCTCGTCTGGAAAATAGTCATTATGGTTTCTTCCTCACAGAGCTTTTGTTTCCAAGATTCAAGTGGAGTTATGGATGTTGACCATGTCCTATTGACCTGGTATTCCAGGGATATATACTAGAGGGATACCTAGATTGTTTATCAAAATGAGGGTTTATTTGGAAGCACTATAAGGACATATGTGAATATTCAGTAAAAAGGGAAAACACCTTATCACCAGCATAGTTACATGGGCCCCAGTCATTCCAGTCATCATCATGTATTCAGTATCTAATAAGAAGAAGAATGCTAGTTATTAAGTTTTTACCATGTGTCAGGCACTATGCTAAGTGTTTTATGTGTATTGTTTTTTTTTAAAACATCTTACCATATTACCTTTAGAAGTAGGTATATAATTATCTCCACTGGGATGCAGACAGGCTAACTCCCCCAAGGACCTTCAGCTACTGAGTGGTTGAGCCAGAATTCAAGCAGAAGTCTCTCTTGACTGAAAAACACATACCCACTATGGAACACAAATTTTTTTGTAAAGTGGTTGAAAATCACTTGGAAGTTACTTGCTTTCAGTTCCCCTCCCTCTTGTGGAATACCCTGAACTTACATTTTCCCTACAAATAGATTGTTTTGCAGCATTGAATATAAAGCATTCATACTGGGCATAGTTGGGGTCAGTCACTTCAAGGGGGGAGACCTCATACGTGTTTAATTTTTTCCCCCCAATCGTAGGATAAAGGCCATTCTACATAATCAGGGAAGTCAGTGGAGGCCTTATGAGCATAAGCTCTGGGGGTCTGGCTGAGTTTGTCTCACGGCCCTTCCCTCAAAGTCTCAGTTTGCTTTTCTGCAAAATGATGTAATAACAGTGCCTACCTTGTTAGGTGGTTTTTAAAGGATAAATAAGGTAATTCTTATAATCACTTGGCCAATCAATAGAAAAACAGTAAGTATTCAACATATACTAGACATAATTATTAACATTAGTTTTTCTGTCATGATTAACAGAAAACACTGCATATCAACTAAAGCAGAAACCCACTGGTTGCAGCCACTTCCACTGAATAATCACTATGTATAGATGAGGCACTGAGTCACGATGGCCAGTCAGATGTCACATTTCTTTGTAAACCATGAAATACCATGCATATTAATAGTGCCTAATTTTCCTGACCTTAACTTCAAATTTGTAAGGTTGTCAGAGTCCCTCAGTGGCGCAAATGGTTAAGTACCTGGCTGCTAAATGAAAGGCTGGTGATTCAGACCCACACAGGGGCACCTCAGAAGAAAGGCCTGGCAATCTGCTTCCTAAAGTTATAGCTATGAAACACTATGGTGTACACAGTTTTACTCTGACACACAGGGGGTCACCATCAGTCTGAGTCAACTTGGTGGCAACTGGACTAGACTGCACTGCAAGGTTGCCAGGGGCAGAAGTCAACCTCTCAAACTAAAACAGTAAACAGTGGTGGAAAGTTCTGTAAGATCCCTCATTTTATCCAAAAAACAGGAAGTGTATCCTGACTCCTAAAAGACCAGAACTAAACCAGAACACCTATTTTCTCTTCTCTCAGAGATAGTTTCTCATCTCGGTTTCTCCCTGCTCATTTGCTCCATTCTTCTCTCTCTGAAGTCCATCTCCTTGGTGCATGCTTCCACTGTGCCATGCCCATCAGGGTCTCACCACACAGTGGCAGTCTGAATCCCTCAGTGGACAGGCCCATGGAGAGCCTTAGCTCATTCACTCATTCTATATCCCTATTCCAAACTCCCAAGAGAAAGAATCTGACCAGCACAGCCCACCCTATGGGTTGGTTCTCCAGCCTATATCCCTATCTTGTCCAATCGGCTTTGGCTATAGGCAGTCAGGTCATATAATTCTAACCAGGCAGAGGTGTCTACTATTATGAGTGAGGAGAAAGTTTCAGGTACCCCAAATTGGATATACTACCATACTTTTTCATGTGTCAAACTGGCTTAAATAAATTCTTTGCATCACCACAAACCAGTTGACGTCAAGTCCACTCTGACTCATGGCAACCCCATCTGTGTCAGAGTAGAACTGTGCTCCATAGGGTTGTCAATGGAAGTAGTTCACCAGGCACCTTCGAGTGGAATCGAACCTCCAACCTTTCAGTTAGTAGCCCAGTGCATTAACGGTTTGCACCACCCAGGGACTCCTTGCATCACCATAAAGGGGGTGATTTTTGGACTGAAAATAAGGGATGAAATCCTGACAAGCTGGACAGATTTTCATTGTAATTCATTAATGCTCCAATTATTTACAATGTGTCCATTTCAGGGCCTAGGGGGATTTCTCCTGACAAATGATGTTGTTCCTGATGTTCCTCCACCCAGGAAGCAGAATTTAGGTGCACTGCTGTTGACAGCTCTCCAGTTGAGATGCTTTGCCCAGTCACTGCCCTGGGTGTTCTGGGGTGAGTTTTTAGAACTCAGGATTTGACAGTGTCTGGACTACATCCTCTGACATCACTGTGAACCAGTGGGGAATCTTGGCTTAATAACATTTGACCAGAGGGTGGACACAAGGGAGATTTGTGATATAAATATCGAGGAGCATTACTATTAACACCATCCATTCAGCGGCACCGAGGAAATGTGCTACCGCTCTCATCCTAGAGCATAGATATTGGAGAACAGCATTCTGTATGCGCTCATTAGAGTGCCTTTATTTTGCTTATGCAAAGATAGTTTGAAAGATTGGTGCAATCTGCTGATTTTAAAAGGGTCAGTGAAGGTTTAGAAAATAATTTAAGAGACAATTTAAGATTCTGAGCTTTTAAAAAATGGATGCATGGGGCAGTAGGTTAAGTGTGGCAAAGATTCTAGTCTGGGGATGCCTTCTGTTTGGAATGGTAGGAAAGCACTGAGCTACTTGGCAGAAGGCCTATGCTTAAATTCTAGCTATGATAATTCTAGCTGCATGGGCTTGAGAATGTTACTTCAAAGCCTCAGTTACATCACATGTAAAATGGAGGCAATGCCCCGTCATGGTTTATTGTGCTGATCAAAACTAATAAGTAATGGATATGAAACAACAGTAAAATAGCCAGCTATTATATAAACAAGAAAAATTTTAGACCAATCATCTCATTTTACTATTGGGGAGAGGGAGTCAAGTAACTTGAAAATGTCACATAACCAACTGGCGTCATCTGGTCATATAACTCACATATCTTGGCTCTCAAAAGTAGCTGAAAAAGCACTACCTTTATGACCCTAATCACCTGTCAACTAACTGATCCTATTCATCATGACAAAATTGTGCCTAAGGGCCTGAAAATCAGACCTTGTTTTGAATATTACTACTTACTAACTGGATTAATATTAAGCCAGCTATTTTACCTTTGTAAACATCACTTTCCTCATCCACAAAATATATACAATAATAATAAGCACCTCATAAAGTTGCTATGAACTAAAGTATATTAAAAGCTAAGTATATCTCAATTGAGATGTTTCAACAAACGGAAGCAGCACTGGATGCACTCACTTGTCTAGGCCAAGAAATGTGGAAGATAGCTACCTGGTCAACAGCCTGTAAGAGATCCATATTTGTACCCATTACAAAGAAAGATGATCCAACAGAATGCAGAAATTGTGGAACAATATCATTAATATGACATGCAAGTAAAATTTTGCTGAAGATTACTCAAAAGTGGTTGCAGCAGTACATCAACAGGGAATTGCCAGAAGTTCAAGCCAGATTCAGAAAAGGACGTGGAATGAGGGATATCATTGCTGATGTCAGATGGATCTTGGCTGAAGGCAGAGAATACCAGAAAGATGTTTACCTGTGTTTTACTGACTATGCAAAGGCATTCGATTGTGTGGATCATAACAAATTACGGATAACATTGTGAAGAACGGGAATTCCAGAACATTTAATTATGCTCACGAGGAACCTGTACTTAGACCAAGAGGCAGTTGTTAGAACAGAACAAGGGGATACTGTGTGGTTTAAAATAAGGAAAGGTGTGTGCCCGGGTTGTATCCTTTCACTATACTTATTCAATCTGTATGCGGAGCAAACAATCCAAGAAGCTGGACTATATGGAGAAGAACGTGGCATTGGGATTGGAGGAGGACTCATTAACAACCTTCGATATGCAAATGACACAACCTTGCTTGCTGAAAGTGAAGAGGACTTGAAGCATTTACTGATGAGGCTCAAAGACTACAGACTTCAGTATGGATTACACCTCAAAATAAAGAAAACAAAAATCCTCAAAACTGGACCAGTAAGCAACATCATGATAATTGGAGAAAAGATCAAAGTTGTCAAGGATTTTAGTTTACTTGGATCCACAATCAACATCCATGGAAACAGCAGTTAAGAAATCAAATGACACATTGCATTGGGCAAATCTGCTGCAAAAGACCTCTTTAAAGTGTTAAAAACCAAAGATATCAATTTAAGGACTCAGGTGCACCAGACCCAAGCCATGGTGTTTCCATCGCCTCATATGCATGTGAAAGCTGGACAGTTAATAAGGAAGATCAAAGAAGAATTGTTGTCTTTGAATTAAGGTGTTGTTGAAGAATATTGAATATACCATGAACTGCCAGAAGAACGAAATCTGTCTTGGAAGAAGTACAGCCAGAATTCTTCTTAGAAGCAAGGATGGTGAGGCTGTTTTTTATGTATAAAACAATAGATTTCTCCCATCCTCTTTTTCCCTATATTTTACTACATCTGAATTGGATCCATGTTATCTCACAACCTAGAATTCCTTCCCAATATTTTCTGCCTATGAAAATCATATTTGTCCTTTAAGGCTCAGTTCAAATGTTACTTCATCATCAACATCCTCCTCAATCAAAGTAAGTGATTCCTTGCCTTGCATTATCATTCACTATGTTCCTATTTAGAATGTTTCACTCTGCCTGTCTGTATTTCCCACTGTGGGGTAAAACCCTTGAAGATAGAACCAACATATACTCCATCTCTGTATAACTTGAAATGTCTAGTACAAGACTACACATTATAGGTGCTAAATATTGGTTAATTTGAATCAAAATGTATTTTTGAACGTTTCAAAGTACATGTTTCAGGGAAGATACACGTGTGATTTGGCTTCTGCCCAACCTTCAGATGATGCCACCTGGTAAAAACAGTTGCTCAAGGGTGAAAATTTTTCTAGGAACTAAAATAGCTACTATTCACTGAGCACTACCAAGTGCTAGACATTTTTCTAAGTTACATGTATACTCTTCCAACAAATCAATGAGGTAGTTTCTACTACTACCCCAAGTAACAGATTAATAAATTGAGGCCTGGAGAGGTTAAATGACTTGCCCAAGGTCCCATGGCTAATATATGATAGATTCTGGATTTCACCTCAGACTTCACACTTTTACTGTAATATTTATAATCTTTCACAGCCAGAGCAGCCATCACCCTATCCCAAATACCCCTAGGAGGATTCAGGACCAAGGACAGCACAGAGGATTCCAGACCAAGGATAGCACAGTGCCTGTGCTTCCTTTTCTTCCTCTTGGAACATAGCCATCTCTGACTTGCTTTCTAAATAAACTCTGTGCCCACCGCCTTGCAGTCCCACACGAGAATCAGCCAGGAACTGCATGGATCAGCCGAAAGGGAGTTTAGTCAGAGGCCCACAGCTACAATAGAATGATAATGCCACAGTGAAATTCTCCTGCTATTTTGTCCTCACAATAGAGCATTAAGATGGGCTACAGGGACAGTAAAACAGTTCCCATTGCCCGTTTCCTCACTCTCTGTAATGTAGGCAGAGTCTTAAATACGATTGAGTTAATCTTTGAAGAAAACAGAAAATACTGTAACAATAAAGGCCATAACATGGTTACAAATAAGAGCTACTGCTCCCTTCTGCATTCTAACTTCTGAGGATAATTCTGCAGAGCTTCATTACCAGAGTATAATTGTGTTATAGAACTCTAAATCACCCTGCTACACTTAACTGGCAATAACATTAAGATAGCGCAGATATTCATTTTAATTAAAATGTAGCCTCAAACTATTTCCCTGCTATAAGAGGCAAAACTTTCTCTCTCTTTTTTTTTCCCCACACAGAAATTTTCATTTGTTAGTACATCTATGGCCAGCAGTAGATAGAAGATTTAAACACAATTAGGAAATCCCACCTTATAAGCCAGCAGCACTTAATGCTTTGCTGAGAAAGATGAATACCAGGAAAGCTGGTGTGGTTTTAATCTTTTCCTGATATGTGAGGCACAGACAATTGTTTCAAAGACAATTGGGGTTCCCAGATAATCATTTCAAGAGCCATGCAAATAGGAACTGAAATGTAGTAGTCCAGACACTAACAAAAACCTTGGTAGTCCAGCGGTCTTCCCGAGTTTCCCATTGCCTGCAACATAAACATTCATTCATTTAACAAATATTTATTGAACATCTACTTTGTGTTACACACTAGGGATACATATGTGAATAAAACTGTGCTTCTTCTTTCAAATATATGGCAGTCTAGTGAGGGAAATCAACATATCAACAAGGAATTGAATTACCAAATGTTCTCCTGGAGATGTTGTCCAATATATGTGTATTCCCTTAGGGATAGGAAACTTAGGATGGATTTTGGAGTGGAAATCAAGAGCTTTCCAGACAGATGAGTGAATGGTGGTAGCAGAGAAATGATATGTGCAAAGTAGAGTTGCATGAAATGGTATAGGGGGAATTATAAATTGTCCAGTGACTAGACTAGTGTGTGATGTATTGAAGGGAAATGATGTCGTTGAAGTCCAAGATATGCAGGGTCTAGGTGCATTGGGAAGAAGTTTGAGCGTCATCCTATATGTGATAAAAAAAAAAATTGCTTAAGGGTTTAGTCAGGGGAACAATAGGGTGCATTTATGGAATGAAGAAATTTAAGTTGTCAAGGATTTCATTCTACTTGGATCAACAATCAATGCCCATGAAAGCAGCAGTCAAGAAATCAAACAATGAACTGCATTAGGAATATCTGCTGCAAATGACCTCTTCAAAGTGTTAAAAAGCAAAGATGTCACTTTGAGGACTAAGGTGTACCTGACCCAAGTCATGGTCTTTTCAATCCCCTCATATGCACGCAAAAGCTGGACAATGTAGAAGGAAGATCCAAGAAGAACTGATGCATTTGAAATGTGGTGTTGGCAAAGAATATTGAATATACAATGGACTGCCAGAAGAACGAGCAAATTAGTCTCAGAGAAAGTATAGCCAGAATGCTCCTTAAAAGTAAGGATGGTGAGATTTCTTCTTGATTACTTTGAACACGTCATCAGGAAAGACTAATCACTAAAAAAGGACATCATGTTTGGTGAAATAGATGATCAGTAAAAATGAGGGAAACCCTCCATGAGGTGAATTTACACAATAGCTGCAACAATGGGCTCAAACATACCAATGATTACAAGGATGACACAGGACAGGGCAATGTTTCCTTCTGTTATACATAAGGTTGCCATGAGTTGGAGCTGACTCGATGGCAGCTAACAACAACAATATCATGGAACAATAGGTTAGCATTTATATAAACATGAGCCTGGAGGCTATAGAGCATGAAGACCACATTCCGTAGCTTGCCATTCAAGGCATCAGGCTACCTTTCTATCCACATAGTAACATTAATAATAACAACGTCCAGTATAGCAGTAAAACAGACTAACATATCTGAATGCACAATATATGTCAAATGCTTTGCATATGATGATATCTTATTTAATCCTCAAATGTTTAAGTATTAATGCTCCCCATTTTCATACGAAGAAACTCAGGCATAGATAAGTTAAATAACTTGCCCTCCAAGATCACACATGGAATTGGATTCAAACTCAGGTCTATCTGATTCCAAATCCCTTGCTCAGGATCACAATTACTCAGCAAATCTTGCAGTGCCAGTTATAAACAGTCACTCTGGTCAGGACTCTACACCCTCCTCATATAGTGCTGTGAATTATTCTCTGAATAAGAACCAGCCCATTTGTCATTAATCACCTAAATCATTCCCCTTGAACTGCCTAGATCTGCCATTCTCTTTATGCGCACCTCAAGGTTAGTCTCAAACATTACCTGTTCCAAGATGTTAATCATAAGCATCCAACTATAACTAATATCTTCTACTGCATGTAAATCTCTATCCTAGGTGTTGGGGTTACAGAGATAAGTAGTGTAGATAAGGTCCCTTTTCTCATGGAGCTTCTAATTTAAACAGCTAATGAGTCACAGAACTGGGATGGAAATCAGGCAGCACTATAGCTATGGTGTCCAATATGTAACTAATGGCTACATATGCCTACTGAGCTCTTGACATCTGACCAGTCCAAACTGAGATGTGCTGTAAGTGTAAAATCATATAAACTTTTGGGGAAAAATGTAAAATATCATATTAATTATGTTTTGTAGATTGATTACATGTGAAAATGACAATGTTTCATATATATTAGGTTAAATAAAATGTTTTTCTACTATCAATTTTACCCATATCTATTTAGATTTCTTTAAGTGTAGGTACCAGGAAATTTAAAATTGCGTATGTGACTTACATTATATGCCTATTGAGAAAGAGTGGTCTATATTCTCTATTCCCAACCATTACTCTATACCACCTCCCTAATAAAGGGATCCATCACGTGTCTGTTGGTTTGTCATACTGTGGTGCCTTGTGTGTTGCTGTGATACTGGAAGCATTGCCACCGGTATTTCAAACACCAGCAGGGTCACCCCTGGGAGACAGGTTTCAGCTGAGTTTCCGGACTAAGATAGACTAGGAAGGTGGACCTGGCAGTCTACTTCTGAAAAAATTTTCTAGTGAAAACTTAATGAATAGCAGCAGAACATCGTCTGATACAATGCAGAAATATGGGCCTCTCAGGTTGGAAGGCACTCAAAATACATCTGGGGAAGAGCTGCCTCCTCAAAGCAGAGCCAACCTTAATGACATGGTTAGAGTCAAGCCTTCCAGACCTTCCTTCGCTGATGTGGCACAACTCAAAATAGTAAGAAATGCCTGCAAATATACATTAATAATCAGAACGTGGAATGTACAGAGTATGAATCTAGGAAAACTGGAAGTCGCCAAATATGAAATGGAATGCAAAAATATCGATATTCTAGGCATTAATAAGCTGAAATGGACTGGTTCTGACCATTTTGAATTAGATATTCATATGGTCTATTATGCCAGGAATGACAAATTGAAGAGGAATGCCATCCCATTCATTGTCAAAAAGAACATTTCATGATCTATCCTGACGTACAATGCTGTCAGTGCTAGGATAATATGCATACGTCTACAAGGAAGACCAGTTACTACAACTGCTATTCAAATTTACATACAAACCACTAAGGCCAAAGATGAGGAAACTGAAGATTTTTACCAACTTTTGCAGTCTGAAATTGATCAAACATGCAATTAAGATGCATTGATAATTACTGGAGATTGGAATGAAAAAGCTGGAAACAAAGAACAAGGATTGGTAGTTGGAAAATATAGGCTTGGAGACAGAAATGATGCTGGAGATTTCATGATAGAATTTTGCAAGACCAACTACTTCTTCATTGCAAATACCTTTTTTTCAACAACATAAACAGAAACTATATACATGGACCTCACCAGATGAAACACACAGAAGTCAAATTGACTACATCTGTGGAAAGAGAGGATGGAAAAGCTCAATATCATCAGTCAGAACAAGGCCAGGGGGCAGTTGTGGAACAGACCATCAACTGCTTACATGCAAGTTCAGGTTGAAGCTGAAGAAAATTAGAACAAATCCATGAGAGCCAAAATATGACCTTGAGTATACCCCACCTGAATTTAAAGACCATCTCAAGAATAGATTTCATGCATTGAACACTAATGACTGAAGACCCGATGAGCTGTGGAAGAACATCAAGGACATCATATATGACGAAAGCATGAAGTCATTAAAAAGACAAGAAAGAAAAGACCAAAATGGATGTCAGAAGAGACTCTGAAAGTTTCTCTTGAATGTACAGCAGCTAAAGTGAATGGAAGAAATGATGAAGTAAAAGAGCTGAACAGAAGATTTCAAAGGGTGGCTCGAGAAGACAAAGTATTATAATGAACTGTGCAAAGACCTGGAGATAGAAAACCAAAAAGCAAGGACACTCTTGGCATTTCTCCATCTGAACGAACTAAAGAAAAATTTCAAGCCTCGAGTTGCAATAGTGAAAGATTCTATAGAGAAAATATTAAATGATGCGGGAAGCATCCAAAAGATGATAGAAGGAATACACAGAGTCACTGTACCAAAAAGAATTGGCTGACGTTCAACCATTTCAGGAGGTAGCATATGATCGAGAACTGATGGTACTGGAGGAAGAGGTCCAAGATGCACTGAAGGCATTGGTGAAAAACAAGGCTCCAGGAATTGATGGAATACCAGTTGAGATGTGTCAACAAACAGATGCAGCACTGGAAGCGCTCACTCGTCTATGCCAACAAATTTGGAAGACAACTACCTGGCCAACTGACTGGAAGAGATTCAATATTTGTGCCCATTCCAAAGAAAGGAGTCCAACAGAATGCAGAAATTATCAAACAATATCATTAATATCACACACAAGTAAAATTTTGCTGAAGATCATTCAAAAGCGGTTACAACGGTACATCAACAGATGGATCTTAGCTGAAAGCAGAGAATACCAGAAAGATGTTTACCTGTGTTTTATGGACTATGCAAAGGCACTTGACTTTGTGGATCATAACAAATTATGGACAACATTGTGAAGAATGGGAATTCCAGAACACCTAGTTGTGCTCATGAGGAACCTGTACTTAGACCAAGAGGCAGTCGTTCGAACACAACAAGGGTATACTGTGTGGTTTAAAGTCAGAAAAGGTGTGCATCAGGGTTGTATCCTTTCACCATACTTATTCAATCTGTATCCTGAGCAAATAATCCAAGAAGCTGGACTATATGAAGAAGAAGGCATCAGAATTGGGAGAAAGACTCATTAACAACCTGTGATACGCAGATGACACAACCTTGCTTGCTGAAAGTGAAGAGGACTTAAAGCACTTACTGACGAAGACTATAGCCTTCAGTATGGATTACACCTCAAAATAAAGAAAACAAAAATCCTCACAACTGGACCAATAAGCAGTATCATGATAAACGGAGAAAAAATTGAAACTGTCAAGGATTTCATTTTGCTTGGATCCACAATCAACATCTATGGAAACAGCAGTCAAGAAATCAAATGATGCATTGCACTGGGCAAATCTGCTGCAAAAGATCTCTTTAAAGTATTAAAAAGCAAAGATGTCACTTGAAGGACTGAGGTGCGCCTGACCCAAGCCATGGTGTTTTCAAATCACCTCATACGCATGTGAAAGCTGGACAATGAATAAGGAAGACTGAAGAAGAATTGATGCCTTTGAATTATGGTATTGATGAAGAATGTTAAATATACCATGGGCTACCGGAAGAATGAACAAATCTGTCTCGGAACAAGTCCAGCCAGACTGCTCCTTAGAAGCAAGGATGATGAGACTTCATCTCACATTCTTTGGACATGTTTTCAGGAGGGACCAGTCCCTTTAGAAGGACATCATGCTTGGTAAAATCGAGAGTCAGCGAAAAAGAGGAAGACCCTCAACAAGATGAACTGACACAGTGGCTCCAACAATGGGCTCAAGCATAGCAATGATTGTGAGGATGGTGCAGGACTGGGCAGTGTTTCCTTCTGTTGTACATAGGGTCACTATGAGTCGGAATCAACTTGATGGCACCTAACAACAATAAAGGGGTACATTAAAAAGATAATTGAAGGGAGTGATAGCATTAATAACAGTGATATGTTAGAATATGTCAATAAGTGGGTGGGGTGGACCGGTCATTAGAAAGGGTGGGTAGGAAGGTCTATGTGAGAATTTGACATTTGAGCAGAGATGTGGAAAGAAGCCATGCAAAGGGCTGGGGAAGGAGCAAGAGAAGCAGAGAACCCACTGCTTATCCCACTTACTTGACAGTTAAAATCTATATTATTAATATTTTTGTTTATAATTCTTCTTTTAACGTAATTGAAGGGCACTGGGTATATTTGAAAGAACTTGCTTAAAAATTACTCTAATTTTTTATCTTAACTTCAAGTAGCCCTATCTTGCAATTTCACTTAGCATCTTTGGACCTCACTTGTATCTGTGAAGTGGAAAAGATAATTTCTGCCTAATTTGTTGAAACATTTATGTGAGATACAGTATGAAGAATATCTACCACAATAAAACCAAAAGAACTAATGCAGTTGCCATTCAGTCGATTCCAACTCATGGTGGCCTCAAGTGTGCAGATTAGAACTGTGCTCCATAGAGTTTTCTTGGCTGTGACTTTCCAGAAGTAGATCACCAGGCCCTTCTTTGGAGGCACCTCTGTGTGAACCTGAACTTCCAAACTTTTGGTTAGTTGTAGTTGTTGTTAGTTGTCATCGAGTTAATTCTGACTCATGGTGACCCCATGGGTGTAGAGTAGAACTACTCCATAGAGTTTCAAGGCTGTGATCTTTCAGAAGCAGACCTCCAGGCCTTTCTTGCAAGGTGCTTCTGGGTGGGTTTGAACCATCAACCTTTCGACTAGTAGTCAAATGCTTAACCATTTGCACCACTCAGGGACTCCTTTACCAAAATAAAAACATTTAAATATTAGTTCAGCTGCCCTTCTTCTCCAGTTTTATTCCAAACTCATACAGAAATGTCAACGTACTGTATTTTACCAGTACACTACCGTATTGTGGAAACCCTGGTGGTGTAGTGATTAACAGTTCGGCTGCTAACCAAAAGGTCAGCAGTTTGAATCCACCAGGTGCTCCTTGGAAACCCTGTGGGGCAGTTCTACTCTATCTTATAGGGTCACTATGAGTCAAAATCTACTCGAAAGCAACGGGTTTGTTTTTTTGGTTTTTTATACTGTATTGTACTTTGTATCTCCTATCATAGGGCCTTGTATATGGTAGGTGTGCAGTAAAAGAGTTGAGTCAACAAGAGAAAGAGAGCAAGTATATTTACAAGACCGGAGGCTTTGGGGCCAATCCTCATAAACTGGACATCTCCCCGAAGAACCTTCTACTACTAGATTCTTCCAGCTTATTTAATTACAATTCTGAAGTGTTTTTCCAATCATTCCCTTTAGTTACATTTGTAAGGGTTTTAATAGTTGACAAAGTACTTCCACATCCATTAGATCTTCATGATTGCACTGCAAAGTTAGAAGATCAAGCATCATTAAAAACTGAAGCAAGAAACAAAGTGGCCTGTCCCAAGTTGAAAAAACAAAAATCAAACCCACTGTCATTGAGTCGATTCTGACTCATGGCAACCTCATGTACTACAGAGTAGAGCTACTCCACAGGATTTTTTTTTTCTGTCCCAAGTTGAACTACTAATAAATGGCAGAGCTGATCCTCTGAGTCCTAGCCCAGGGGATTTTTTACCACATTATGCTGATCCCTCTAAGGAAGAGTTCTTTGTTGAGATGTTGCATTTTGAGTACCATTTCATAATTTCCCTGGAGCCTCAACTGTGCTCCCATATTAGCTTCCCTATGTCTAGGTATTTTCTTGTGGGCATCCATTTGTAATATAGCACTCAAAAATGTGTTGACTGATTGGGTATATTTGTCCAACCCTTGGGCAGCACAGGTTTTTCTTTTTTTTAATTCCCTCTTGATTGCTTTCCTAAACCCAAGTTCTAAAATGCTGATAGGGTTTGAAGCTCTTCAACTTGCAAGAAAGGTACTTGCCATCTTCCCAGAGCTTGACTGCATTTGCTCTGAGATGAGAATAGATGAGGTTACAATGCCTCCAGGCTTCCAACTAGAGATCTCAAATATTTCTAATTTCTTCAATTTAGCTTCATTTAAATTTTACTGAAAGGTAATTGCACTGAATTAATATAGTTACAATTATGCTGAAATCAATCCATTAACATCTTGAAAACTCTTATTAATCTGGCAACAATGTTACGGATAAAAACAGAAATACATCCTCTACTTGGAGTGTAGATTAATATAACAAGAATGCTGGAGATAATTTCTTCAGGATATGAATTCCTTGAGACAATAGACTATGACTTATATTTCTGTTTTCTGGGTTTAAAGTGCTGCTTTTCGTACATGAAGATAATATTAGCATGTAAAAGTATCTGGATCCACTTTTCCTCATTCCTATTTCATCAGAGGGAACCTGATTAAAAATTCAAATCACAGAGTCATGCTTCTGCATTTGTTTGCCTTTTAACATCCCTCTACTCTCTCCCATAAATATATCTGAGACAACGAGTATGTCATCTTTTTTTCTTTTTTTTAGCTTGTACCTAGCACAGTTCTTGGAATTCAGGAAAAATGCTAAATAAACTGCTGATGACTGTGATAGGAACTACAACAATGACAGTGATGCTAATCATACTAAACCACCTGGTACTGAAGGAAGACATCTAAGCTGCACTGAAGAGAATAGCGAAAAACAGGGATCCAGGAATTGATGGAACACCAGTTGAGATGTTTCAGCAAATGGATGCAGTGCTGGACATGCTCACTCATCTATGTCAAGAAATTTGGAAGACAGCTTCCTGGCAAACCAACTGGAAAAGATCCATATTTGTGCCCATTCCAAAGAAAGGTGATCCAACAGAATGTGGAAGCTATCGAACAATATCATTATTATCACACACAAGTAAAATTTTGCTGAAGATCTTTCAAAAGTGGTTGTAGCAGTACATTGACAGGGAACTGCCAGAAGTTCAAGCCAGATTCAGAAGAGGACAGGGAACCAGGGATATCACTGCTGATGTCAGATGGCTCTTGGCTGAAAGCAGAGAATACTGGAAAGATGTTTACCTGTGTTTTATTGACTATGCAAAAGCATCTGACTGTGTGGATCATAACAAATTAAGGATACTATTGCAAAGATTGGAAATTCCAGAACACTTAGTTGCGCTCATGAGGAACCTGTACATTGACCAAGTGGCAGTCATTTGAACAGAACAAAGGGATACTGCGTGGTTTAAAGTCAGGAAAGGTATACATCAGGATTGTATCCTTTTGCCATACTTTCAGTCTGTATGCCAAGCAAATAATATGAGAAGCTGGACTATATGAACAAGAACACGGCATCAGGATTGGAGGAAGACACATTAACAACCTGCGATATGCAGATGACACAACTTTGCTTGCTGAAAGTGAAGAGGACATGAAGCACTTACTGATGAAGATCAAAGACTACAGCCTTCACTATGGACTGCACCTCAACATAAAGCAAAATTCCTCACAACTGGACTAATAAGCAACATCATGATAAATGGAGATAAGATTGAAATTGTCAAGGATTTCATTTTACTTGGATTCACAATCAAAGCCCATGGAAGCAGCAGTCAAGAAATTAGACAACGTATTGTGTTGGGCAAATCTCCTGCAAAAGACCTCCTTTAAGTGTTTAAAAGCAAGAATGTCACTTGAAGAACTAAAGTGCGCCTGACCAAAGCCACAGTATTTTCAATCACCTCATATGCATGTGCAAGCTGGACGATGAATAAGAAAGACTGAAGAAGAATTGATACCTTTGACTTATGGTGTTGGCAAAGAATATTGAATATACCATGGACTATCAGAAGAATGAACAGATCTGTCTTGGAACAAGTCCAGCCAGACTGCTCCTTAGAAGCAAGGATGATGAGACTTCATCTCATGTACTTTGGACATGTTATAAGGAGGGACCAGTCCCTAGAGAAGGACATCATGCTTGGTAAAGTGGAGGGTCAGCAAAAAGAGGAAGACTCTCAACAAGATGAACTGACACAGTGGTTGCAACAATGGGCTGAAGCGTAGCAAAGATTGTGAGGATGGTGCAGGACCAGGCAGTATTTCGTTCTGTTGTACATGGGGTTGCTATGAGTCAGAATGGACTCGACAGCACCTAACAGCAATGAATCATAGTGTTTGTCCTTTTAATACATTATATGGTTTACAATGACGTGTGCTGCGTGGAACTTAGAATTAACTTGAAATGTATTTTGAGGTTACCCAAAATACAATCTAAACACTGATTCCTTAAACATCAAATATGTTATTTATCTGCACCTACATATGATCATTATTATCCATCAACATTCATTAATTCAATGATTATTCAGAAAGTATCTATTGTCTTTCTGCTGGTACAGATTAATGAAGAAAACAGATAAATGGAGGCACTGGTGATTCAGTGGTAGAATTCTTGTCTTCCATGCAGGAGACCCAGGTTCAATTCCTGGCCAATGAACCTCATATGCAGCGACCTCCATTCTGTCAGTGGAGGTTTGCGTGTTGCTATGATGCTGAACAGGTTTAAGTGAAGCTTCCAGGCTAAAAAGAACTAGGAAGAAAGGCCTGAAGATCTATTTCTGAAAGTCCGGCCATGAAAACTCTATGGATTACAACAGTCTGATCAGCTACTGACCATGGGAACTGACTTGATGGCAGCTAACAACAACAACAAATCAGACATAAACCCTGTAGTCATAGAGCTTATAGTTTAGTGAGAGGATGACACTAAGGACATAAACAAATGCTTCATTTAAAATCCTGGTTAGTAAGTACTGTCATGAAGACTGGACAAGTTTTGGTGAAGGGAAATAACAGAAGTGTTCATCTTGGCCAGTTGAACACCTTAAATTTATTCTGGGGTCCAATCTTTCTTTATGTTCCTGAAGCAGGAGAAGAGCACGAGACAATGTTGGACACATCAGTAACAGCCAGAATATGTAGAGTCCCTAGGCCTTGGAAGGTACTAAGCTTTATTCTAAGTGTGAAGGAAAGCCACTGGACCATTTAAACTAGAAGACTAACTTCATATGATTTATGTCTTTAAAGCATCCCTTTTCCTGTTCTATGGGGGAAGAGATTTAATGAAGGTAAGAATAGAAGAGGAGGTCATTGCAGTAGTTCAGGAGAGAGATGATGAAGGCTTATGCTAGTGCAGAGGTGAGGAAGACAGGTAGAAGTCTATAGATATGAAGTGATTTTTATAAGTAGGCATGACATAAAAGTTGGTAAGGGTTTGGATGAGATATAGAGCAAACAGTCAAGCATAACTTTCAGATTTTTGGCTGAGGAAACTGGATGATGGTAGTGTCATTTAATGCAATGGGAGGACAGAGAAAGAAGAAGATTCTTTGTGGTTTGGGAAATGTTAAGAGGAGATGTCAGGTAGTCAGATATACCAATCTGGAGCTCAAAGAGCAATTTGTGCTGAAGATTTACATTTAAGAGTTATCAGCATATAGATGGCATTGAAAGCAATGAGAATGGCTAACCTTATCTAAAGCAAGTATATAGAGAAAGAAGAAGGATGGACTCTGGGGAGCTCCAATATTTAGAGATCAGGTAGAAGAAGAAAGATATACAAAAAGATCAATACAGAGCAGCTAGGGAGAGTGGACAAATTATTAAGAGTATTTTGACAAGGAGTGAACAACTATAGGAAAAACTCTTAAGAAACTGAATAAGAGGTAGGCAGAAAAGTGATTACTGGATTTGACAAAATTGAGGTAATTTTTGTTGAACTTGACAAGAGCAGGTTTGGTGGATTGCTGGGGGAGAAACCAGATTAGACATGGACTGAGGAGTGTTTGGGGTTGAAGGAAAGAAGCTGGCATGAGTAGATAACTTTTTTTGTGAAGCATGCTGTGACAGTAAGACAGGAAGTGAGGTGGTAACTGGAAAGAGAAAGAATCCAGGGGAAAGTTAGCTGAGAAAGGGGGATGGCAAGGTACATACGTATGTAGAGGGAATGGCTATCTAAAGAAGGAGAGGCTGATAACAAAGGCACAAGGTTGCTCAAGGGGTAGAATCCTTGAGAGGAGATGGAATCAGAGCCCTTGTAGGAGGATTCGCCTCTGATGTGAAAAACCGAAAACCCTTCCTTAGGTATAACAAGAGGCAAGAGGGAAAGTAATAGGAGATGTAATGCAGTACCAGGTAAGCTTGAAATTCTGCGCAGTCATGACCAGACCATGAATAATGTGACTCCATAAAGCATCTACTTTCAATCTCTTAACCCCATTTTCCTAGGTAAAAACAGATCAGAAGTAGAGATTGTAATATAAAAGAATATTTATCATCACAAATACAACATGAACAAAATTTGCTCTGCTACTAGTTCCCAAAAACCAAAGCAGTCAAAACTGAAGTACACATCATTACACATTTGTATTAACATTGGCATTGACAGCCAATTTGTGGATTTTTGAAGCTTATTAGGATAGTATTTATTATTTCCAATATTTACACGTCTTTTGAATGGTTACTTTACCTCTATGTGCCTTGGTTTCCTCATGGGTAAAATAAAAATACTATCTATCTATATCACAGAATTATTGTGAGAAATAGGAAGTAAAGTCTGAAAAAACATCACAAAATTTAGATATAAAGGGTTACTGTTTAATGTTATTATTGATCTCCCACATATTGTCTGAATCCAGAGTATTATCTGCGAGGGAGGCCTGCCTTTGTAATGTTAGTTGTAGATAAATTATCCACCTCTGTGTTTCCAGTGGCAGTTTGCAGTGAGCTAAATGCCAGCTCTTCCCCATTTCTACTCTCATCTTGAAAACTCTGTGGAGCACAATTCTACTCTGACACACATCGGACCGCCATGTGTCGGATTCTACTCAACACAGCTAACACCAAGATGAGGTAGGAAAGACACTATGTGTACTGTGTGATAGGTACATTTAAAGGATGCCCCAATCCAAAATCCCTTCTCTGAGAACTATTCCTGATTTTAATCCGGTCAGGGGGATTCCTGAGACCAATTTTCTCCCATGTGACTCTACTGTTCTGAACTGGGAATGCTTCCGAAGAGTAGGTGAACCTTTCTAGAACAAAGCGGCAAAATATTGAGATATCTTTCGGAAGTTGCAAAGATCTTCAACTGGACCTCACAAAGGTGTAGACCCAGAGACTGAAAAGCTATCAGAAATCAGAGCAGCTGCCTGAGCTCACAGATTCAGATCAGCTTTATTTTCCTCTTTCATTGCAGAAAACCTTCATCTTCTTGGTTTGGAAACGACCCAGCCAGAGTCACCCTAGCCCAAACTTAAAAAGATCTTTCATTTATTATTGTAGGCTCATAGAGGTAACATAACTATTCCAAAAACATGTAAATATTGGGAATAATAAATATCATTCTAGCAACCTTCAAAAATCAACAAATGTGGCAATGTAAATGTTGATACAAATGTGTGCCAAGGTGGCACTAGTATTTCAGTTTTGAATGCTTTATTCAGTTTGAGTGCCTTTGTAGTATAATGGTTAAGAGCACTACAGTGTGGTGGTCAAAAGAGGTTTAAACTCCATTGTTCAATTCCCTAGGTTCAAATCTTAGTGCCACTACTTATCATAATGCGACATTGGGCCATATGATAATGATTCAGTTTCCACATTTATAAAGCAGGGTAAACAATAATACCTATCTCACAGAGTTTTTGTAAGAATTATATGTGTTACTAATATCTAAAAGCGCTTTAATTTCATGGCTGATACATTTAGTGCACTACTAAATATTAGCTATAATTATTATTTTCAATGGTTCTCCCAATACTCTCCCAAAAAGGCCCAGCAACTCTTTTTAAAACTTCCTAATCACAAGAGAATGAAGCATAGTTTGAGTAGAAAAGTGGACAACAAAGCAGGGTGGCAGAAAACTGCCCCCCAAAATTGAACCATAAAGGTTCCACCTAATCAATAATTGCAGATAATTAAGCAAGGAATGGCGAACAGCTGTCCCAAGAGGGACCTAGCATAGATTGTCCTTCCCAGAAATTTTGGCTGAGAGAGAGCTGAGTGAGTCTGACCTGGGCCTGAAATAGCTGCATATCCTTGGACCAATCATTTCAACTCTCTGAGCCTCAACCGTAAAATGAAGGGACTGGACTAGATTGTTCTCGGTGATCACCTCCAGCTCAGACACTCTGTAATCCCACGCCGAGTGCTCTGTTGTGCAGTGACACAACATGGAAATTGCCAGTGCAGGTAAGTGAAACCGTGACATGAACTGTGCAGAGAGCTGGTGATTACACAATGGGAAATGTCGAGAAAATAACTTTATGGAGTAGAAAGTATTGGATTGTCTGATTATGACTTACCCTCCAATATGAAGATATAACCATGCTTGGCTGCTCAAGGGTGAAAATGTGGTAATGTGTTAAAATGCTAATGAAATTGGAATCCTATAATATATGTTTAGAACAGTTTAGGTTACCAAGACATGGGAAGAAGTTAGAGAGCATAGCTCATAAATCCTGATGATAAGGCCAAACTCCTCAGAACATTCAAGGCCTTTTACAGTCTGATTCCAACTTGCATTTTCAAGCTCATCTCCCCTCACACTCCCTCCTGCACCCTGTGTTCAATCCATAATGAGCCATTTGACATTCTCCATACACAGCAGGCTTTTCTGGGCCATATGCACACAAATTCTGTTGCTCCACCTCCATATTTCACTTCTCTTTGTCCCACAATTACCATCTATTCTAGATGAACATCACTCACCTACAGGATTACTCAGAGGGCTTTTTGACTGGTCAACCTGCCCCTAGTCTTTGTCTACCCAATCCATTGTCCTTACCGCCACCAAGGTATTTTTCTTAAGCATGTATTCAATTGTGTCACTGCCTTGCTTAAATTTCTTTAATGATTTTTTCATTGCCCTGAAGACAAAATCCAAATTCCTCAATATGGCTTGCAAGACCCTTCATTCCCTAGCATTTAGCTACAGTTCCCAGCTCATCCTGCATCCCTCCCCTACTTGCGTGGCATACTCCAGCCTTGCTATCAGTTTTCCAGACTGATAGCTTCAGTCTCACCTCTGAGCCCTCCCACATGCTGACCCCTCGGCCTGCAATCCCACTCTCTCACCACTTCCTTCCTGACTTACTCCTGCATAGGGAGGCCATTCTTCACAATCAAGAGTAGATTAAGTTTCCTGGTTGTGTGCCTTCATGGCTCTGATACTTTTCCAAGTATAACACTCACATGTTACCAAACCTACCTGTTGAATGAATTAATGCTATTTCCTTTACTTAAATGCCATTTAGTCCCCTTTCCTAGGTCAATTTCTACTTATTGTCAAAGCCCAGTTCGAAAGTTATCAACTCAAGGCAAAGACGTCTTGATTCCACCAGGCAGTCAATCACTCCTTCTTCAGTGCTCTCATGGAAATTCATACAGAGCCCTGTTTCTCACAACAGGTCCTATTACTGAAACTTAGAACTTTGCTCCAAAGAACATTTTAGAAAGTGCCAGAGGCAGAGATACTATTCTGTGGTGATGCAAAGAATGTCAGAGAAACTCTAGTTCAAAAATAATTTGATCCTAAAACAAACACCAAGACCTAACTCTGGGGTAGGATGGGACTAGGTATTTTACATACTCACATGCACGCGTGCACACTCACACACACGCATGTTTACGCACACATGCACGTCTCAAAGATTCTACGTATCAGTCTGATTAGTCTTGGAGATGATCATTTAGTCCTCCAAAATGCATGGGTGTATGTAAACTATCACTCTTCTTCCCAAGTAGCAATAATTCCATGTTTAGGGATCTCAATAAAAGGTGGCCAAGAGCATAAACGTTACTTCTCTTTCTTTCATAACGTAATGATCCTCCTGTTACAACATTAATCAATAACTAATTTCATAGTTGGACAACTGTTTTTAATGACCTAGTACTTTGGAGATATTGTTACAGAAGTCTTCAGATCATTCCCTGAAGGACTTGTCACCCAAAGGGAAAATTCATTTACTTGTCATAATAGCAGGAGCCAAAAGCCTCATTACACTAATTAAGGAAAGACTCATTTGGGTCTTCATTGGTTGAACACTAAAAGGTCTCATGTCTGGACATGAAAAAAGGAATCAAATGGAGTCTTCCAGTCAAAGGTAATTTAAATAATACTAAAAGGGCCCCAGAGGATGTTAATAATGAAGCCACGGGACCCTTGAGTATCTGCTTACATTTAGTTATTTCTTAGAGGAGTGGATCTGTTCAGTCTTGGTGGTGTAGGCAGAACCCTGGGATTTTCCAGGTCTCTTCTTCTCTTGAGTTTATTTGTCTCCAAGAATCCTATCTTCCTTCAGGTGACTTTTTCATAGAACATCTTGAGTCTCTAAAGAACCAAACTCAACACTCACTTTTAGTTTGTTGAGAATGGATGGAATACACTGGATTTGAACAATTCCTGTATGACTCTTACTAAAGTTGACATCCTTGATGTGTAAGCTTTAAGTATTTGATATTTAGACTGAGCTTAGGCAAAAACTTATTACCTAATATGCTTTAGAGGTCACCCCTTATGATATACCAAAATTGTCAAAATAATCCTGAAAAATCAATTTTTTATTAAGGGGGAAATTGAATCTCAAGAAGTTAAAATAAGCTGGGATTTAAATATGAATCTTCTAAAATCACTTCTGTTTATACTACACTATATACACTATAGCTACGTGCCATTTTTCTCAATAGCCTACCTCAGTGTGTAATAGATGAGACAGATAGATAGATAATCTTCTGATTTTCATTATCACAAGTAATTCCCTCAGATCCATCTTGGTTTCCAGATGCATACCATACATTGGTTAGACTTAAAGAAGACCTTCCAAAACACAGTTCTAATCTTGTCACTCTTCTGAGAAAAAGCCATTAAGGATAGTTCCTATTCTTCAACATGTATTCAATGCCCCCAATCAAATAGTCACCATTATGAAGTTTTAACACATTTTACATTTTCCACACTTCATGCATAGCTCACACTGGTTCCTTCACCAACTGTCACTTACTGGAATTCCTTTTACTCTTCTAAGTCTATTCAAAACACTTCCTCCTCTCTGATGCTTTTCCTCAATCTCACTCTTTCCCTCCAAAAATGTGAGTTTCCCACTCCCTTATCCTGCATTTCCCTAGCTCATTACTTGGATTCATACTATGACTCTTATCTCTTCCTACCTTGAATTATATGCATGCCTGGCTTTTTTTTTTTTTTTTTAACTAAGATTTAAACTCTTTAAGTACAAGTTCAGCCTCTAACTTTCCAATCTGTATAGTGTCAGATCCCTGCGTTCTCCCCTTTGCTCCGTTATTCGTGACTCAACAAGTGATTCCGGCCCATTTGAATCTCCAGGGAAGTGTGGCATTCCAATGTCCCATAGCCAACCCTGCAAAGCAGACAGATTAGCCAGATTCCACGGGCCAGGTTTGCTTTGCAATGTCCCTTCAATAGCCCTGCATTTAGCTCTGCATGGGAGTGGATGCATTGCCAACCTGAAAATGAGATATCTGGATCAGTCAATCTTAGCCAAGGGCTATGATGTTGAAAATATTATTTGTGGAAGAAATACTACCTTATAACAGAAGTAAAAGCTCCTAGATTCTGAGAGGAATGCCAACACTCTGTCTCTTAGAGCAAAAATGATTTATTTTCTATACTGCAGATTTCATTCTTTTCCAAAATCAGACCTGGTTTAGTAGCCGTTAGAAAGCCCTCAGAGGGCACTTCTTCCCCATACCAGTCTGTTGATTAACTCATTGATTACAGATGGCTTTTTTCTTCCGTTTTCCTTTCTTTCTCCCTCCCTCCCTCACCCCTTCATTCCTTTTTTCTTTCCTTCCTTCCTCCCTCCCCAATCCCTCCTTCCTTCCTTTCTCCCTTCCTTCTTCCCTCCCTCTTTCCTCCCTTCCTCCCTTCTTCCCTTCACTTCTCCCTGCATTCCAACTCTCTCCTTTCTTTTTTCCTTCCATATGTACTATTCTGTGTTAGAAACTGGAGTGAGATTTGGGTGCTATTAAGGTAGTGTTAAACTAGTATTATGACCAAGGAACTCAGAAATCTTCAAATACTGCCCCTAATCCCTCATCACGAAGTACCTGACAAAATATGAAGCAAAGTGTCACTATTGTTAGCTCTGTCTTTAGCTCAAAACCCCAAAGTTAAAAACTCTGGTAAGCTGAGTCCAGTCATTTCTTTTTTCCTAATCTTGTTGGTACTGAATAGTTTTAGACCAAAGCAGACTACAACACCTGTTCTGTTTCATTACGAGTAACAGCCAAAGCCAATCCTTGAATCTTATCACTAAGAGTTGACACAAAGCTGATCCAACCCACCCCAGCCATGACTACGGTAATCACCCACAGTGTCCTAGGAGGGGAGAAATGAAACAGTGAGCGAGGACTATAATTACTCATTTTAAAAATCACAGTTAAAAAAAAAAAGCCCACTTAAACAAAAACAAAAAAACTAGCCCAATCAGTGCATTCACGTATGACCAATCAAGTTCAGGACTCCTCCTCCTCAGGGGGTGGAGGGAAATGCTATCATCTTGATTCACTGGGAAAAGCCCCTAAGTTCTTTCTAGAGATCAATAGGCCTGCTCCATGCCAGATGCCATGCTAAGCTCTGGAGACACAAAAACATTTAAACAAGACCTAAGTTTTCTGCCCTGGAAGAATTCTTATTCTAACGGGGAATGCAGGCAAGTAAATAATTCCAAATTTATGTGACAAGAAACAATAGAGGCAGAGCTGATATTTAGCTGGTGGGCACTGGTATGACCACACAAGTTGATAACATATTGAAATGCTCTGAATACATCTGTAAACATCTGATTTTCTGAGCTTCTGACTGGCCTCTAGCTTCATCCCTACCGCCCTTGCCAACCCTAGCCCCTACCTGCCCCTGACACTTCAGGGTCCAGCAAGGGGCTTCCAGGACCCTATTTCAGATCAACAGTTGGTAACTGTTCTGATTTATCAGTGCTTGGGGAATCCTCTGAATGGAGATATGTACAAAGTGCCCATCTGCCTTCTTGTGCCAATCCTTCCTATCTCATGAGGTCTTCCTGCAGTCGGTCCCATGAAGGACATGATCCAACTGCATTGCTCACTATTGAATCCTCAGCACTTAGCCCAGTGCCTTGTACATTATAGATGCTCACTAAATTTTTGCTGAATAAATTGACCTTCTACTAGGCTGATTAGGGCAAATGTCCACACCTGATTAAAGTAGCCAAAAGACCCCCCCCCCTTCCCAAAATACTTCCTTTATGTTTGAGAATCCTGATAAAAAACCAGCTTATTACCTAGAAGGGATTGTATCACTTAGTTAATATTTTTACACCACTTACTCCAAAATCATACGGGCTTCAGAGTTCAGCTCACCTCTGTCCAGGAGGGCTTTGCTTTGTTAGGAGCAAGGGAGGGGAGAGGACAGATCCATGGGTAGGGAATGCTAGGGAGAACAGAGCTGGTTGTGGCAGAACAGGAGAATGTTCTGGACAAAAGAAGGGCAACTTGAGTGCTCAGAGCAGCCTGTATGTGAGAAGAGGGCTCTGGAGCCAAACTGCCTCCCTGGAGGACTACTGGAGGGATTAAACTAATAGTGGCTTACACTGTCTACTTTTTGAGTGCCTCATCCTCAGAATCATAGAATCAGAGACAGAACTATGAGCATCCAGGACTTTAAAGTTCCTCTGGCTAATAGTTACATATTTTTTACCACACTCCCATCAATTAATATGATAGTCTACAGTAGACCTTCTCGGAACACATCCAAAAGCAAGGAATCCATTCCATCAAGGGGAAAACCAGTCTATTAAAATATATCTGGTTATTATTATTACTATTAGTAGAGGCTCCCATTTATTGGCACCTCTATCTCAGCCACCACACAAGTGCTCTGAAACCCAAGGGCTTAGGTTCAAATCCCAGCTTGGTCACTGACAAGTTGCTTGACATTGAGTGAGACATATAAATTCTAAGCACATGATTTATCATCTATAAAATGATAATAATGATAATCTCATTATGAGGATTTCATGAGATAAAGTAGGTGCAGGAATTACCAAACTTCCCAGCACATAGTAAGCATCCAAGCCTCAGGTTCCGGATTGCCAATAGCACAACAAAAACCACAGTGTCAGTGCAGGAGAATAGTAGGTCTCAATGCCAGCATCCTTGATCCCGAATCATGCTCTGAATGCCGGCACTATCCAGCCTCACTGTCCTGATGCACTTCCCTTCCCACAGCACTATTCTTTATTCTTGCACACAGGAGTAGATTATCCAGTAAGCACCGTAAGTACAGGCTTACATTAAGCAAGGTACACACGGACTTACTTGTGTTTACTTACAGGTGAAATTGTTCACTACAACAGTTCATACCTGGCTTATTGGGTAATATGGCCCTGCTTGTACACCTGCAGAGGAAGGTATGGGTCAAGTAATCCCCATGTCATCCAGAAAGATTTTATGAAGGAAGTGACACTTGGGAAAGGAGATGATGTGAAGATTGATTCCTATGACTCTCAAAAGGAAATATGGTTTCAGGCCCATCCTGTTCCCTGCTGGGACCCAAAGGGGAATCCTGCTTCCCTGCAAAATCCATCACTGAGACAGTCAGTGTTTTCCCTTCCCACCCCTCCCTCCAAAGAGCCCTCTCCTGCCTTTGCACTCAGACTTAAATACCTCAGGAATCAGTGTGCTCAGACAGTAAGCCTCACTTAAAGAACAAGCTTAACCAAAACCCAACCAGTTGCGTGGAGTGGACCCGACTCATGGCAACCCCATGTGCATCAGAGTAGAACCATGGGGTTTTCAATGGCTGATTTTTCGTAAGTAGATCACCAGGCCTCTCTTCCAAGGTACCTCTAGGTGGACTTGAACTTCCAACAGTTCAGTCAGCAGCTGAGCATGTTAACCATTTGCACTACCCAGGGACTCACTGCCCTCCTCCCCCCAGTCTTTTCTAGGAAATGTCAGGGACTACACCTCAGGCCAGCAGCCTGTTCCCGAATTCAACTTTGGGAAAGAAAAACAATCTGCCTTTGATGGAGACAAATCCACAGGTGCCAGGAATCATCTGGTAGAAAGAACAGCAAGGGCAGGTAGTAAAAAGGCTTTGTCTAGGATGGGCCGGACTTCTGGGGACAGGATGGGGAGAAAAAGATATAGGCTGCATAGAAACTCATATCGTCTGATATGGGTTCACAAGCTGATAAATATTTAATGGACAAATAATGAATCCTGGCATAAATATTTAATGGAGCAACATCAAGGTATACAAGGGTGGGAGTGTGTGGAGGGAAGGAGGCTCTCGACATGAAGACAATTCAGTTGGAATGTGAGTGAGATTGGGCCAAGCAGTATCAGTCCCACTGAGGGGAAGCTGGTAAAAACCGGGGTGGTTGCTTAAATAAGAGAATGGATGAGAAGCTGCTTGGCAAAATGTAAACTCCTCTGAAAATGGCTAGAGGCAGTATTTTTACTGTCATTTTAACTATTTTTTGAAAGACAGCATTAGACAATTTATCTGGAAGAGGGTAACCATTGAAGAGTTTAGTATGAGCAAAATAAAAGTTTAGGTGGGAAGAGATGAACATTTATTTGAGGGGTTACAATTGTTTTTATAGGTATACAGACTTGGAAGAGTGAAGCCTATTCAGAAAGAGAAGGACTAGATCATGCATCTCACAAGAAGTCTCTAAGAACAGCTTCCATCTATTTTGAACCCAACATGTGGCAGAGATTAGGTGAATCCTAGGACCATAAAGTGAATAAAAATAGATGTGGCTCTGCAATTATAGAGCTCACAGTTGGCCAATGGAGGTTGTAAATGAGAAATTGACACGTGGTATGATCAGCAGCAGGATAGTACAAGGAATGAGCTATGGGAGCACGAGGATAAGTCAGGGATAAATCAGGGAAGGCTTCCAGGAGGGAGGAGCTTCCAGGTCACGACCTGAAGCGTGATTTGCTGACATTGCAATCACACATATACTTGTCTAGCTCTTCCCATTCAATGGAAAGCCCCATGAGGAGAGAGAACAGAAGCATTAGAAAGGAACTCACAAGGCAACAATTAAAAGGGTCTGGATGCCAAGATGAGAGATTTTAATTTGAATTAAATGATAGTTAAAACCAACATACACCCACTCCTCATTAATTGACATGGTTAGGTTCCAAAGACAGGTTGTTATGCAACAATTGGCATTATGCAGAAATCGAGGATGACCACATCAGATCACAAAACAGAGGATTACTACATCATTGTGTAACTGCCAAATTCATCATTACATAACTGCCAAACCACTGAGAATCATGGCCTAGCCAAGCTGACACATAATCTTAACCATCACAGCCAACATTATTCTCATCTTGTGCCTTGGCACTCTTTACTGCCAGACGTACGTTATTAACGTGCAAAATAATCAGATACTGATTTTTTACTATTGTAGTAAATGTGAAATGTCAGACAATGAGATTGTTGATAAGTGAGGAGTAGGTGTACTCTATATGAAGGGGAAATGTGTGTTCACATACATTTCCAGTCTTTGGAAAAGTTTCTCCTGGTAGTGGTGTGCAGTCAGAGCAGGTAGAAAGAGCAGAGAGTGCCTCTCCCTGAAGTTCCTTGAAGAACTTGAAAACAGGAACCAAAAATAGACTAAGCCCCCCTTGCTCCCTGTTTCTTTCCACCATCTGTCAGCCCCACTCCCATGGGGAAAAGCTAAGGCTGACAGTAGCACAGTGAGGGAACAGGGGTGTGGATGGGGAAGTTTTCTTTCTTTTTTTTTTTTCCTGCCAGGCTGAGTTATTAATTAGCTTCCTGGAGGTAGAGGAACAACAAGCTTTAGTCTCACTTGACAAATACCGCACCAGAGAAGGCTAGCAACCCACCCAAGGTCACCCAGCACCTTCACAAGAGAGGCAGAGCCAGATTCCCAGGGCCATATGGAATTCTCTGTACCAGTTCTAACCATACCACTCTGAACTGTCCAAGCCTCCACTTTTAAGGGGTTGGTTGGGATGGTGCATGTTTTGGAGAGGTGAACCAGGGAAGATCTTTGTGGTGGGTTTTCCCAGCTTCTTGGTAAGCCAAGTGTTTCTAACTACCTTCTCAGGGACAAGCCACAGTCCTCACATGAACTCAGCAACAGATGCTGTTTACTCCAAGCAGCACAATTCCTTCCAACCCCCGATGCATAATAGGCAACCGAGCCTTTTATCTCCCGGGCCTCAGGACCCCAGGGAGATAGGCAGGCAGATGGATGCCCTGCCTCATTCTCTGGAGGCCTGTTTCTCATCTTTCCAATTTCTTCCATGGCCTAGAAAATAGCAGGGATGGGGGTGGGTTGGAATTGGTCTCAGGGGTACCCAGAACTTGCTCCTCTCTGGACCAGAATCCCAGTCTCCTCTTACCTGCCCCAGAGGACTGACAGCATCATTGTCAGCAGCTGCATCTGGGTTCCTTCCTCTTCCTTCACCCTGGTGAGGAAAAGGGAGCCTCCAGTTGCTACTTCAGTGTTGCTTGGCTTCTCCCCAGAATGACAGTCAGCAACTGCTCATCCAGAGACAAGCCTCCCAAACCTTCTCCATATGCAATGAAGTCCAAACTCTCTCCTGGAGGACTAGAATCTGAGAACAAGAAGGATCCCATACATCCCAGTACAACCCCTTCCTTTTACATGAGTTAGAAGACAAATACCTATTGAGCACCTAAGTATGGGCACTGTGCCAGGTGCCAGGACAGCCAGCATCACCTTTATCATCTTCCATTTAAATTGTTATTTTTTCTGTGAAAACTGACCTAGCTTCCCCTGCCCTCTTTGACATGAACCTGAAAGAATGTATAGTGAAAGAACATGTTGGAAGCCCTCTTGTGACTACAAAGGGACACCATCGGTGAATACGGTGAACACAAAATAAGTCTAGTTGAAAGAGAAAGATTCTGATGGTATTCTTTGAGCCCCTGTAACCAGCCACATGGAATATTTTTCTACCAGACTTTTCAGTTAATGAGTCCCCCCAGTTTTTTTTGTTTTTAATACACACGAACACATACATAGACACACACACGCGTATGCATAGGGGTCCAGATAGGTCAGGTAACTCGTCAGGTAACAGTCAGTTGGAGAAGAACTCAGATAGGCTCCCTCTCATTGTTCCACTCTTTCTTCTCTGCCTCACAGACCGTATTCTCCAAGCAGTCCCTGCCCTCATCAATGTCACTCACAGAAGCCAGACATCTCCTATATGGCCATTTGTTCTTCCAAACCCAGAGCATGCAACCAATTCCATGGGAATGTGTTTTGGAGGAGGAAACGGTCCAATTAAGGATCTAAAGAGCCAGTTTTCCTCTCACCACCTCCCCACTCCCCACTCCCCTCCCACCCCCTACCCCCCACTCCCTGGCCAAGGACCTGCGTGGCCCCAGAGCTCCCCTCAGCCCTGCTCAGACAACCGCAGGGGGATGGAGAAAGAACTCTGTCCAGCAGTTCAAACCCACTTACTGCCCTGGCAGGAAAATGAAATGACTGATACCATGTAATTAGGCCTTAATTATTTATCATTTTTTGTTAATTACTGCCACTTGCAAGTTAACAGGTTGTAAAACTCTCTCGGGCTGTGTTTATTAAATGTTAGGCAATCATTAGCACGGAGGTGCCATCTTCCAGTGTTAATAAAATATCCATAAAAATCCATGACCGGGAGCTATGCAGGACTTGAGGCCTCTTGGGAGACAGTTACATGGATTTATGGCTAATTATATATTTTGAATCAGTATTGCTACATTTGAGTAGAAGTCTTGAATAAAAGGCCGCAATGTCTCTGTGGAGTTTACTATTGCTCCTCTGGTAACAGGAAATAAGAACTAGAAGAAAGAAGAAGGAAAAAGTAGTAAAGCACAACTCCTGTCTCAAAATATCAATTCTCCTCAGGGTCATAGTGTCTAAATGTTTGTCATTAGAAAGTCATTCCTTGGGCTATAATGGTATCTAAACTATACAGATATCCTCAGAAAGCAAATACCCTTGGGAGAAGTTCTTTACACTCAAATGGAAAAATGTGGCTTTGTAGTAGACCTTGTGAAAAATAGCTGATAGTCATAGCCAATAATTAGTTCAATATGAGTACAGTTGAACAAACTAAGTGGGCATTAAAAAATCAAACTAGTTGGGGTCAACTTGATTCCGATTCATGGAGAACCCACGTGTGTCAGAGTAGAATTGTGCACCATAGGGTTTTCAATGGCTGATTTTTCAGAAGTAGGTTGTCAAGACTTTCTTTCGAGGTGCCTTAGGTAGACTCCAACTGTCAACCTTTTGGTTAGCAGCCAAGAGCACTGACCATTGCAACACTCATTAGGTCATAATACTACAGGCATAAAGACTAGAATAAGTGAGGTGAAAGCACAGGCACACCTCAACTAGAATTGTAGATTAGTCCTGGAGGCCACATTTTGAAAGGATTACTGAAAAGCCAGACTGAGCTCCTGACAAGTGAATTGGATGATAACAGGACAGAAACACATTTCATGGGACACTTTTGAAATAATTGGGAATGTTTAGTCTGGAAATGAGAAGGCAAGATAGCTTGACAGCCGTCTTCAAATATCTTAAAAACTTTCCATGTGGATTGGGAAGCAGATTTACACTGTGGGTCTCCAGAGGGCAGGGCCAATAGATAAAAGCTACAAAGAGGCAAGTTTCAGCTTTAAAAAATTTCAAAATGTAAAATTTGTCCACCAATGGAACGGGCTGATTCAAGAGGTAGTGAGTTCCCCTTCTTAGACGTATGCAAGCAGAACCTTAATAACCACCTATTAAAGATACTGGGGAGAGTCCCTGCATTAGATGAAAGATTGAAAAAAAGAGTTTGAGATGTTTAAAATTCTATCAATGTTAAGTCTTTAACACTTTAATATACATGAGTTGATACATGTCATTCCCTGGCAATGGGAGCTAAAGACAGCCAGAAACCTGTGGGAACTTGGGGGTGTGATGAAAGGATATTCAAAGATAAAAACAGGTACAGAGAGTAGAGGTGTACATAGCTAAAGCCAACCCAATTTTGGACAAGTTCTTTTCATTTGGGAGAAATGAAGTTATCTTCTAACTGCTGAATGGGGAGCGTCCAGAGTAAGATTTAATCATTGGTGACCAGGAAGGAAAGGCAGCTTCCAGTCCAGGTTTTCTGCTAACTCACTCTGGACCTTGAGCTATTTTCTCATCCTGGGTCTTAATTTCCCCATCTGTAAAGAGGGAGCTAAGCTTGGTGGTCTTTCAGGACCTTTCTATACCTACCATGAAATGGTTCTGGGTTCTGATGTGGAAGTAGTTCTGTGACTCTGGACCTTGAGCTATTTTCTCATCCTAGGTCTTAATTTCCCCATCTGTGAAAAGGGAGCTAAGCTTGGTGGTCTTTCAGGACCTTTCTATATTTACCACGAAATGGTTCTGGGTTCTGATGTGGAAGTAGCTCCATGACCTCAGCCCCTCACTGACCTACCCGGGCCTCCATTTCTTCACTTAGAAAGCACAGAAAATGATGCCTGTCTCTAAGCTGCCTCTCCAAGATGCTATAAGGAATAATGAGGCCATTTGTCGCTCCTCTGAGTTCAGTGTGGAATGTTCAATCACCATCGAGAGGTACTTGTACGCAGATATTTCAGGTACATAATATAATATTATAGGCATAGAAAAGCATGAAAAGATTCATAATTAAGATAAAGAATCAATCAACCTGCCCTTTCTTTTTTATAAGCTCAACCCAAGCAAGTGGCAAGTGGCTGTGTTCAAGGTTGTAGAGTATATATTTGTGAATTTATATATTTAATGTGAAATAAAGAACTCAACTGAAACAAAAGGCATTGTTATCAATCGTTGATTTGGCCAATATATGTACGGAATCTACACTGTGCCTGGGACACTGTGAGGCAAAGAGGGGAGAGGTTAAGTATGATCTTTCTCCTCAAAGATCTTATAGTCCAGGGGCAGGGGTTGGAGTTGTTTAAAATTAGCTTCTATATATAAACAGAGGCTGGGCCACTCAACTCTGGAGCCCCAGTGCCTAGTACAATGTCTGGCATACAGTAAGCATTCACTAATTGTTCAGTGAATGAATCCTTGAATGTAAATTTTATGGGCTCTATGAAGAACAGAGCAGTTAAAGCCCTAGAGAATTCCAGAGGAAGAAGAAATTCCAGCCAGCTGAGAAACTCAGAGAATGCTTCATGGAGAAGGTTGACCCGCCACGCTCTTAGAAGAGAAGAAGATGGGGATAGGATATTCCAGATGGTGGTTTCAGCAAGTCCATGTCACAGAGGCAGGAAGGGGTGGGTCAGTGCACAGAACTCATCCCAGTAGCCTCATCTTCTCCTTTCCTGCTGATTTACCTGGGCTAGGCTGACTCCTAACGGATGTGTCTGCCTTCACTTTTCCCGGTGCTGACCTATTCTACCTACTGCTGCTGGCCTTATCTTCCTAAAGCACAGCTACAATCATGGTGTTGCCCTTGTCAAAAGCACAAGCTGACTCCCAATTGTCACCTGAATAAAATCAAACCCCAAAGCCTGGCAACTCAAGGCTCCTTTGTCCACCTTACTTTTCCGAATGAACATATTTCTTCTCTTTCTCACTAAGCCTTACCAGATAGACTCCCTTGTTCTCCATCATGGATAGTCTTTAGTTGTTGCCATGCATCAGTTCCTGCTCTTTTTCACATTTGAAAATCCTTCCCTTAAATCCATCAAGTCGAAATTTTCCCACCCCTCAAAGCATAAATTTAGTATCACCTTGGCATGAAACTTTGACCTGAACCCCTACAGAAGCCATCAATGAACTCCTCTTTCCTATGCTCCCAACACGTATAGCTCATGGTTCCCTTTCTATCTAGTTAGATGTGCGCATGTTTTGTCTCTCCCACCACACAAAGGTCATTTTCCTTAAGGACGTTTCCACAGAACCTGGCCCAGAACTGGGCCCAGAGCAGGAGCTCAATGTGAGTGTAGTGGACGTGAAAAGTTGTTGTTGTTAGGAGTCATCAAGTCGGTTCAGACTCACAGTGACTATGTACAACAGAACGAAACACTGCCCGGTACTGCGCCATCCTCACAATCATTGTTATGTTTGAGCCCACTGTTGCAGCCACCATGTCAATTGTATTTTGAGTGCCTTCCAACCTGAGGGGCTCATATTCTGGCACTATGTCAGACAATGTTCCACTGTTATCCATAAGGCTTTCACTGGCTAATTCTTTTCAGAAGTAGAGCACTGGGTCCTTCTTCCTAGTCTGTCTTAGTTTGGAAGTTCAGCTGAAACCTGTCCATCAGGGGTAACCCTGCTGCTATTTGAATATTGGTGGCATAGTTTCTAGTATCACAGCAACACGCAAGGCCCCACAGTATGACAGACTGACAGACGTGTGGGGGGACATGACAAGAGAGCTGTCGATTCTCAGAGGTTCCCAGTGGCTAAGCGTATGCCCTCCAGTTTGCAATGGTCATGCCTTATTGATAACGAAGGCAGAGGCACTAGACTGAAGGTAGGTGAGTGAGCCAATCAGATTTTTTCTTTTTTTCTTTAATTTTATTTATTTATTTTGTTATTCTTCTTTTTGAGAATATACACAGCAAAACATATACCGATTCAGTGTTTCTAGATGTACCATTTAGTGACATTGATTACATTCTTCGAGTTGTGCAACCATTCCCACTCTCTTTTTCTGAGTGGTTCCTCCCCCATTAACAAAAACTCACTGCCCCTTAAGGTTACTGTCTAATCTTTTGAGTTGCTGTTATAAATTTGATCCCACATAGACAGATCTTAAAAGAGCACAATGCTCAAGGCAGACATTCTTTACTAGTTAAGCTAAACTATTGCTTGGTTTTAAGAAGACTTTAGGGGATATCTTTGGTTTAAGGTTTAAAGATTATCTCAGGGCAATAGTTTCGGGGGTTATCCAGCCTCCATGGCTTCAGAAAGTCTGGAGTTCATGAGAACTTGAAAGTATATTCTGCATTATCCCCCTTCTGATCAGGATTCTTCTATAGATCTTCTTTGATCAAAATATTTAGTAACGGCAGTCGGGCACCATCCAGTTCTTCTGGTCTCATGGCAAAAGAGGCAGTTGTTCATAGGGGCCATTAGCCACACATTCCATTTCCTCCTCCTATTCCTGCCTCTCTTTCCTCCTCTGTTGCTCCAGGTGAACAGAGAGCAATTGTTATGCCTTAGATGGCCACTCGCAAGCTTTTAAGACTCCAAGAACTACTCGGGGAATTAGAAAGTAAAACAGAAGCACTAAACACATTCTTAGGCCAGTTAACTGGGATGTCCCATGAAACCATGACGCTAAACCTCCAAACCAAGGAACCAAATCCCATGAGGTGTTTGGTTGTATATAAGCAGCCTCAGTAGCTAGTTAAGCTAGACAATTGTTTTTTATTTTATTTTGACATTGTTGTAAATAAGTCTATCACACAACTTTTGCCAATTCAGCTTTTTATAGGTGTAGAACTAATTGACAGCAGTTACAATTATCAACTGTACAGACCTACTCTTAATAACTGCAATTTTCCATCACCATACACAGAAACTCAGTACTCCATAAACAATAACTCCCTCTTTCCCCCTCCCTCCCACCCCTGGTAACTGCTAATAAACTTTGGTCTCTATACATTTGCCTTTTCTTGTCTTTTTATGTAAGTGAGGTCTACCATATGATCCAGCAATTCCACTCCTAGGTATATACCCAAAAAATTTGAAAGCACAGACTCAAACAGAACTTGCACAGCAATGTTCATTGCAGTACTATTCACAATAGCCAAAAAGTGGAAATAAACAAATGCCCATCAACAGATGAATGGATAAACAAAATGTGGTACATACATACAATGGAATACTACTCTGTTAGTAGAAGAAATGAAGTCTTGATATACACTACAGTATGAACGGAGCTTTAAGAGATTATGCTGAGTGAAATAAGTTAATCACAAAAGGACAAATATCGTATGACCAATCAGATCATTCCTGTGTAATCGGAATGAAGACACAGTGATACAAGGCAACTGGATCTGAGACTTCTCATGGCAGGCTCCACAGGAAGGTCACAGAGGTCTAATTGCTGGGGTCCCTGTAACTACCTTGGTTTTTATTTGCTTTTACTGTTTTTTGTTTGTTTTTCAATACTTATATCTTCACTTTAGCTCTGGAGTTTGTGAGCTGCCTTGGTATCATTCCAATACTCCCCTTTTGTTTTCTTGGTTGTGCAAATGGTTAACATGCTTGGCTTCTGACTGGAAGGTTGGAGGTTCGAGTCCATCCGGAGGCAACTCTGAAGAAAATTCTGGTGATCTACTTCTGCAAAATCTGCCATTGAACACTCTATGGTGCACAGTTCTACTCTGACACACATGGAGTTGCCACCAGTCGGAGTCGACTTGGCAGCAACTAGCTAATATTATTGTTTGTAACCATGGAACCTTGACAGATAAAGTGAGTGAGTGAATGAGTAAATGAATGAACAGATGAGTTAGTTAAAAAAAAAAAAGTCAATGGGTGGATTAATATAACAGGTGGGTGGATAGATGGTGAGTAGATGAGTGAACACGTGGCCACAGTTCTGGTTTCTCTCTCCCATCGATCCTCTCTCTTCTTCATTTCCCCTCTTTAACTAGGAGGGCTGGGCAAGCAAAAAAATGCACAGGGCTCTGTCCTCACCAATCTCCTTTTTTTAAAGTTGTCAACCAGGGGATATTTCATTAGAGCCAATAACAAGGAAGATGAGACACTGTCTCCTTTGCTGGCCTGTGCTGCTTCGGAGAATGAGACAGAACATCAATTACTTAGGAGAAAAGTCACATTTTATTCAGCCAGGGAACATGATGGGAGGGGGTCAGAGGGACAAATGTGGATGTGAGCTTCTCATCGTCTCTACTGGGAAAAAGAAGGCTGCCCATCAGCTAATTTTAACAAATGCCACCAAGTAGTGACAGTTTCCCCAGAGGCCTATGTCTGCTCTCTCCTTCTAGAATATTAATTGGAAACTCCAATTGTTGTTAGAGGAAACTATGATCTCCCCCGCCCCCCAACTATTTTTCCCATGGAGTATAGAACTAACACAGAGTGACTACGGAGACAATGTTTGAACTTTTCCATCCCTTTTTGCATTACCCTTGGGCACTCCACCACCAATGGGTGATCTGTGTCCCTGTGGTATGTAGGAGGACCCCTTCTGTGGGGACACACTGAAAACCTATTCCTTAGCCCATGCACAGGTGCTCACTCTGCATCCCATTTTCACTCTGCTACAGAGGCACATTTTGTAGAGGCAGAAATAGGAGGCATTTGCTTGACAATATGTCCTCTCCTGGATACCTTTGGCATCAGTTTAAGAACTTGTTTTTTTTTTTTTTTTTTCTTCCTCTCTCTTTCCTTCTTTTCTTCCCTCTGATACTACTTGTTCTGCTTTCCTTTTTTACTCCAATCCTGCTGACACTTACCAGTGTGTACAATACATAAAGAATTTCTCATTTCATTGTAACCTTGTGGGTATCATTTTCATTAAACACATAAGGAATCTGGGCAGAAATGGACCTTTCTGACCACTCTATCCAAAGTATCCTTACAAGTACTTTCTATCATGAAAAACTCCTCATTCTTGACATAACACTGGTCACTGTCTGATATCATCTGGTTATTTGTTTACTCATTAATCAGCAGTATTATTATAAAAAGGCAAATTCCTTGAGGGTAGAGACCACATCTGTCTCCTTCATTGCTGAATCTCCAGCCTCTAGAATGGTGTCTAGGGCAGAGCATGTACTTGGTATATGAAGAGACAGCTGTAGTTAATTGGCCTAAGAACATGTTTAGTATTTCTGTTCTACCTCCTAGTTCTTTGCATAGTGGCTAGGATCTTAAAAGCTCGCAAGAAGCCATCCAAGGCACAACAATTGTTGTCTGTCCACCTGGAGCAACAGAAGAAGAAGAAGAGGCAGGAATAGGAGGAGGAAATGGAATGTGTGGCTAATTGCCTCCATGAACAAGTGCCTCCTTTGCCATGAGACCAGGAGAACTGGATGGTGCCTGGCCACCATTACTGAACATTTTGATCAAAGATTCTATAGAAGAATCCTAATCAGAAGCGGGATAATGCAGAACATAATTTCAAATTCTTGTGGACTCCAGACTTTCTGAAGCCATGGAAGCTGGATGAGCCCCTGAAACTACTGCCTTGAGATAATCTTTAAAATTTAAACCAAAAATATCCTCTGAAGTCTTCTTAAAACCAAATAATAGTTTAGCTTAACTAGTAAAGAATGTCTGCCTTGAGCATTGTACTCTTTTAAGATCTAACTATATGGGATCAAAATGACAACAGCAACTCGAAAGATCAGATAGTAACTTTAGGGGGCAGTGAGTGAGTTTATGTTAATGGGGGAGGAACAACTCAGAAAACAAGAATGAGAATGTTTGCACAACTCAAAGAATGTAATCAATGTCACCGCATTGTACATGTAGAAACTGTTGAATTGGTGTATGTTTTCCTGTGTATATTATCACCATCAACAACAAAAATAAAAATGAATTATAAAAAAAAGAGAGATAGCTGTGGGCTCTGATGGTTGGAAAAGGTCTCCTTAAAGATATGGAATTTCTGTCCCTATTTGCAGATGATATGATACTATACACAGAAAACCCTGAAGACTCCACAAGAAATCTACTGGAACTAATAGAAAGATTCAGCAGAGTAGCAGGATACAAGA
>NW_004443952.1:1468871-1483529 GCF_000243295.1 Trichechus manatus latirostris | reverse complement strand
CATTGTCATAGGGCAACATTTGTAGTAACTGTTAAATGAGAAACTATTTTGTTCTGTAAGCCTTCATCTTAAGTGAGAATAACAGCACAATTGGAAAAAAAAATAATGGAATTTATTTTACCCAGGCTTTGAAAACTTGGCAGGATTAGAGTAAGCATTTTAGGCAGAGGAAACAACATAAGCAAAGGTGTGGGGTGAGAACAATGATGCTCTCCTTCTTTCATATTATTACTTTCAGAAAATACACATGAGGGCATCAGAATATGTACATGGATTATTTCTAAAATTATGGGTTATTTTTGGGTAAGAAGAGTCCCTGAATAGCCTAGGGTATGTCAGAGAACAATACTGGCCCATTTGTACTACATCTAGTATATTGAAAGAGAAAGCACATTAAACCACAATTCCAAAAGGCTGGATTCCACTCCTAGCTTGGCCATACATGGCCTGAAGCAAGACAGAAAAATTTAGGCCTTGAAGGGACACCACCATCATCTTTCACACAGTCTAGTGCAACAAACTCTGAAGTGTGTTTCTGCTGCCAGTTTTGTCCTCTTTCAATCCATTATCCAACAGCAACAAGAGTGGTGTTTTAAAGACCTGAATCTGATCATGTCACTCCTTCCTCAATTTCCTCCAGTGACTGCCCATTACCCTAGTGTAAAATCCAAAGTCCTCACCCTGGCCTGCAAGACCCTACATGATCTGGCTTCTGCCACAATGACCTTGTTGTAACATTTCAAATACATTCCCACCTAAGGACCTTTGAATTTACTGTTTGCTCAGCCATGCCATGTTTTTACATGTTTCATCCTTTGTTTTCATGCAGTTCTCTGTTTAAAAGTTGCTCTTCGAAGAGTCAATCTCTGATCATTCTTTCTAAAATAGCACCTTCTAGCATTATCTCCATCAACATATTTTGCAATTTCTATTTTATTTATGTCTGATATTATGTTATGTATTTACTCGTTTACATGTTTATTGACTAACTTCCTTACTAAAAGCCATGCTCCATGGGAATAGTTCTATTTGGTTTACTTGTGTTTAGAAAAGTTCTTGACACAAAGTAGATACTCAAATAATAGATTTTGAAAGAATGAATAAAACCAGTCAAACTCTTTAATTTTGCAGTCTTAGAATAAACTTATGCTTACACTGTACCAATATTTCACAACTAGTTAATGACTGAGCCAGTACAAAGACTTAGGTACCCTGTTTTCCAGTCCAGTATTCTTTCTACTGCCCCCAATGATCTTGTGGGTTTTTTTTTTTTTCCTTCATCTGTTAAATCGATATAATATCCCTACCCTGCCTGTCCCAAGGAGCTATATTACATGGATAATGGGAAAGCCTCTTGTAAAGTAAATGAATACAAGTGATTGTGTGAGAATTTAAGGAGGCAATGTCAGGGATAACTTTATTGATTAACTAGAGGAGTGATTGCATTCGGTTCCTAAGAGAAAGTGATCCTATACATTTTAGGATCCAATTCACCCCAAGCTCCCGAGACTGTGCTGCATCTATCAAGGAACCTCTAATGGAACAGCTAACTAGAGCACCACTTGTGCAAACCAGAATAAATCCAATTTGAATGAGACATACAGCACATTTTGGGAAACATCTCAAGAATAGTTTTCAAGTGGGATGGTGACCAGCTGTTCTCCCTCTCTACTGTGGAAGGGGGAGAACTACCATGGGGATTCGGGGGCTAGGTGTGGGAAAGATTATACTGATTCCAGCGAGTCATGGTTTTTAAGAGGCATAGAAGGAAGAGAGGGACAAGGACTCAGCACTAGGTTCACCCTATAGTTACCTTTCTAAAACAAATCTGGCCAGGCTACCCCTGGCCAGGTTTATAACCATTCAATGACCTTCATTATCCTTGGTAATGAATCAGCTTGATATTAAAGACCTTCCATTATTAACTGGCTTGTAGCATCCTCTTCAGCCTCATTTCTTGCTTTTCCTGGTTCATACTGTACTGTACTCTCTAATATCAAAGAACTACTTATATTTTACCCACACATGCACACACACACACCTTATTGTTTCCTGCTTCTGTGCCCTTACTTTTGTACATTCTTCTTCACAGAGCAACCTTTACTTCCTCTCCACCTGAGTAATTTTTTCTTTCCCCCTACGACTCAGCTCTGCTTGCATTTCCCAGCAAGATTTCCCTGAAAATATGTACTCCTCCACCGAAAACAGACATGTGCTGCACAGTGCCCTATGCACAAGCCACAACTGTCATAAATACACTGTGTTTTAATGACCTGTCTTTTTATATTTAAGGAGCTCTGGTGGAGCCGTGGTTAAAACACTCAACTGCTAACCAAAGTATCAGCAGTTCAAAACCACCAGTGGCTCCATGGGAAAAAGATGTGGCAGTCTGCTTCCATAGAGATTTACAGGCTTGGAAACTGTATGGGGTTACTATGAGTCAGAATTGACTTGATAACATTGAGTTTGGGTTCTTTTTATATTTCTCTCCTCCTCTAGGATATATGGAAGGAAATGGGTATTTTTGGCTTTTGAACTTCTTGTATGGTCCTTGGAATATAAAATGGTCTGGTGATGCTAAATGTGTGTCAAAGCGACACTGAAAAGGCTGAGTCTTTTGATAACTGTCAAACAGAATCAGTTTTTTCACATTCCCTGAGATCTGGAAGTGATTTTGGGATCTCCATTTCAGTCTATCAGGCCTCATGAGCATGGGTGGCCTCAAGACCATGAAATCAAACCATGACTCAGAAACTCTGGATGTTACTTCAGAGATTGAACTTTCTTCCAAGACACTCTCTTAGGGCCATCCAAGGGCTGGGAGAACTGATTCCAAAAGTGGAGATAAAACCAAATGCCACAACAATCTCTGAACCCAGGATGAAGTAAAAGAACTTATTCTAGATGTCTGCACATTGAGGGAAGGGGATGTTCAGAATACAAGTAGGCAACTGGCAAGCGGGAGATCCATCCACGAGAAGGCAAAGTCATAGCACTTATGCTATAATTCTGGGACAATCACTCCATCATTGGGTGTAAGAACATTAGGATAACAGTTGCACATCACCTCATAAGGAGACCTGGGTTACAAGAAGAAAACCTGTGGATATGGATCAATGCATATACTACTATAGGAACCAGGGCTTTGCTGCAGACTGCCATCAAAAAAAAAAAAAACCACAGTATTGCTGCTGTCCATGGTGCCGAATCCTCACCCTGCGCTAGAACACAAATCTACTCACCATTCTCCACCCCCTCCCTGAGAAGTTGTCAGGCACATGTTAGCCTGCCCTCCATTCAGGTTCCATGTAGCAATTATTGCAATGTATTATAATTAGTCTATTTATATTCTGTCTCTCCCACTATATGTGAACTCCCTGAGGCAGGGGATATGACTTACCATCTTTGTTTCACTAGAATAGCAATGAACCATCCATCCATCCAATAAATATTTTAAGCACCTACTATTTACAGGTATGGTATAGTGTTCTAAGAATACCAGGAGAAACAAAGTATGATCCCTAGTCTCAGGAATCTTATGATCTAATGAGAGAGAGAAGAAAGTACACAGGGGCAGTGGCTAAGCGCTCGGCTGCAACTGAAAGGTGAGTGGTTTGAAACCACCAGCCACTCCATGGAAGAAAGATGTGGCAATATTCTTCCTTAAAGATTAAACCAGACCAAACCAGTTGCTGTCAAGTTGATTCTTACCCATAGTGACCCTGTAGGACAGAGTAGAACTGCCCCATATGGTTTCCAAGGCTAAAATCTTTATGGAAGCAGACTCCTGTAAGGACCAGGGCTCCTTCTGTAAAGATTACAGCCTTGGAAACCCTACGGGGAAGTTCTGTCCCATAAGATCACTATGAGTCAGAATTGACCAGATAGCACACAACAACAACAAAGTGTTATGATAAAGAAAAGTATTTGGGACTGTAGGAGCACAGAGGCGGAGTCATTAAACTAGCCTTTAGTTTCAGAAAAGGCATTGTAGAGGAAGTATCATTTAAGCTGGAACAAAGGTGTGGGAATCGGTCACGGTAACAGCGAGACTGGTGAGAGGTGAGATGGGGAGAAAATCCAGGAACGGGAAATGACAGGTGCACTGGCTTATAGGCAAGATAATGCAGGGGCAGAGAGTATCGCAGGGTGGGTTGTAGAGGAGCCCAGCGTATTTGTGATTGGGTATGTGGCAAGATAATAAATTATAATTTTATTCTGTGGACAACTGAAAGACATCAAATGGTTTTATGCAGCAGAATGCATGATTAGACTAGAGATTGAATGATCACATGGCATGTGTTCAATTAAGATTTATTGAATGTAAGAATTAATACATGAACAAATAGTTCTCCAAAAAGACTGCAGACATCCAGGGAGATTGATGTTACTATCCACTTGCTGCGATTGGAAAGACAGGGGAGGATAGATGATGCAGCTTAAACTGTAGAAGGTGAACATGACTCGGCCATCTTTTGGGGCTGGCATAGCTGCTGCCATAGGATAAATTAAAAGGCCTCATGTGATTTCTTATACTTCAATCATTAGGTACCAATATGCTATGTACCTAGCACACAGAGAGGGTAAAAAATGAGATGTAAAACCCCTTAGATATAGTTCAGTTTGGATCTACCACAATTTCAAGACAATTTGTGATCCATACTGAATTATCCAATGAAAATTAGAAAGCTCTTGAACTTACGTCTAAACTGCGAGGTGGCAACACCAAGAAAAACTTAAATATTCTTTCACAATCAGTTGTTCGAGTAATCCTGGGATGGTGTGTCATATGGGATAGGTCCTGAGAATAACAAAGGATGGCATTCAATTTAAACATTTCCTGAGAACCAGGAATATTCAACGTTCCATATTAGGCACCATGGAGGAAAGAGAGATAAATAAGATAAGGAGTGACTCTATTCAAGGAGTTCATAATCCCATAATGGCAGAATTTTAAGAAACACAAACATACAACTCCAAGACCAGGTTGAATAGGATAAGAAGAAAAATAATAACATGAAATTATTTTCTATTAGAGGGAATAAGAACATTTTATAGCAAGGACCAACATTTCCCTAAGTCTTTCATGTAGTATTTTGATAGACTGAAATGGTGAGGTTGAGGGAGGGCACTCTGGGTTGAGGAAATTAGGCTTGCAAAGGCATGTGGTTGAGATTGCAAAGGGCACACGTTAGTGGAGGAAATGAGTCTGATTTGACACTGTAATGTAGGGAGTGAGAATGGAACTTAAAGACAAATGAGGTTGGAAGAAAAGTTTCCAGTCAGACATGAAGGTTCTTGCAGCTCATGCTCAGGAGTTGAGATTTTATTATTTGGATGGTGAGGAACCATAAGATGTTTCTGAGTAGGGGACAACATTGTTAGAGGATAGGATGGTAAAAATATCCCCCCACCCCATCCTTTCTCTCTCTCTCCGGAAGTTTGGACGCCCCTGATTTTGAGAAAGGAGGTGTTTAGACTCTGGTTTGAGCCCTATTTCATTGAGAGAGCCAAGGCTTGGGGATGGTGGTGCTGTCCACTCTGTTCTTTATCCAGTCAGCTACGATTTGCCCAGGGACTCCACAGATTCTTGCTTCATTACAGAGGGGCTGAAGTACCAAATGAACCATGATTTCCTAATGGGTCTGGCTGCATCTGGATTTATCCCATCAAGCAAATTAATGAACAGCTTTAGCAAGGGCTTCTGGCCCTGCTGCCTCACACATTTGGACAACAGATCTGCTGTGATGGCAGCCAGAACCCAGGAAGCTGAAGTGAAGATGGAGGTGGGAAGAGAAGAAGAGGCCTTGAGGGAGACATCTTGCAGAGTTTATGATGTGGTGGGTTTTCTGTTAAATGAAAAGAGAGGGAGAAAGGAACACTTGATGAACTTCCATCCCTCAACCCCCATTTGGGAGAAATCACACAATTAAGGGTGGAACCATGAAGTCTTTATTGGACTAGAGTGGCCGAACATTCAGCTGGGAACAATTTTCTCCAAAATGGGAAGCCAAGGCAGGTGCTGTTTATCATTCTTACTTCTCTGACTCCAGTTCTTTCCCCAAAGACCCAAGGGGGAAAGCATAAATAGGTGACAAATGAGTCCTTTCTCTGGGAATAATTCAGAGTTTGGCCACCATTACCTCCACAGAGATCGTTTCCTCTGAGGCCTCAAGATAGGATGCAAATTCAGGAAATTATCATCCAATCCTGCTAAATTTCCACTCAATTTCAACTAACAGTTTTGTTTTCAAGCACTTATTATATGTCAGGGACCTAGCTAGATGCCATCACATAGCTTCTCTCACATAGAGACAAAGATACAATGAAATCTTGGTCAAGCACAAGGAAATTAGAAAAGGATCTGGAAATCTCAATGGACCCAAAGCTGAGCAAATTTATTTATTCCATTGCTCAAGTAGAATAAATTGTTCAAATTAATCAAATAAAATAGCAATTCTAAGATACATTAATAGAAAAAATTTTTTAAAGACTGAAAATAATTTTACATGTTAATAGATCTCACTGGAGCTCTGGTGGCCTAGTGGTTAAGAGCTCAGCTGCTAACCAAAAGTTCAGTTGGCAGTTTGCATCCACCAGTCGCTCCTTCAAAACTCTACAGGGCAGTTGTACTCTGTACTATAGGGGTGCTATGAGTCAGAATCAACTCAACGGCTACTGGTTTGGTTTTTGGGTTTTAATAGAACTCATTACAGTAGTGAGAACTGTTTGAGTCTTTTTAAATTTTTTTAAAATACAGAACGTGGGTCTATTTCTAATTACAAAGTAAATACAAGACTCTAAATTTCTTGATTCTAAAAATGCAAAGAGCTAGTGATAGAACTGGAACATGGAAAGGTCAAGAGGTGATAATATTTTCCATGATGATACATTTTTCCAGCTACAGGATATAGAGTAAGCAATGGAAACCGATAGCTTCTTTTTTCTTTTTACTCCTTCCATAACTCTCTCTACCCTAGCACTGGGGGGGGGGGGGGGGGTCAATCAGGTGTACCTATGGATTTCATTATCCTCTCAATCCATATCAGAGTTCCTCATTCATGGGAGTGAAGTGAGCTTGAGGGGCCTTGAACTTCCTCTGGGATCCTTTACTGTGTTTAATAATAATCTGGGGATCTTATACAATGCAAATCTGTGGGCCCCAGGCCCGGAAATCCCAAAGTGTACATCAGTTTGGTAGCCATCACCCAGAACTCCTGCCTCTTCAGTCCACTGCACTTTCAGCTACATCCTGCTGCCCAGACCTGACCACCCTGCAGCTCTGTCCGATGCAGTGCCTTCCAGTGTCTCTTCTTTCCTTTGCCTTCTCATTTCTCTAAACAAGCCAGCTCCAAAAGTGAAATTGGCTCCTAGAAATCAAGCTAGGGAATAACCTGACTATTTCTTGCTGAGAAGTAATAATTATGGCCCTGGAAGGATGCAATCTGCATACATTATTGCAAGTTATGCCAACAGAATGTCAACATTTGTGTCAGGAGGAATCTCGAGCGGCAATTACTCCAGGTCCTGGTCTGGCATCCTAAGACAGAGCTCACGGTGCTAATTGCAAAGGAGGTGAACTGGCAGGTGGTAGGTTACACAGAGGGGAGACAGACGGGGAACCACAACCTTGAAGGTCAGTGTATTGTGGGGTTAGAAATGAACTTGGGCCTGCATGTGTCATGGGAATGGTGGGAATAGAACTGTTCCTACAAAGATGACAGGGAGGCTGGTTGTCCGTACATCCACTTTTTGCCCCAGGTTCCCCACTACTGTCAGTGGTCGACTTTCTCTTAGACACTGAGAGCATTTAAAATTTTATTTTTTTCTTCATAGGAGGTGGGAGGAAAGTGATAAACTCCATCAATTCATTCATTCATTCATTCATTCATCTGTTTATTGAGCAACTAAACACGCCAAACCTAGTAGTAAACATGCTTACTGGCTGGAGTTCCAGCAAGGAAATAGGGCCAGTCCCTGCTCTGAGTGAGCTCACTGTCAACTGAGGAGACAGACTCATAAACAGACCATTACAACACAACACACTAAGTGCTAAAGCAGACAAACTTACAAGATCCCCTGAGAAGGTGGTGAAAATAGGGAATTGTGGCAAGAAAGGAAGATGGGGCACGTTTCCTGAAGGAGTTAGAGTTTGAGCTGCAATTTAAAGGATGAGTAAGTGGAAATTTACTCGTGGCAGAACTCTTAGGAGGAAAGAGGGCGTTAGTTTATATGGTAAATAAAAATAGAAAGTCTATCACTTCTGTTAATCAATAAGTACTAAATGTGAGGGTGGGTAATTGGATATAAAAATAGAGAAATATGTATTCAGTGAATTGGCTGATTGAAAGGAAACAGAAGTTAAAGAGCCTGGTTTTAGTCCTGGGTCTGCCACATGGGAAAGGTAACTAATATTTATTGAGTACTTCTAAGTGTTTGATATTTTACATGCAATATTTTATTCAGTGTTCACACAACCTTGTCTTAAGCCATTTTACAGTTGGAGAAACTGAAACAGGTTAAAAACTTTGCCCAAAGCCATAGAGATAAAAATCAAAAGTAAGTCTTCTGATCTCAAAGCCCATGGCCTCCCACACGAGTATCCCCCTACACAAGCCACCTAAATGTCAAGGTGTTGTTGCCTCATTTTTAATTTAGATTAAATCAGTGCAAGATTTTAACTTTTGTCCTAAAGTGCCCCTAAGCTTCAGAGAATAGTGAAAGCTATTCCTGGGGGCCTGGGGTGGAGGTTGGTGAACCAAGTGACCTGTCACAAACACTTCTTTGAAGTCTCACGTTGTATTTATACTTTAAATTCTTGAGATTCTTGTAGTCTTCTCTGTATTATATCTATTCTTGTTAGAATATACAAATGCTTTAAATTTCATATAAGTTAAATACTTAATATTCTTCCTCCCAAAGCACTGAGTAAAACTGCTGCTTCAGGAACTGTGGCCAGGATCTACGAAGGTGGGAGAGGAGGAACGAGCAGAACCACTTTCCCTGGAGCTCAAGTTCCAGAAAGCCTCAACTTTTGGTCACTGTGCACTAGAAATGTGCACAGGGGAGTAAGGTGAGAGAGCCCGCACCACAAGATCAGCTCCTAAAGCAAGCTGATCTGTCTCTAGTAGTAACTGAATCAGAGTATGGGAGGCTAAGAATGGCCTCAAGGGCAAGGGCCTCAAAAACACAAAAACTTCTCAGGTCTCACTGAGCCTTCCAGGAGCCCAAGCATGAGGTGTGTATCCTGTGGCCTCACTCATGCCCTGGGGTATCAGGGTGATTCCCACTGGGAGCACATCTCCCGCTGGAGGAGATGGCCCCAGACGGTCTCAGTTCTTTACAGTGATTTGATTCTCCCTCACTGTGAAAGTCTTTCACTTTTTAAGATCTCTGAGCTAAAAAAGTCATAGTCCTGAGTGAGCAGTTAAGCTTACTGGGACAAGGGTCCTCAAAAGGGGAGTCAAGAAAATTCATGGTATGGCATCTGGGGTCTTAAAAGCTAGCAAGCAGCCATCTAAGCTGCATCAATTGGTTCCAACCCACTTGGAGCAAAGGAGAATGAAGAACACCAGAGACACAAGGAAAATATTAGCCCAAGAGACAGAAAGGGCCACATAAACCAGAGACTCCATCAGCTTGAGACCAGAAGAACTAGATGGTGCCTGGCTACCATCAATGACCACTTTGACAAGGAACACAATAGAGACTCCCTGATGGAGCAGGAGAAAATTGTGGTGCAGAACTCAAATTCTAGTGAAAAGATCAGACTTAATGGTTTGACTGAGATTGGAGGGACTCTGGAAGACATGGCCCCTGGACTCTCAGTTAGCCCAAAACTAAAACCATTCCTGAGGCCTGGTAGATAGAGAATTTAGGAAGCTGAAGTCATTTCATATGTGTGGTTACTCATGTCAAAGTCTACCTCTGGAGTCATGGCTCAGAGTTTGAGTTGAATGTTGTTGTCACATTTGTCACAGATCCCAGACCATCTTAGATCTAGGGGAGAGAATGAACAACAGGACACAAGGGCATCCACAGGATGAACAGTCCCATCCTTGAACTCAGTGGGAGGAATGAAGAAAGGAGGCTTTATTAATGACTGATCAGCAATGGATAAGCAGAGTTGCTAACCAGGCAGCTGTAGCACCCGGGCTCTGACATCCTCATGTGGGTCAGGGCCAGCAGCTTCTGAACCAGGCAGGGGACATCTGTGAGGCAGTGAGCCAGCTGCCTCAGCTGACATGCCTTGATTAGTTTCTGTCCCTTGGACATGGGCATTTTCTCCCAGAATGTGTCTAACTCCTTCAGAGGGAGCACAAAGTGGCCAAGAAAGGCTTTATCATGATCAGTAGTTGACTCAAGTGGGGTCAGGATGTTGACTTAGAAAATTACTGTTGTCCTAGAGTCTGAATAAATCCAGTAACAGATCGAGGCCTTTCAGGTTTAAAGAATTTAATTTAGAGCAACTGATTTATCCATTGCAGACAGGTGGACTCCATAAAGTATTTTTCTGGACAGGATTTACAACAGGTTTCCCCCCTAACACAGTAAAAAAATAAAATAACATGGTAGCTGGCAAATTCTCCTGATCCTTGTAGGATACATTCCCCAACAGGCAGTACTCATGTCAAGAGAAAAAAGGAGAGAAAATGCTGGCCTAATTGTGGCATGAAACCTGTGTCATGGATAAAGAAGGGAGAGGAAGGGGCAGCCAGCAACAACCACCCCCACGAGGAACCAGAGATTTGGTTCTGGAGGTAGTTTACTGTATGACTTTGATTATTCATATGTCTTCTTTGAATTACAGTTAACACCATTGAAAAGAGAAGACAAATCAGACATACAGGATGAATTCAAGTTCCTTACTGATTTCTTTCTTTTTTAATTAGGTGGAGAATCAACATGAAAATATAGTTAGGGATAGACTAAGGGTGTGATAAAAAGTTACATTGTCCTTAAATTAAGAGAGGATTGAGAATATTTCAGAGAGGGGAGTTTGAATGACTAGAGAGGGTCAGGCAATTAGAGAGATCATTTGTAGCAGGGATCAGCAAACTTGCTCTGTAAAGGCCTAGATACCAAATATTTTAGGCTTTGTGCCCCAAACCATCTCTCTTGCATCTAGTCAACTCCGCCATTATAGTGTAGAAGCAGCCACAGACAGTACCTAAATGAATGGGCATGTCTGTCTGTGTCCACTAAAACTTTAGTTCCAGAAAAGGTGGCTGGCAGATTTGGCCTGCAGGCTATAGTTTTCTAACCCCTAATCTAAAGTGTGTGATGACTCCATACTTCTCTCTTACAGTACTAGGCTGTTCTGTCATGTTTATACCATCACCATATCCAATGTGTAGCTCTTTCAAAAAGATTCTCACAGAAGAACAGCACCAGGAATCCAAGAGGGAACTAATAATCATGATATTCATTGAGCATCTATTATGTGTCCCAGACCCAGAACAGACACTGCACATATCATTTATCACCTCTGCCACCCTATAAGTAAGGCATTACTAGTGTTTACTTAAGTCTGGTTCCCCTTACCTTCCAGTAAACAAGAAGCCTCTATGCTACTCTAGGTTAAGAGTGTGACTTGCTTTACCCAATGAAATGTGAGTGCCATTTCCAGGAGAAGCTTTTTGTTTTGGTGACCAACTCCCCAGGCAGCTGTGGAGCCCTGTGTTGATGTGAAGGTGGCATAAGATGTACACAGTCTGGACTACTGAGCCAACCCATAGAGGATACGGCTCTGGAGAGTTAACCAAAGTCAGCTGAGGAATGAGCAAGAAATAAATTTTTGTTATGTTAAGCCACTGATATGTTGGGACTTTGTGTTACTGTACCATAACCTAGCCTGACCTGACTGATGAGGAAACTGAGGTTCAGCAGGGAGTAATTCACCAACGATACACACAGTAAATAAGTCATCAAGGCAGATCTTTCTGACTCCAAAACCTGGTTTCTTCTCCACTATGAAATTTGGAATATAAAGAAATTGGTATTCTTTTAGAACAAAGGAACCAGAGTCATATTTTTCCAAATGTAATTTACATATACTTTGAAGTAGAATCCCAAATCCTTGCCATATTCTCTAGGGCCCTACACTAATTTTCTCTTGCACACCTCTCCACCGTCCCTCATCTTGTCCCACTGTGCCCTTCTCTTGCCCCAGCCACCCTGACCTCATTTCAGTTCCTTGGACCTTCAAAACTCTTTCTCTTTGGGGGGACTTCACATATTCAGGTCCCTAAGTATGGGGTATTTTATGCTTTCACTCTTAGCTCAATTGAATCCTCTTATCCTTTACAGCTGAGCTTAATTGTTCCTTCCTTAGAAACGCCTTCTCTAATCACACAAAATAGCCCACCTCCAGTCCATTATTCTTGGTTACTGTACCCTCCTTCTTTCCTTAGTCTTTATTTCAACTGGGATTTGTGTATGTGTTTGTTTACTTGCTCACTGTCTGTCTTTCTCACTCAAGTGTGTACTCCGGGAGGGCCAGAACTCTGCCAAATTCCTTATCACTACCTACCAAACTCTGGCACAGTATCTGGCACACAATAGGTGCTCAGTAATTCTTTATGGACTGAAGGTCAGCATCATGTGTAATATTTCAGATAAAGTAGAAAGATTATGGATTCAAAGATGCAGCTTTGCCATTTTACTAGCTGTGTGATTCTGAACAAGTAGATCTATGCCAACTGGTAGAGATCTGCTGGCAACAGAGTGGAAATAACTTCTCTGATAAGCAGGAGATGACCATGGACTGGTTTCTATCCCAGGAATCAGCTAATGTGGTTCCATTTAGGAAAATCAAGCATCTTGGATAAATCCAGTGTTACTCTGAAGGGAATAAATAATTAAAATTGTCACTCCTGTGATAAATAACACCAGATTTGTATTCATTCAATATCTATTAAAGGCATCACTAACCGTTTATTGATGTTTTTAAAAGACCATACTAACTGAATAAAAAGTTTCAACTAAAGCAAGCAGCAAGCCACTTTCTGGTGGAAAGAAATACAGACTTGGAAGCAGTGTCCACTACTTTCTAGAGGACCCAGAAAAAGATATGAGACCGCTCTGAATCTGCTGTGTGTATGTGTGTATGTGTACATGAACATGCATGAATGTTTAATCTGCAAAATGGAGCTAATGTCCATTCACATCAAAGGATTATAAAGAATTAATAATGTTGAAGGTAGAGGTGAAGGCCTTAATATGCAGTATGGTTTTATGGACAGTTCATGGGTTTTGTAATTCCACATAATGCGTTGAAAACTCAACTATACCACTCCCTAGTTGTGTGACACTGATTAAATTATTTAACTTTTCTGAACCTCACTTCCTTTATCTGTAAAATGGGGATGATAGTCCCTACCTCATCGTAAAAGCCAAAGATTGTGGACATAAAATACATGGCAACGACAGGACACTTGATAAAGGGTTGCCACTGTAATATAAGGTGCTCGTTATACAAGGACTGCTAAATACCATGGAAATGAGCAGCTTCAGGCTATCGATTTGTTAGACCCTGGGAGGAGCCCCCCAGTGGCTCCACATAAGAAAGGCCTGATGATCCATTTCCATAAAGATTACAACCAAGAAAACTCTATGGAGCAGTTATACTCTGTAATACATGGGGTCACTTTGAGTCAGAATCGACTCAATAACTGCTGTTTTTGGTTTGGGAGGGGCCCACTTTCTAGATGCTTTGGAGGTTTGGTTGATGCTTACTTTGTCCAGCAATGCTTCCTTCCTCTCTGCATCTGAGGTGGTTCAGTGTGGCAGGGACATATACCACTTCCAAGTCTCTGCTCCAGGTCTCTAAGGAAGCAGCGCACAGCAGTGTGGGGATCTGGGCAGCTTCACCTACAGAGCCCTGGCAAAGGGCTCTATGTTCTTCTGCCTGAAAGGTGTTATGTAAAATAAGAAGCTTTAATTACTATAATTAGCTCAGGCTCAGGTTCCTTAACAACAGCGGTCACACTTGACTCTCTCCAACAACTGATTCTGAATCTGGCCATCTGAGCCCCTGGAGAAAGAAAGGGGCAAGAAAGGAGGGAACTGGGTTGGTCAGAGTGTGTTACCCAAGGGGACAGAGAAGGAAAATAGCTGCCTCCAGCAGGGGTCAGCACAACAGGGTGAAAAATGAAAGCCTACCATTCAGTCACTGTTGATAATCACTCATGGCAGGGGATACCTGATGATGTATAAGGCTTTTAGAAGATGGGCATCAGGGCATCGCATTTTTCATGCTGCAGGCATATGCCCAGAATCATGGAGTTAAAGGCTTTGAATTCAGACTGCCCCAGGCTTGAGTGCAAGGTCTGCACTTACTAGCAGTGTGTCCATGAGCACTGCACAGGACTGATGTGAAGAGTCAATAAGATCATGGATGTAAAGTGCTGAGCACAGCATCTAGCATCTGGAAATGAGGTTGTGCATTGCCTCTTTAATCCTCCCAGCAACTCTCTCAGTGAGAACTATCATTTCCATTTTATAGACAAGAAAATAGACTCAGAGAAGGTTGTAAATTCTCTGGACATGGTTTGGGTGAGGTTCTAATCTGCAGAACAAAGGTCCAACATGCCTCCAGGTGACTGGAGCTGGGCAAGACAAGGACTGAGTGCAAGCACCACAACAGAAACATTCATA
>NW_004443952.1:1446508-1455828 GCF_000243295.1 Trichechus manatus latirostris | reverse complement strand
CGGAACTCCTAAAGCTCATTTTTAATGAAGAGCATCCATTTACTTTCCAACCATGTACTCAGGTTCTTAAAAGCAACTGGTTTATATAAGTAGGTGAACTGTCTCCCTTGTTACCTTCTTTATACATTTGCAATTACAAGCCTTGAGTTACCAAAGTGACAAATAAGGAACTTTTTTCCATATCCATTGTAGGTCTATCATAACACTGATGTTAGGAAACCTGCACTAGTTCAGGATTGTGGCTGAGACAAAAACAAAAAAACAAAAAGTGGAATTTGATGCCTCATAAATACAGGTGACTACTTTCTCAAGTCAAAAGCAGGGTGAACTTCACACACAGAGTGAACCTCAGTCAGCCTTCAGCACTTGTGATTTTGATTCAACGGACATGCTGCCTCAGAACTGAGCTACTCTTAACATATGAGAATGTTAGGCCAAGATGGTAAGCCCCAGAGTAACCACTAAGAAAATAATAAACAAACATATAGTAAAAAAAAAATTACTGGAATTAGAATATTATACTAGAAAAAAATTCACTTGATGCAAAAGAAAGCAGTGAAGATGGAATAAAACCAAACCAAACCCACTGCAGTTGAGTTGACTCATAGCGATCCCATAGGGTTTCCAAGGCTGTAAATCTCTACAGAAGCAAACCACCACATCTTTCTTCTGCAGAACTGCTGGCGGTTTTGAAGGACCAACCTTTCGGTCAGCAGTAGGTCACTTTGGTATGAGACATAATAGGAAGAAGATTTTATGGTGGCAGATACTGCATGAGGCTCATTTTGCAGGGACCAGGCTGAAAGCACTAATTATCTCATTTTGTTTTGTTTTGTTTCAAGAAGTCTCAGCATGCATGCAAGTCCTACTGGGATAGCTAACATTATACTTAATGATGAATCATTATAAGAATTATCCTTAAAGTGTGGTTCACCCCAATACTCAACACTGTCCTTAAAGACAATAGCCAATGCAATTATATAAGAAAAATAAAATAAATCAAACACCGGAAAAGAAGAGACAATATAATAACATAAAGGCAGTTTGGGCCAGTGGTGAAGAGAATGGATGATGAAGCTCTTTTTTCTTCTACATGGGTTTAAAACTGGCTCTCCCACTTACTATGTGAGTAACCTTGGGCAAGTTTCTTAATCTTTCTGCCGCAGTTGCCTATCAATAAAATTAAGATTTTGATGATGATAATGATATACCCACTTACAGGTTTAGTGTGGAAATTGAGTTAGTATTTATAAAATCCTTATAAGTAAGTTCTATCTGTTTGCTGTTACTCTGACAATATGGTTATCTTCATAATCTACATGAAAAATCCAAAAGATTCAATAACCTAACTACTAGAACTAATGAGTTGTTGTTGTTAGGTGCCATCGAGTCAGTTCCAACTCATAGCAACTCTAAGTACAACAGAACAAAGTACTGCCCGGTTCTGTGCCATCCTCACAATCATTGCTATGTTTGAGTCCACTGTTGCAGCCACTGTGTCAATCCATCATGTTGAGGGTCTTCCTCTCTAGCTGACCCTCTACTTTACCAAGCATGATGTCCTTCTCCAGCAACTGATCCCTCCTGATAACATGTCCAAAGTACATGAGATGAAGTCTCGCTATCCTCGCTTCTAAGAAGCATCCTGGCTGTACTTCTTTCAAAACAGATTTGTTAATTCTTCTGGCAGTCCATGGAGCCCATCAAAGTTGCTTAATACAAAATCAAAGAGATCAATAGTGTTTCTTTACACTTGCAATAATTAATGCAAACACATAACAGAAAGGACAAAAAAAATAAATTAACCTGTCTGTGCTGGAAAGATGCTGGAAGAATCTGATTCTGATTAACCAGAAAATGAGTTAAACTCAGAAATAGAGAAGAGGAAAGGATGATGTTCCAGAGTTGGGTGCTCCATGTTTACTCATTGTAAGAGGGAGGCCCAGATGATCTCAGATTGCATATCCTTTGTCAGGCTGTTTAAAGGCTAGCAAAGCTCTCAAGTCCAGTGAGTTTGTGTCTTACTTTCCCAGTGTTGCTGTAACAGAAATACTACAGTGAGTGGCTTTAATTGACAGAAACTTATCTTCTCACAGTTTAGGAGGCTAGAAGTCCAAATTCAGAAGGCCCTTCTTTGTCTATTTCAGCTTCTAGTAGCCGGCAATCTTTGGCGTTCCTGGGCTTGTAGATTCATCTGCCTTTGTTATCATCAGATAGAATCTGTCCCCTCTCCCCACCCCATGTGCTTCCTTGTCTCTGTGTTTATGCTGTTGCTTATAACTCAGCCTACATTATGGATTACACCTCAACATAAATAAAACAAAAATCATCACAACTAGACCAATAAGCAACATCATGATAAATGGAGGAACAATTGAAGTTGTCAAGGATTTCATTTTATTTGGCTCCACAATCAACACCCATGGAAGCAGCAGTCAAGAAATCAAATGACGCATTGCACTCGGCAAATCCATTGCAAAAGACCTCTTTAAAGGTTAGAAAGCAAGGACATCACTTTAAAGACTAAGGTGCGCCTGACCCAAGCCATGGTGCTTTCAGTCGCCTCATATGCATGCAAAAGCTGGGCAATGAATAAAGAAGACGAAAGAAGAATTGACGCCTTTGAATTATGGTGCTGGTGAAGAATATCGAATATGCCATGGAGTGCCAAAAGAATGAACAAATCTGTCTTGGAGAAGCACAGCCAGAATGCTCCTTGGAGGTAAGGATGGCAAGACTTCGTCTCACATACTTTGGACATGTTATCAGGAGAGATCAGTCCTTGGAGAAGGATATCATGCTTGGTAAAGTAGAGGGCCAGTGAAAAAGAGGAAGACCCTCGATGAGACTGACTGACACAGGGGCTGCAACAATGGGCTCAAGCATAGCAATGACTATGAAGACGGCACAGGACAGGGCAGCGTTTCGTTCTGTTGTACATAGTGTCGCTATGAGTTGGAACTAACTCAATGGCACCTAACAACAACAACATAACTCAGAAGTGTTTAGGTTTAGGATACGCCCTACACTGTTATGGCTTTGTTAACATAACAAAGAAAACCGTATTTTCAGACAAGCTCACATCCACAAGTATAACCTGTTGCCGTCAATTCTGACTCAAGCGACCCTATAGGAGCGAATAGAATGGCCGCATAGGGCTTCCAAGGAGTGGCTGGTGGATTCCAACTGCTGAACTTTTGGTTAGCAGCTGAGCTCTTAGCCACCTCACCACCAGGCTCTTTATGTTGTTTCTATAATTATACAATACTACTTTTTAAATAAATAAATGGATAGAAGAAAAATTTAAGACAAAGAATAAAAGTAAAATAACAGTATTCAAAATAGTTATTGTGCTACACAAAAAAGAAATTTGGAATATTGGAAGAGAATGAATTTCAGAAATTGATACAATTAATACACACATATGGGGTTACAATTTCAACACAGATTTTTGGGGACACAATTCAATCTATAACAGTGTCAGTGATCAGAAACTGTTTCTACCTTCTCCAATGCAAGAATCATAATAAAAAATGTGCATTTCTCATTCAACTACTTTCTCTATCCCCTAATCTCACCATATTCATCCTGCACACACCCAACTCCTCCTTCTTAGCATGACTTTTTTCCTCTGAAAGAAACAACTGATAAACGTCTCCTACTTTCCAAGATCTATCTCAAATGGCACCTCCTCTGCGGAACCTTCCCTGGATACCCCACGCAGAGTCAAAACTTCCTGCTTTGTTCTTTGTCCATGTTATATTTATATTCAGCTGAAAGAGAAATTCGAGACTAGAAAACACGAAAAGACACTTCCATTCACCAACTAATTGCTCCATTTGCTCCCGGACTTTCTTTCTTCAGATTAAAGCAGAGAGCTCCAGAATGCATCTCTTATTTCTCTCAGAGAAGATGTCAGTATTTGGGATAAGTCCAAACTCTCAATACCCCTAGACAGGACATTTTCCCCTGAACTCCTGCAACCAACCACAAATGAGGATTTGCAGAATGTTCTTAGCTTCATGGGAACTCAAGGGAAAAAGTCTTCAGAGATGAAACAGGATAAACACAGAAATAGAGATACAATGTTGTCTTAAATCCTATTTCCCTAGGAATTTGGACTCAGAGCAGATGTTTGCAAAGCAACGTTCAACTATGAGAGCAGGAAAATGATGAACTATTGCTGCGAAATCCAAGGAAGATATGAACTGCTGAGGGATGTGCTTAACTTATTCTGATGCTGCCGATGTTTGGGCCATGTTTAGTAGATGCAAAATAAAAAATGCTTTAGCTCACAGGGAGAGCTGAAAACAGTGCAAGACAATATTCTCAGCACCGAATGCTGATATCACTTTGTCTTTCAATTAAATGTCTAATTTGCACAGACTCAAATTCCAAGACTATTCAAAAAGTTTCCCTTCATCCTTCACTCATTCATTTGACAAGTATCTGACAACCTAGCGTGTCATGTAAGGTGGAGGGGATGCAGCACTTGTCCTCACTCAGCTTACAGTCTAGTGGTAGATGAAGAAACAAAATTAATAATCTCAAAAATAACTAGGGAATTACAATTGTCATCAGGGTGATGAAAGAGAGATACGGGGGCAATAATAGCATATAATTGGGGAGGGGGGTCAACCTAGTTGAGATGGGGAGAGAGTATACAGGGACAGCCTGTAAATGATATTGAACCTGAGACTGAAGCATGAGTAGATGACCCAGGGAAAGGATAGGGTTGACAGCATTCTAGGCCATTGCAGCAGCATGTGAAAAAGTTCGAAGTTGGGAGGGAGTTTGACAACTTTGAGAAGCAAGTTGGAAACTCTGTGGGGCAGTTCTACTCTGTCCTATATGGTCACTATGAGTTGGAATCGACTCAATGGGCAGCAGGGTTTTTTTTGGTACCCGTATACGGAGCCCAGTTGTGCAGTGGTTAAGAGCTACGGCTGCTAACCAAAAGATCTGCAGTTCGGATCCACCAGCCGCCCCTTGGAAACCCAATGGGGCAGTTCTACTCTGTTCTATAGGGTTGCTATGAGTTGGAATTGATTCGACAGCAATGCATTTGGTTTTTTGGTGCCCATATTCCAATGCTCAACTTGAGTTCCACCTCCCTACTGAAGCCCTGAAACACCTCCTCACATAAATTTTTAAACTTCCTCACCTTCCATGGCACCTGTTTTTTCTCTTTTTGCCCCACAACACAACTGTTTAAAATAATCTCTTGCACTGTGTTAATTTTCAGCGTAATAGCCTTGCCTCTTTATGGGATATAAAATTTCCTAAGAACAGGAACCACAGAGTCTTTGAGTTAGAAACCAATCTAGTGGTAATTTAACCCAAATATCCATGCGATTCAGGGGTGACCTTGAAACATTTATGAGAGGAGACTATTCTTTCTGTGCTTGAATACTTGTTGGTGAGGGGGCACTTCCTACCTCTGCTATCCCTGACTAAAACACTCCACTTGTGGTTCGACTCTGCCATATTACGCTGGAAGACTGCAGACATCTACTTTTGACCCACTTTAATTCTTTCTCTGTACTGCGGTAGTATATTTCTTACATTCAGTTCTGATAACGATACACCTCTTCTTAAACCCCTTTGTGGTGGATTTGTATTATGTCAACTTAACAAAACTGGCACTACATTTCTCAGAATCCCCTTTGCTGAATACTTCAGAACAAGTGTGGGTCAGAAGACGCATTGTGCGTGCCTTGGAAGGCAGAAGTGAAGAAGCATCCATATTCTTTTTAAACCTGGAAGATCAATACAGGGCCCAAGGTGCTTTGGCAGCTCATGCAAGCTGTGCTTGTTGGTTGACCCATCTGGTTGATGTGGGGGTCACAGGCAGGCCCACCAGTTCCTCCAACTTTGATAGATCTTCTCTGCAGCTTCTCCTTTTCCTGGGTCAGTTGTGTGTTTGGCTGGTTAAAAAACAAAACAAAACAAAACAGCAGCTTCTCCTACTGGACACCCCCATCATCAAAGCTGAAGGCTGGAGGCAATCAGAAACTGACATGGGTCATGATGGTTTATTCTTGTAGATTCCATATCATCCTCCTGTGTTTCAGTTTGTCCTTGCTTCCCCATTTCATGTCCCTCTTCCTTTCCCAACTGCCTGCCCTTAGACTTCAGGCTTCATCAACACAGAAACAATAGCCTCACAAAGACTATTTAACCAGCTCCCACAATTGTGTAAACTCAAATACCTGTAATAAATATTCTGCTTCTCTGATCAAACCTTGACTGATAAACCAGTCAATGGTTTCCCTCTATTCATAAATGCCAATATCCTCAATGTCGTCTAGAGAAGGGCCTGTGTGTTATTGCTCCTTATCTTTCTTGCATCATTTCACACTTCTCTACTACTCACATTCTACTCTTTAGCCACAATGGCTTTTTATTTCCTGTTCCTTAAATGTATGTGCTCCATGGCCACCATGTTTCCATACATTCCTTTTTTGTGTGTCTGGTATATTCTTTCCTTGCTTACCTTCTGTGCCCTTCAGAGCTTAGCTTAGCACTTCCCTAGAGAAGTCTCCCACAAACCTGTGGAATAGCAAATTACCTCTTTATGTGCCCTCATAGAACCCTATAATATCCTCTTCTTATTGTAATTATTTATGTAAACCTTTCTAATAATTTTAAATGTTTATCTTCCTAAACAGCTGTGATGGTTAAGATTGCGTGTCAACTTGACTGGGCTGATTCTCAGTGTTTATATGTGATCACCCCCATGATGAGATCTGCTGTGAGTAGCCAGTCAGCTGAAAGGGCATTTCCTTGGGTGTGTGGCCTGCATCTGAATATAAGTGGATGTTCTGGCTTTTGCCTGCTCTGGATCCTGCAGCTGGCTCCTGTTCATCTGACCTCCAGTTCTTGGGACTTGAGCTAGCACCTTACCTTGGGATTTATAGATCTTCACAGCCTGTGAACAAGAGCTTGGCTCTCCAACCTGCCGATCTTGGGTTTGCCAGCCCCTGCAGCTACGTGAGTCATGAGAAGCCTCTATCCTGATCCACAGACTTGGGACATTCCAGCCTCTACAATCGTGTGAGCCATTTTCTTGATCTAAATCTCTCTGTATATATTTATACTCTTTACTGGTTTTGCTTCTCTAGAGAACCCAGCCTAAGACAACAGCCACGTCTGCTTTTTCTTACTGTAGCTCCTCACAGGACCCTAAACGCCTAGGGCCAGCACTGACTGACTGACTGTGGCTGGCTATGGTGTTCCCCTTTAAGTGTTCTTTCCTGGATAAACCAAGAATAGGTCTTTCAACTATTCACAATGAGTTCTATTTCTCCTATTTCTTCCATCATGGGCATATCATGGACTTAATTACATGTTCTTGGGTAACAATCTCACAATGAGAGTTGGCTATACTTTCTTTTTTCCAGTTAACTTGGTCTTCTTATTAAGTTGCTGAATTTTTGACCGGAAAAAAGTATTTTGGTAATTTACTCAATCCAAATTCACAAATTCATTGGCAACTCTGTCCAGCAAATTCTACCTACATGACCTTGAATAGTTGCTATGTTGACCTCATCAGGAATGTTATGGGAATAATATTACCGCATTGCCTACTTTTCTGGTGACTCAGAAATGCATTTTATGGGGGAGCATGTGAGATATATGACTATGACTCCACTAGCAACCATTTTAATAGCTTATGGTTATTCATAACAATGAAATTATGTTTTCCATTTCATGTTTTAATTGAGATCTTCAACAGAATGCCTGAATTCCATATAATTCAAATTGTTTTGACTTGAGAGTACTACTGGAGGAGTAGAAGCGAGTAGAAAGTTTATGTCTTCAGATATTTTGAAAGAGGAAGAATTGTCTAACCTTTTCAACATGTCTTCCATTTTCTGTTTCTCCCTAACCTTGATTTCTTATACCCATATTTCAAGGGATTTCTTTCAAAAAAAAAAAAGGCAATTACTTTCTAGACTTTAACCATTGGGGAGTTTGAAAAAACCTTCCAGATGGGAAATATATATGAAAAATCTCATCTCAGTGAAAAATAAATCCCCCAAATGGAGGCATGTAATGGAACACCTAATTCACTCCAACTATGCTGGTCATATTGCTGCAATATTATAATGCCAGATGACTCTTTTAGCACCATGGACGACAGCTGGCCTTCCATCAGGAATGTCTAAAAATGAATGCAATGTGATTCCTTTCCAATAGAAATTTGGCTAGTATTTGAAGCCCACTGCATGATACACTCCTCATATCCGTGCGAAGAAATTAGTAATTTTTAGTAAGTTTTGTCAGGTGTTTTATTGTGTTTACCCTCCAAAAATCTGGATTGCTACATGACACCACTGAACACTGGAACAGTTCCTTAAGAGTCATCCAGTTACAATATCATAAAATCAGTTTCTCAATCTTTATCTTTATGACTTCTCTAGAAGTTTCTCTGAAAATTTGACATTAATGATTATGCCCCTTATAATAGAATATTTCTCGTTTAGCTTTTTTCTCTGACAGCCATAATACACCATTGTTAATCCAAAGCCTCTTTCTCACTCCTTCTTCATCTCCTTCTTTTCCTGTTTACTTATTTTACCCCCTAAATGCCTGTACTTCCCCCAAAGTATGGTATATCATATTACTTATTATTCTCACTCTAAACACACTTTTATTTACACACCTCTTCCACTTTCATGATCTTCATCATCACTTCTGCACTGATGACTCTAAAATCTCCTTTTCTAACTCTGACCATCCTTCTAAACTCCACTGGTACGTCTTCAACAACCTGCTGGATCCCTTTGATTAGGTGTGGTTGATACCTCAATTAAATCTAAAATGGAACTTACTATATTTTCTACAAAAACAAAAAACAAAAACTGCACCTCTTTCTTTGTACCCCACTTGATATTTTGTTTGTGCTTTTCTCCTGTGAATAAACTCATTTTAGTTACTGAAAGTTAGTATTTACTTCCTCCCTTCATATCCAAACAAGTGCCAAATTCTTTTCATGTGATTCCATAATAAGACTGCACATGCTAACCAAAACAATTCATTGCTTACCTAGATTTTATTCCCCAAAGGGAAAGCAAACATGCTTCCCCTTTACCACATTTCATTGTTCACTGGAGGTTTTATCTGGCTTCAAGATCAGAGAGTATGTCTATTTAACAAAGGAAGTTCCATATGTCCATCTCAATTCTTCTACCAGATTTCAGAATCCCGTTCCTCCTGCCTCTTGCTTGCTCTTTTCTAGTAAATCAGTGTAGTGGAAGGAACGCAAGCCAAGAAACGACACCATCATGAGTTTTAACATTGGCTCTAACACTTAC
>NW_004443952.1:1445659-1446408 GCF_000243295.1 Trichechus manatus latirostris | reverse complement strand
TATGTATTGAAAGAGAAGATGTTCTGGTGAGGGGAGACTGGACGCTGGAGCCAGGTCAGATGATCTCTGTGTTCTGGGATGGATTTAACCGAGGTGAAGGTAAAGCTACATAACCTTAAGTGATTTTTTATTCAGCCAGCAAATAAATAAAGTATCATCAAGCAGCTAGTATACACTAAGCCCCATGCCAAACATGAGGGATACTTAGCTGAGGAAGACAGATGTGGCCTCTTGCCTCCTTACGGTTTACAGTTTAGTGGGGAAGATGGAAATTAAACAATCAAACACAATACAATAATTCCAATTATGATCAATGCTACAGAGAAGGGAAGACACTGAATGAGTACACGGACAGCGGGGCCTCACCTAGCCATGGAGATCAGGAATGCTTCGTTGAGGAATGGATGTATAATTTGAGATCAAAGGGTTCTTAGGTGTGGCTGAGTGCATGGATATGTTGTGTGAGGGGTGCGGGGTTGGGGGGCAGTAAGACTGGAAAGCTGATGGGAAGAGAATCTGAAGGCTCCAGGAAGAGCGAGATCCATGTATGTAAAGGCCCTGGGGCAGAAAGGAACTTTGCATATAGGAAGTCCAGTGGGTGGAAGAGAGGGTAGGGAAGACAGTGGGATGAAAGCGGTCTGTCAGGAAGTGGAGCCAAAGAATGTAAGGCCCTGTAGGTCAGCCAAGATGAGGATTTGGGCCAGCAATAGGGAAACTGTGAAGGGATTTAAGCAGGAGAGAGACATGAT
>NW_004443952.1:1441213-1444276 GCF_000243295.1 Trichechus manatus latirostris | reverse complement strand
TCTAATGTATGATTCAGTCAATTTGAAGACTGGCTGAAGGAGCTTTCTTGACAATTAGGCAGATTTGGGGGTCACTGTGTAGACTGATTTGAAAGGCACTGGCCATGCCCCCCAATTATCCCTCCCATAGCCACACAGTGCCTAGAATTCAATCATTAAAATTAATTCCTTTGGGCATTGATGGGTTTCAGTGATAAAAGTAATAAAATGCAACAGATGAAAGCCCCTCAGAGATTATTTGATTCCACCCCCTCATTTCATGGGCAAGGAAACCGAGGCCTGGAAGGAAGGCAGTCCCTGTCTTCCAAGGTCAAACACTAAATTAGGGACAGAGTCCAGTCTAGACGTCCAGTCCCTTGGCATCCTGTCTGGCAAGCATCCTCCTGACCAAACAACTTTCCTGATGCTCAGAGGCCCCTGGAAGCAGAGGGAAGCCTCTGTCTGCATTCGTCGCTGGGAAAGTCAGAACTTCAGCTGATTCCTGGACTATTTTTGGTGCCCTGACTGTCCTCAGGACAGAGTAAGAGATGCTGATGTTTTATGTGTCTTTAAAAGAGACAGACCAACTTGTTGAAACATAAAAATTAAAAAATCACAAATATAACAACTTTTATAAAGGCGGCTATCTGGCAGAAAATTCATTCCCCTGAAGGGGAAATGGGATTAAGCAAGTGATGAGGCAAAGGCGTGAATCAGCAATGATCATTTTTAAACTGAGAAGTGGATGGGTTTATGCTTTGCAGAACGAAATGGCAGGTTAACTGTTATCAAATGTAAAAACACATTTCCTCAGTGAGTGCAGAAACCTTGCCTTCCCTGCATGCCGAAGATGAAGTGGAAAAATACAGCTGATCCATCAGTAATTGAGAGGGAAAGGGGTGGCACCAAATAACAGCTAAGGCGTGGAGTACCTACTATGTGCTAAGAACTCTGCATTCAGGACCTTTAATTCTTACAACTCTATGGAGCCCACATCTTTATTATCCCCATTAGAGACAACTAAGGCTCAGAAACTTGAACAAAATCACAAAGCTAATGGATAGGGGAGGAGAATCTGAAATCAGGTCAATCTGATTTCTAAAAAACCAGTAATTTGCACTACCTCCAAATTAATAGTCATGTACCCTCTGGTCTTTTGGCTCTAAGTCTTGTTTTAACAAACCATTCTATTCTTATCTAAGCCTCAAGAATTCTGTTTCAGTTCCTTCATCTCTTAAATGGGTACTGTGAGGGTAAGAATGAGACCACGGGTGAGAAAACATTTACAGGTAGACGACATATGGTGGAAATATGACTTTTATTAATCATTGCTATCATACTACAACATTTGTGGGCACATCCCACTATGAAAATGATTGCTATATGGAAAATCGTATGTGTACGTTTGTGGGTGTGTACATTTTAAGGATAAATCAGAAAATCCTTTGAGAGGGTTTTCTATAACGGCCTTTAAGTAATATGAGTAAAAGTTTCTATGGGAATATAAGGTGCATTTAGATATTATTAAATAAATTTAAAGGCATTTAACTCACAGAAAAATGCCCAATTTATACTCGAGATATAACCGCATTAAGGAAAGAAATTTTTGTTTCCCTTGGTTGTACAAGCTGATCCAGAGGGTTCAAAGGACAGGGCAGTGACAGAAAAGGAGCCCTGGGCTAGGGATTTGTGTTGACCCTGCTCCCAACCAACTATGTGACTTGGAATAAATTGCTTTGCCTTTCAGAGCCCCAGTCCTTTCATCTTAGGTTAAATGTTTGCTCAGATTTATACAAACCGAAGTTCTACCAAACACACCAGCTCATTCTGCTGTTCTCAATTTAGCCTAAAAGGGCAGCAGGCAAGTAGTTCCATTCATTTAACAAACATCTGTTTGTCATCACTGCAAAACAGCCACCACACCAGGCTCAGAAGGGGTCTCCGAGACAAAGAAGGCAGGGTCAGGCTGTGCTGATTGGTGGTGCAGAAGGATTATAAAGCCCCACATGAGAGCCATTGACTTGGAAAAGTTTCCTGTTTGTGGTCATTTTCAGTAAAAATATGTAAGAATCCAATTCATCTTCTTTCTTATTATTTCCTTTTTTCCCAAAGAATTGAAAGAACAGGAAGCAGTATTTCCAGGGGCGAGTTGTTAGGCAAGGAAGAAAGAAGGATCTCCTGCCTGTTCCAACATGCAGAGAGCATCGCTGTCTTCCCAGCAGCCACAGGGGATGCAGGAAGGTTAGTGGAGCACAGCTGGACCCTCTTGCTTTGAAAAAATCATTGCTGAAGTCATCAGTCGAGGTGGACCAGGCAGACCACAAGCCCAGATATTGCAAGAGTCAATCTAACAAAAAGTCCTGGTCCCCTTTTCCTTCTCCTTTCTTTCTCTACCCACTCTCCTTCTTTTCAACTATCTCCTTTAATTCCCTGCTCTGCCTTCCTGTGGTCTGCTTTGCCTCCCACCATCCCATCCTCACTTCCTGCTTCTCTCTCTCCCTGTTTTCTCCCTCCTTTTTTTGGTCTCTCTTCTTTTTCTCTCCTTCCTCCTTCTTCTCTCTTTTCTCTCTCTCAACTTTCCATCTCCATTTTTTTTCTCCTTTTTAATTTCCCATATCTCAATCTCCTTATTCTCTGCTTGCCATTCTGATTTTCTTCCTTCCCATCCTACTCTTTCTTTTCTCCTTTAATGCAATTAATGGGAATTCCAGAACACTTAAATTGTGCTCATGAGGAATCTGTACATAGATCAAGAGGCAATCATTTGAACAGAACAAGGGGATACTGCATGGTTTAAAGTCAGGAAAGGTGTGCATCAGGATTGTACCCTTTCACCATACCTATTCAATCTGTATGCTGAGCAAATACTCTGAGAAGCTGGACTGTATGAAGAAGAACAGGGCTTCAGGATTGGGGGAAGATTCATTAACAACCTGTGATATGCAGATGACACAACCTTGCTTGCTGAAACGTGAAGAGGACTTGAAACACTTACTGATGAAGATCAAAGACTACAGCCTTCAGTATGGATTACACCTCAACATAAAGGAAACAAAAATCCTCACAACTGGACCAATAAGCAGA
>NW_004443952.1:1440248-1441113 GCF_000243295.1 Trichechus manatus latirostris | reverse complement strand
GTAAGGTACCTTTAGGTTCCTTCTAGATGACCCACCTTCTAGGTGATCCTTGCTAGGATAAGTAAGGAAGCTGAAATTAAAGGCAGATCCTTCAAGCCTTCATTTTTCCAAAGTTTCATTTCTCTAGAGCTTGCTTAATAGTGTTGACTAATGGTTAAAACATGGGTTCAAGAGACAGCCTGCTAAAGGTCTGAGTTCTGAATCTGCCACTGATAAGCTGTGTGGCTTTGGTCAAGTCATTTAACCTCTCTGTGCCTCAGTCTCTTCAGCTGTAAGATGGAAATAATAACAACCTACTTCTGTAAATTATCATGAGGATTAATTCATGTAAAGCATTTGGAACAGTGTCTGGTCCCTAGTAAGTTCCATTAAATGTTTGCTTTTGTTAGCTATTTCCTTGCTTAGTATACCTTGATGGGGGGTGGCTGGAGTTGAGAAAGGCCAAGACCTAAAACAATGCTCCAGTAGAAATCCTCATTACACTTGAATTCTCCTTACTATGCCTTGTGTGAATGTGCATGGCTCTCCCATACATTTTTTAAATCAGGATCTATTTGCAGATTTTAGACTCCTCATATCTTGCATTTTACTCAAGGGACATGTTGATGTGTTCTCTCTTGTAGTCAACACCCATTAAATGATGATCCTTGAAAACAGACTCATAAGCAGAACCCTAATGCATAAATTGGTAACAGTCCATCCATTCTGTGGACATATGGCCTTTAGTTGCAATCTATTTCTTGGAAAATGATTCATAATTAAACCATTTTAACTTGCTTAGGAAATATTTCAACTTGTGTTGACTTGAGTCACAATATTTGGAAAGCACCACTTAAAAAAAAGTTGTGTTGTGTTCCTGCAAATC
>NW_004443952.1:1396197-1438965 GCF_000243295.1 Trichechus manatus latirostris | reverse complement strand
CAGAATGCTCATTAAAAGCAAGGATGGTGAGATTTTGTCTCACATACTTTGGACGTGTTATCAGGAGGGATCAGTCCCTGGAGAAGGACATCATGCTTGGCAAAGTAGAGGGCCAGCGAAAAAGAGGAAGATCCTCAGTGAGATGGTTTAACACAGTGCTGCAACAATGGGCTCATGCATAACAATGATCATGATGACGGCGCAGGCAGGACCAGGCAATATTTCGTTATGTTATACATGGGGGTCACTATGAGTCGGAACCGACTTGACAGCACCTACCAACAACAACATAATTGCTGCTATCTATTACATTTATGCCTTTCTTTAAATGATGTCAACCTAAGACACTTAGTACCGAAGGCAATTGATGAGTTAATACGGGAATCTCTCAGAAATCTTTTCCTTTATTACTGGTACTTTAACCAGCACCCTTTGAGTTCCCTGAGATCTTTTCATTCCTTAAAAATTCAGGAAACTAATAACCACTTTACTGTCTTTTACTTACAAATAATTCCTCTCACACTCAGTGTGTACCTAACACACTTTATGATTCAAGCACTCCATAAAATATGGCCACGTTGAGTCTCATAAGGCAGAGGGGAAGTCCAGGAATTCCCAAAATCAGCAAATAGTAAACTGATCCACGATTACGACTTTAATTTTGGGCAATGACATGCAAATGTATGTGTGAATTTGCTGTTTCCTTTCTGGAAAATCAGTTTGGAGATATTTTCTCTTCATAATTTGTGCCTGGCAGCAAAGCTCGCGTGCTCATGCAGCACTGAAGGGTATAATCTCAGGGCAGCCAAAATTAAGAGAAAACGGAAGTAAGGCAAAAAGGCAAATGAGCACATTCAAGATGTTACATTGTTGGTCACAGTCTCCCAAGAAAATACAATCAAATGCTCAGTCACATTGCTACAGCTCCCACCAAAGCAGGCTCTTTGGAGACCAAGTCAGGAGAGGACAGCGCAGCTAGTGGTGTTAGAAGGTGAGGAGACAGAGGTGTCGGCAGGGGCTCTCACTGAGCAAGTAGCAAAGGGCACAGTATGGAGGTGGGACCAAGGAAACCTAGATTGGTGTTTAAATTGAGTCTAATACCCCTCCCTATGAATCCTACACCTAAGGATTTACACAACTTTACATTTTTACATTGTGTTATTCTCTCATGTTGGGCCAATTACCCTTTTCAGGATTCAGTTTTTTCATTAGCAACATGCAATGAAGAGAGCTTATCTCAACCCCCTCAATGGAGAGTTGTAGAGACAGTAATAGCATGGAGTGTTAGCTGTTGACACATGGCTTCCAGTTGCAAGAAGGTCCTTCCTTTGTTCTCCAAAGACCCTACAGCTGGCCTCAGACACGCAGATCTTACTTGACTGGAGTCTGACTCTTTCCCTCCTCTCTTGTATGTGTATGTGCGTGTGTGTGCATGAGTGTGTGGGTGTGCATGTGTGTGTGATGACAGAGAGAGAGAGAAAGCTTTGTTAATATATTTTCTGGTATTCAAGGCTGTCAATTATAAAAATGGCTATCATTTGCTGAATGATATGTAATTCTGCTAAGAAATTTTTTATACATTATCACATTTTAACATATGAAAACTCTGCAAAAGAAGCATTATTCTCCCCATTTTATAAATGAGAAAACTGTGGCTTAGAGAGTGAAGAAACTCTCCTAGGTCAAATAGATAATCAGTGAGTCCCATAAAGAGCCTGCTCTGCCACTCTTCTCCCGTGCCTCAGAGGCGTCCAGGAGGGTGGCTTTTCCTCAGGTTGGGAGACCTTCCTTGAAACCCTTCTTTATTCTCAGTGTCTTCTGGCCTTCATTTTAGTCTAGGGCTTTGGAATTCAGAGATGTTAACTGAGTTGCTGAAGGCCATGCAGCAAGCCAGGGCCAGGTTTTTTTGTTTTGTTTTGTTTTGTTTTACCCCCCTCCCTCAACACTATTTTGATTTTCTAGCTTGAAGAGAAAGTAGAGACAGATTGAAAACAAGCCTTGGTCATTTTTAATTTATCATCTTTGTCTGAGGATTTTTACTTAACATTGAAATAGCTTTTCCCCCCTCTTTCCACACCTAGAATGGCAAACCAGGAGCATAGGAACGGGAGAAAATCTATTAAAACAAGATCCTTGCTACTTTATGGTAATTAAAAGCAATAAATATTCTTGCCCACAATGCTAAAAATCTCAAAGAGCCAGCAGGTCAATACTGTTTCCCTGGTTAGGATGGTAATAAATCTTTATTCCTTTTGAGTCAAAATAAGGAAGGAGTTTTATTCATGAATTCCATGACCTGGTACTGCGACATTTTCAAAACAAACACGGCTGGAATGAAGTGTTTCTCCGCCAAGTGTGTTTACGTGCCCTCTTCCAACCTGTTTCCCCTGCCACCAAAGCATCTGTCCTTACATGGCCTTTTTATTAATGCAACAGCAATCTCCTTCTCCTGCGCCATAAAGGCAAAAAGGTGTGGAGTGTCCACTCCCCTCCTCGCCATCACGACAGCCTCATACTTTCCCTATTCCAGTTGAAAACACAATGATCACATCTGGTCCTCTCAAGCTCATCTTCTTTCTCAAAGGTCATTGCTAGACATCAAAGGACTCTACTGCATGAAGGCCAGGGCTTTTTTGTTTTGTTTTGTTTTTCTTGCTTTTTCCTTTTCAATCCAGGCCAAAATTCTTTATTATTTTTCTGAAAATGGGTGTTTTTCCAAGTTTAGCTCTAAGAGTGACTTCCTGTTCATCCGTCATTGATACTGTTCACTTAGGAAGCTAGATGTTTCTGGCCCCTTTGTGGGATGGGACAAAGGGTCAGACTTTCAGACAAGCTCAGGGGAAGGCAGAGCTCCTGTGCTGAGCCCTTCGCTTTGGCGGCTCATTTGAGGGAAGATGTGTGACCTTCAAGGTCCCTGGTGGCGCAAATGGTTTGCGTTTGGCTAGTAACCAAAACGTTGGCAGTTCGAATCCACCTAGAGGTGTCACAGAAGAAAGGCCTGGCAATCTACTTCTGTAAGATTACAGCCATGAAAACCCTGTGGAGCAGTTCTATTCAGACACATATGGGGTCGCCATGAGTCAGAATCGAGTCGATGGCAATGGGTTAGGTGTGAACCTTCAGGAAGCCATTTCATCCCCTGTGCCTCAATTTTCTCATCTGCAGATGTATGGGTTTAAGTACTTTGTAAGGTCCCTTCATACTTAGAGTTCCATGATTCCCTGAAACATGCAGTCTACATCAACTCCTACTTGGTAATCAGTCCTAGGGGAGAGTGCAGAGATATGGAAAAAGCAGCAGCTTCTCTCAGGTTGAGCCACTCTGATAAACCCATTCTCCTCCCTTTGGCAAGAAGCACAGCTCTGCCTGTGCCTCCTTGGAATTGACTTTTTTAATATAAAGCTTATACTAAGTTCAAGTTGCCTCAAAAACACCACTCTTGCTGGGGTAACTCAGGGGTGACTTTAACATTTAGCTAACACAACACAATGTGTATCAGGCTAGCTTAGAGATAAACGCATGAATGTTCATAAGACCCACACAAAACCACAACATTCCAAAAGGCTTCTGGTCCAACTTATGCCTATGCAACAATACATGTTTTCTTTTCTATGGGGGGAAGAACACCTCAGGGAATAGGTTTGCTGAATAAGATAGACCCTTTTCATGCCTATTTACTGAATCACAGGTTAAGCTGTGGGATGCTTTATGTTAAAGAGGGCTCACGGTAAACAGTGAGGAATGTCAACAGTAACTGCATATCTGTGAATAACACTACAGAAAATTGCTGGCTAAAATGAAGACTACATAGCAAACCTTGTTGCTGTGTACGTCACCATAGTCCCAAATCATTATTCAGTGCCACACTTGTAAATTTGTACCACTTTGCATTTTTTCCTTTGGGAAATCTAGGCTGTGTGAAAAGCGGGGGATGCATTGAATTTGGAGTCCGGGAATAATAGTGGGCCTTAAAAATGGAGAGAAGGCCAAGTTGGGACTCAGAGGCAATGCCAGGGCCCTGCACTGGTTTCAGTGGAGGGACTCACTCTGGGTCACAGAATTCAGGATCAGTGGCAGACAGTCACAGTGGATCACAGGTCTTGTGGGCAATAACGGACTCAGCAACTGTAAATAGATCTCTGCCAAACGTCTGACTGCCCAAAGTAAACCCTCTGGTGCTTCTATTTATGGAAGAAGGGAGAGAAGAGACAGGTGATGGAGAAATGGATGGAACTAATGAGAACGATAGCACAAACCCACGTCACCCCACTTTTGGTTCTGTAATCCCATCCTGATTGGGAGAGGCCCAATTCACAACCAGGCCTCAATTCTGATGAGAATCTACCTTATTCTAAAGGTCAAGAAAAGCATACATGGTAATATATATTTTTTTAGAGTCATCTCAGTTTCTGTCTGGGCTTAGAATGCAAGAAAGTAACATTTAAAGGGCTTGGGTGGCACAAGCAGTTTGCAACTGGTTGCTAACCTAAAGGTTGGCAGTTCAAACCCACTCAACAGCTCTGCAGAAGAAAGGTCTAGTGAACTGCTTCCATAAAGATTATAGCCAAGAAAACCCTATGAAGCAGTTCTATTCTGTGACACATGGGGTCGTGATGAGCTGGGGGCCGACTTGACAGCAGCTAGCAACAATAGTAACAACAACATAATATATACCAAGCATACACGTACACATGAGTGCATTTAAAACTAGTGAAATCTCCATAAAGTTTGTGGATAGTACCAATGTCAATTTCCTGGTTGTGATACTGTACTATAGTTATGCTAAGTGTTATGATTAGGAAAACTGGGGTCTCTTTGTATTATTTCTTACAATTGCATGTGAATTTACAATTACTGCAAAATAATTATTAAATTTTGGAAATGCCAATATTATTCCAACTCCTTTATTTTATAGAGAAAGAAACTGGAGTCCAGGGTAAATAGCAGATTGGGGTGAAGCTAGGCTAAGAAGCCAGAGAGACTGGCTCCTTGTTTTGTAGTTTTTCCACAATACTGTGCTGTTAAATCCCTTAGATCACAAGGCCCATGAGGGCACAGGCCACCTCTGTTTTATAAAAAGTTATGTTTTATAAACAGTTATACCCTAGCGTCTAGCACAGTGCTTAATCCATAGCAGGTGCTCAATGAATATTTGTGGAAGAAAGGAAAAGAGGGAAGAAGGAAGGTAAGGAGAAGGAAGGAAGAAAGGAGAGGAGGAAGGGAGAGAGAAAAGGAGGGAGGGAAGGAGGAAAGGAGGGAGGGAGGGAAGGAGAAAAGGAGGGAGGGAAGGAGGGAAGGAGGGAAAGAGGAAAGGAGGGAGGGAGGAAAGGAGGGAGGGAGGAAAGGAGGGAGGGAGGGAAGGACAGGAGGGAGGGAGGGAAGGAGGGAAGTAAGGAAGAAAGGAAGATTATTTAGAGACTTTTTCCTTGGAGAGTTGGTTCCACTGGTGATGGTAGGATTTGGGCTTGAGAGAAAGAAGAATTCTAAGGGTCACTGCCATAAGGGACCATGGGGCATGCACTAGAAGATGACATATGGTGGCCATAAGAATGATGGGGTCATGTAACCAGATGGCGTGAACTTCAAAGGTTGAGAAAGTTACCTTTGAGAGAAAGAAAATTCTAATCCTGCCTCCCATGTTATAGGAGACAGGCTATGTCAGATAAGAATAGTGCTTCCCAAATAATAGTCATTGCTACACTGTCATCAAATTTCTGCCCTGTCTTAGGCTGGGTTCTCTAGAGAAGCAAAACTGGTAAAGCGTATAAATATATATAAAGAGATTTATATCAAGGAAATGGCTCATGCGGTTGTAGAGGCTTCTCCTGATTCACATAGCCGCAGGGGCTGGCGAACCCAAGATTGGCAGGTCAGAAAGCAGGGCTGTTGCTCACAGGCTGTGAAGATCGATGAATCCCAAGATCAGCAGGCAAGACTACAGGTAAGCTGCTACCTCTAGTCCCAAGAATATGAGGTCAAATAAACAGAAGCCAGCTGCAGGATCCAGAACAGGCAAAAGCCTGCGAGCCCTGCCAGAACATCCACCCACACTCGATGCAGTCCATACGCTTAAGGAAACTCCCCTTCAGCCAACTGGCTACTCACAGTAGATCCCATCATAAGGGTGATTACATATCAAATCTCAACAGGGAAGTGACCACAACATCACACAACTGCCAAAACACTGAGAATCATGGGCCAGCCAAGTTGACACAATCCTAACCATCACATACTCTATGTATATTTTACCTGTAATATTACACAGTCATTGCCTTTGTTTAAATTGATTCAGGTCTAACATGATAAATACATATTTGCATAAAATAAAAATTCTGCCTGTGTACTAAATAAAGCTGCCTGGTGCCTCATCAGTGGTACACATGACACACTGTTAAAAATAGAGGAAAAGGGCAAGGGCATTCTGGACAGGGGGAAGTGCCTGAACCAGGGCAGAAAGGCTTGATGGAGCATGATATATTCCGAGCCATGTGTGACTAGAACATAGAGTGTTTACAGGAGGAAAGTATGGGAGATGTGGTGAGTGATGGGGCTGGAAAAAAATGTGAGGGGCAGATTGTGAAGGAAGGGATCGAGATAATCCAAGTCTACTCCAGTTCCTTTATTATCTCTCACTCAGGCAGAAGAACTGGGCAAGTGTCCTGGGGACTGCATGTTCTCATTTTCTCCCTCAGCTGCAGAAGTGTGGGCAGTCATGTGTGGCCGTATTAACACTACACGACTAAAACCAATCCCCCAGTCCCTTCCCACTGCACACCTCACCGCCTCCACTGCTTCCATGGACTGATTTGCATCCAGGCAGGCTGTGTAAACAAGGCTGTTAGGGGAATACAAATAACCACATCCAGGATTGTGGTTCAATAGTCTGGTCTAGGGAAATCAGAATTTCCACTTATCTCCCAGGGCAAGGCAGAGCCTCTTAGCTGCTCACATGGTTTCTCACCCTCTCCCTCCCAAGATGCTGGTGCTGATCTGTAGTGCTGGATGGCTTCCTCCTACCCAGCTTCTCCTCCACTCCTGCCTCCACAGTCACAGATGCTAACTTGCTGAGTTGTCAAATAGAACCAAGCTCTGTTATCAGTTGGCCAGGGAGGGCTGGGCAAACAAACAGGGGATGAGCTCCTTTAAGGGAGTTTCCCCATCTACACCATGACCTTCTCAAAGGTCATGAACTAAATCTTATTCCATTGTGAACCCAGTCTCTGGTTCAGGTAAGCAGAGGTGAACAAAAGAGTTGCTCAGAGTCCATTCAGTCTTGAGTCAGCTCCACTGCATTGACCTTGGGCAAGTTACTTAAACTTTCTGAGTAGTCACATTATTTTCATCTATAAAAGTGGAGATGATAATTATACCTACCTCTTAGGATTATTGGGAGGAGGAAATTTAATCATGTATACTAACTGTTTATCATATTTCTGGATATAGGAAGTGCTAAATCAATTGCAACTATTGTTAGTACTGTTCTGGTGGCAGTGGTGATAATATGGTGATGATAGTAACAATGATGATACCAGTGCATCTAATTGAATTAAATCAAAGTGTTGATACTTAGACCTCGTATCCCTGTAGACCCATGTATAATATTGGTTTCAAATGACAGGAGAGGAGGGCATAGAAGAATTGAGAGGCATCTTCAATGCAGTGGTAGATACCCAGGCCCTAGAGTTTGAAGGCCAGGACTAAACACCTAACATAACCACTTAAAAGCTCTAAGACTTCTGTCAAGTTCTCAGAAGTGTAGCTCCATCATCCATAAAGTGAGAATTCCAGTAACCTGCCTCCCAAGGTAAATGTGAGGGCCAAGTTAGATGATGTGTTTGAAATCTATGAATTAAGAGCTATATCGTTCAGGATCTTTTTTTTTTTTTCCATCTTATTTATTTTAATTTTATTGTGTTTTAGGTGAAAGTTTACAGCACAAATTAGTTTGTCATTCAAAACTTTATACACAAATTGTTTTGTGACATTGGTTGCAATCCCCACAATTGTCAGCACTCTTCCCCTTTCCCTTTCCACCCTGGGTTCTCCGTGTCCATTCCTCCAGTTTTCCTGACCCCTTCCTGCCTTCTCGTCTTTGCTTTTGGGCAGGTGTTGCCCATTTGGTCTCATATACTTGACTGAACTAAGAAGCACATTCCTCACGTGTGTTATTGTTTATTTTATAGGTCTGTCTAATCTTTGGCTGAAAGACAGACTTTGGGAGTGGCTTTAATTCTGAGTTAGCAGGGTGTCTCAGGGCCAGAGTCTTGCGGGTTTCTCCAGCTTCTTTCAGACAGGTTAGTCTGGTCGTCTTTTGTGAATTTGAATTTTGTTCTACATTTTTCTTCTGCTCTTTCCAGAGCCCTCTATTATGATCCCTGTCAGAGCAGTCGGTGACGGTAGCCGGGCACCATCTAGGTCTTCTGGGCTCAGGCTGGTGGAGGCTGTGGTTCATGAGGTCCATTAGTCCTATGGACTACTATCTTCCTTGTGTCTTTTGTTTTCTTCATTCTCCTTTGCTCAGAATGTGATGAGACCAATAAATCTATTTTGGATGGCCGCTTACAAGCTTTTAATACCCCAGATGTTACACACCAAAGTTGAATATAGAACGTTTTATGAACTATGTTATGCCAATCGAGTTTGATGTCCCCTGAGACCATGGTCCCCAGCCCTCAGCCCCAGTAATTCAGTCCCATAAGGCATCTGGATGTGTCTAGGAAGCTTCTATGGCTTTGCCTTGGTCAAGTTGTGCTGACTTCCTCTGTATTGTGTGTTGTCTTTACCTTCACCGAAGTTAACACTTGTCTACTATCTAGTTAGTGATTTTCCCTCCCCACTCCCACCCCTCGTAACCATCAAAGATTGTTTTCTTCTGTTTAAATTTTTTCTTGGGTTTCTATAATAGTGGTCTCATATTTGTCCTTTTGTGATTGACTTATTTCACTCAGCATAATGCCCTCCAGATTCGTCCATGTTGTGAGATGTTTCTCGGATTCATCATTGTTCTTTATCGGTGCGTAGTATTCCATTGTGTGTATGCACCGTAATTTATTTATCCATTCATCCATTGATGGGCACTTAGGTTATTTCCATCTTTTTGCTACTGTGAATAACACAGCAATGAACATGGGTGTACATATAACTATTCATGTGATGGCTCTTATTTCTCTAGGATATATTCCTAGGAGTAGGGGTGGGCAAAAGAAAAGAAACAAAAAAAGAGAAAGAAAGGGGAAAAAAAGGTAGCCAGCAAGGGGGCAGGGCAGACCTGGGCACTAGCAGGAATGGGGGGAGATGGTGTACGGAGGTTAGGTGAGATGTAGAAAGAAAAGAAGGGAAGAAAAAAGAATGAAATAAATGGCAACACAATGGGCGCCAGCCGATGGGGGCAGGGTGGACCCAGGGCAGCAGTAGGCTGGTGCAATGGTAGCACTCTATCTGTGGCTGCACACTGAAGACAGGAGGGAAATAGGAGGAGCTGGCCTACGGGGCTAGGTGGGAGGGAGAAAGAAAAGTAAGAAAGGAGAAAAGAGGGGGAAAAATGGCCACGCAGTGGGGAGGGGTGAGTGGGGGTATGCCAGACCTGGGTCCGGTGGGAAGTGAGGAGAGGTGGCTTATGGGGCCAGGTGGGAGGGGGAAAAAAAGAAAGAAAATAAAGAGAAAAAAATGGCTGTGTGGTGGAAGCTGGAGGGTTGTGACAGGTCAGAACTGGGGCAACAGTGGGCTGGTAGTTCTCTAGCCATGGCAGTGCAGCGGGGGCTGGCAGGAAGTGGGTAGAGGTGGTGTACGGGGCTAGGTGGGAGGCAGAAAGACAAAGAAGAAAGAGAAAAGGAAAAAAAAAAAAAGAGAGAAAGGAAATGTCAGCCCAATGGGGGCCGGCCAGTGGGGGTCAAGATCTTAACTGCAGCAGTCACATAGGGGCCCCCTTCTGGATACAGGCAGTTTGGGAAACATCATGAATGTCAGAATTTGGCTTTGCCCCAAGGAATTTGCCGCCAATTGTTCAACCTCTGTTTCAACGTTTGTAGAATTCACTTCATAGACCAGCTCTGGGTTCTGGTGTCTGCTCATCCCACTCCGTCTCCCTGCCCACACCAACCACAGGGGCCTTCTTTCTAGACAGTAAACACTTCAAGCTCATTCTGCTTCAGGGCTTTTGCCCTTGTTCTTTCCCTGCCTGGAACACCCTTCCTTAGACAGCAGCATGCTGGCTCTTTTGTATCATTCAGAGCTTGGTCCTCCTTGAATGTCCTACGTTGGTCCCTGTCTTAGTTATCTACTGCTGCTATAACAGAAATAGCACAAGTGGGTGGTTTTAACAAACAGAAATCTATTTTCTCACAGTTAAGGAGGCTAGAAGTCCAAATTCAGGGCTCTGGCTCTAGAGAAAGGCTTTCTTTCTATGCGGCTTCTGGGGGCAGGTCCTTGTCTTAGCTTCTGTGTCTCAGTTCCTTAGTGATCTTCATGTGGTGTGCCATCTGTTTTCCCCCATCTCTGCTCTTCTTGCTGCTTGCTTAATCTGTTCTTTTAAACCTCAAAAGCAATTGACTTAAAACACACCCTACACTAACACTGTCTCATTAACATAACAAAAAAACCCTCTATACCCAAATGGGATTATAACCACAGGTAGAGTAATTAGGATTTACAACACATATTTCTGGGGGACACAATTCAATCCATAACATTCCCCAAATCAGTGAGCTCCCCAGTGATTTTCTGTCACCTAGCCTTTTTATATTTTCTTCATAGTACTTATTATCTGAAGTTGTCATATTTATTCATTTGGTTACTTGCTTTATATGTCTGCCCCCTCCCCCCGAAAGTTAAGCTTCTTGACGGCCAGGACTTTGCTTGATCACTGCTCCTTCTCAGTGCCTAGAACATAGTGGATTATTCCAAATATGAATGTTGAAGGAATTGAGTTGGGCACTAAAGGGAATATATGAGAAGTCATTATCCTTTCCCATTAGAATCTTGAAATCTAGATGAGGACGTAGGATTTCCTCAAATTAAAGCAGGCACAATACCATGTAATGTGAAATGGGTGAAATCGTATTTGTCTGAGCTTTTTTATCTTGCAGAACTGCTGCAACCACCCAGAGTTTTTGTGTTAGCAGAAAAGCGGCCAAGAGAAAACAAAGACCTTCATACCAGTGGAGCTACTCAAACCTGATTCTTTAACAGGACATAAACAGAAGAGGAGACGGAGATGATGAGAGGGGAGACTGGCTCTCAGCAATGTCACCTATTTCACAAACATGGAGTCAGACCCCTCCTGTTTTGGGACTATCACTTATTGAACATTTGCTCTGCTAAGCATTCATATTTTTTTTATTTCATCTTAATCCTCATAGTATCCATGTGATGTAGGTATTAGTATCATATTCATTTTACAGATAAAGAAGCGAGTCTCTCACTTCTAAAACCCATTCTCTTAATCACTAGTCTGCACTGCTTCTCCTGCCCCACCGAGACCCTCTACCCTAACTCGGTGATCCTGTGTCACTGCTTTGCTTTGGCTACACCCCAAGTTTTAAACACACACACACACACACACACACACACACACACACACACACACACACATACTCACACAATACATCAATCAAACACATTTGTTTTAGGACAAGGCAGCAGAAGTAATTACTATTATTTACTTCAAGATCTCTTATGTAACAGTCCATTAAAACACATTCCTCATTGAATTTCTTGCAATGCCAAAAGCTTACCGTTCAGATAAATGTATCTTTTCTTTAGTCACATAATGTGGACTATATTGTGTACCATATTTCCTTTTTCCTCTTAGCTACCAGGGAGCTCAGAATTAAATTCAATACCTGATCCTTGCCAAGTATATTCTGTCATTAAACCATTCATTTGTTCAACAAAAGCACACACACACACACACAAAACAACTATAAATAGGCGTAGACATAGGTGTGTGTGTGTGTATATATATATATAGTATATACTAGTATAAACAATTTGCTCACTTCGTGAGCAAAGTAACAACTTAGAAGCCTAGCAAACACTTATTCTCTGCTCATTTTAATTTCTTTAAATATGCCTTTCCATTTAATTCACCTGTGCTTTATTTCTTAAATTTGTCCCTAAAATACTTTGGAGAGTAGTTATAACATAAACCCTAAATGAAAAAGTGATCATATTATGCTGTAATGACACATAAAAATAAAATTAGTTTGGCCTCAACTTCTAGTGTGACAGAAGCACACGGATAGCATCCTGTGTCTGTGATTTCATTTTTTCACATCAAGAATCATTTTTTAACAGCAGTCATATAAGTCAGAGACTCATGCTTTTTCAGAGATGGAGCCAATTCATATTTCTCAGTAAAGTGAAGATGTTAAGTAAATACCTACCAATTATTAAAAGTGTATTTGCTGAGATGCAGTGCGTGGCTGAGAATGTAGAAATGTGTATTTCATCACTAAGTGATAACAGGCAGCTCTTTCCAAACTAATTGTTGGCCAAGTCCTATCAATTCTACCCTGAAAGACTCTCCAGTCAGTCCATATCTGCCACCACAACCTTGATTCAGGCTCCCTGAACTATTACTGCGGCCTCCTGCACCTGGTTACTACAGTTGCTACTTCTCAAATGCCATGCTCTGCCCTTTGATCTCTGGCATGCCATTTTCTTACTCAAACAACCCCTTTGGTTCCATTTTCCCAATTATGAAATCCAGATTTATTAGCTTAGCATTCAAAATTCTCCACAACCAGAACAAATTCACTCTGCTTCAACCCACCCATCCTCTGTGGACTGGCCATGGTCCTATTTCTTGGGTCTAGAGAGAGAGGAAAAGATGGCTGGGATCCCAAACCCAGAATCTTCTAGAAGCTGCCTAAAGTGCTTGTGATTCCAGAGGAAGATACACAATAGGCTAACATTCAGGCTGTAGAGTCCAAAAGTTTCTCTATCTTCAGGCTGAGTAAGTCTTAGGCTGCTTCACCTTTCAGAACCTCTCTTTCCTCTGTAATAAATGAGGATCATAGTAGGACTTAACCTCACAGGGTAATTTTGTAGGAATTAAATTAGAAAATGCATATAAAATGCTTAGCATTGTGCGTGACACATAGTTAGAGCTCAACGCACGTCAGCTAGGATTATCTTTCTCTTATAAGAATTTGCTCCCAGACTCTATGTGGACTCCTAGTACTAGTGAGCTGTGCTTGACTCCCCGCAAATCAGGAAGGTTTCTAGTCATTCTGAGCCTCAGATACAATCTCAAAGCAGGCTCAAACCCATCCTTGGTTCCTATCCCCAGGCCCACACCCTCACCATCTCCTTTGAGGTCCTACCACTCTAATGGCACTGGGAGGCACGAAAGGCAAACCCAGAAAAAAAATCACACCTAGGAGGTAAAGGGACAGAGAGATTGCTCCTAAGATTTATAGCCACCACTCCAGAATAAAAGTGCCTCTCAGCAAGAGAAAGCATCAGGTCAGGCTTTCCCTATCAATTGCTTGAACCAAAGAGAGTGAATAAAAAATCAAATGTTCTGTCAACAGCCAGGGATTTACTACCTCTGTTTGCCCCAGTGAGTGCTTCACCCTTTTGTATGTGACCTAACAGTGCCTTTACCTTTGACCCACATTGAGTTTCTCCTCTTCCTGGGTAGGGAGGGGGCTTGAACTGCCACTAACATACACACTATTCAGGTTTATGTTAACAAGCCTTTGGTCAAAATTTTCAATAAACTTAAGATGGCCCTTTTTTTTTTTTCATTTACTTAAAAAGTGATGATTGACCTTCTATTGGGTGCAAGGCCCTGCATGAGACATGGAATTTGAGCACTGAACAAAATAGACCCAGTAACTGATTTCATGGCAGTTACAAAGCAATGTGGAAGAGAGATAAACACATAAACAAATACAGAAGTAAAAAGTATAATATCTTCTATGAATAAAATTATCAAAGGGGGGTGGGAAAGAATAATGTGGTAGATATTATTTATATTGGGAGAGAGCATATCAGGAAAGGGCTCCCTGAGAAGTAGCATTTAAGCATTTAACCTGCAAGGTAAATAGAGTCAGCCATGTAAAAAGTAGGAGGCAAGGGTTTCAGGCAGATGGAAGAGCATGTGCAAAGGCCCTGAGGAGGGAACAAAACGGAAGACCACTGAGAGTAGACAGTGGTGGGCAAAGGGCATATCGGCAGAAACGACATGGGGGAGGTGGGCAGGGGAGGATTACTTATTCACCTTCAAAACACAATTTGAATGCCACTGCCTCTGTGAAGCATTCCCAGGCTTAAGAATTTATTGTCTCTCTTCTGTGATTCATATCTCAGCTTTATTTGTTTTAATAGAGTATACAGTCACTTTTCTACATGTCTGTCTCTCCTCAGTACAGTAGAAGAAACTTAAGGTAAGGAATTCATTTTGTTCATCTCTGCCTATCCACTCCCTCTTGCACTGTGTCCAGAACAAAATGATTGCTCAATGAATGTCTGCTGCATTTCTTTTTGAAATACTATGTGAAAGTCCAAGTGACTTACAACATAGAAAGGGATTTTTTTAAATAGTACAGATCAGTTTTTGCCACTCTCAATGGTGAAATGTGTCCCATGAGTAAGTGAGTCACCGCTATTTATTTGTTTTCTCTCTAGCTATGTGGCCTAATTAATTTCTCCATTAACATTTCTCAATCTGAGCAGCTACTAATAATCACCATACCACAAGTAATTTGATTCAAAGATGGCCGTTTTACAAGAGGGAGCCATTGAGTGAACTGAGGTCTAATAAATAATGAATGACCACAGGGCATTTAAAAGTTTGTCATTAAAAAAACAAAAAATGGGCCGTAAGATAAATGGAATCACCTTGGATTATCAGCCCTGGATATACCTACAAGATAATTTTTCTGAAAATTAAAATCATTTCCCCAAATCACAGCCTGGTGAGAGGATAGCTATGATGTGGCAACAGGTAGCCAATATTAGAAAATCCCTCCAGCTACCCAAAGGCCTTGCCTGAATACTTCCAACAGCTGTGTGACAATCTATAGAGATGATACATTTTGATTCTGAAAGGTCAAGGGTCAGAATACAGGACAAGGCAACATTTCCCCAGTGTTTTATAAAACACTGTTTTCACACTAGATGTTAATAGGTGCTCTATGCTAACAAATGATCTATGGTCAAAAAAATGAGAAAATTCTGGGTCAAACAAAGAACTAGAGATTTTTTTCTATGTAAAGCCTTTTAGAGTCTTTAGTATTCTAATGTGCATTATGAGTTACATAGATGGGGATATAGTACTCAATGTTTTCCAAATATATTTTGAAATATATGTTATTTTTCAATGAATATCTATTACTATGACTTATAACAATGACTCCCCCATATGTTTGTCAGTTTGTCCTACTGTGGAGGCTTGTGTATTGCTGACATGCTGGAAGCTATTCAAATACCAGCAGGGTCACGCATGGCAGATAGGTTTCAGCTGAGCTTCCAGACTAAGACAAACTAGGAAGAAGTACCCAGTGGCCTACTTCTGAAAAAAATTAGCCAGTGAAAACCTCATGAATAGCAGTGGAACAGTGTCTGATACAGTGCCAGAAGATGAGCCCCTCAGGTTGGAAGGCACTCAAAAAGCAACAGGGTAAGCGTTGCTTCCTCAAAGTAGAGTTGACGTTAGTGACATGGATGGAGACAAGCTTTTGGGACCTTCATTTGCTCATGTGGTATGACTGAAAATGAGAAGAAACTGCTGCAAACATCCATTAATCATCAGAACATGGAATGTACAAAGTATGAATCTCGAAAAACTGGAAACCGTCAAAAATGAAATGGAATACATAAACATCGATATCCTAGGAATTAGTGAGCTGAAATAGACTGGTATTGGCCATTTTGAATTGGACGATCATATGGTCTACTATGCCGTGAATGACAACTTGAAGAGGAATGGAGTTGCATTCATCATCAAAAAGAACATAAGATCTATCCTGAAGTACAATGCTGTCAGTGATAGGATAACATCCATACGCCGACAACGAAGACCAGTTAATATGACTATAATTCAAATTTAGGCACCAACTACTAACGCCAAAGACGAAGAAACTGAAGATTTTTACCAACTTCTACACTCTGAAATTGATCGAATATGCAATCATGATGCATTGATAATTACTGGTGAGTGGAATGAGAAAGTTGGAAACAAAGAAGAAGGACTGGTAGTTGGAAAATATGGACTTCGTAATAGAAACAATGTAGGAGATCACATGACAGAATTTTGCAAAACCAACAATTTCTTCATTGTAAATACCTTTTTCAACAACATAAATGGCAACTGTACACGTGGACCTTACCAGATGGAATAAACAGTAATTAAATCGACGACATCTGTAGAAAGAGACAATGGAAAAGCTCAATATAATCAGTTAGAACAAGGCCAGGGGCCAACTGCAGAACAGACCATAAATTGTTCATATGCAAGTTCAAGTTGCAACTGAAGAAAATTAGAACAAGTCCACGAGAGCCAAAGTAGGACCTTGAGTATATCCCACCTGAATTTAGAGACCATCTCAAGAATAGATTTGATGCATTGAACAATAATGACCAAAGACCAGACGAGTTGTGGAATGACATCAAGGACATCATACATGAGGAAAGCAAGAGGTCACTAAAAAGACAGGAAAGAAAGAAAAGACCAAAATGGATGTCAGAAGAGACTCTGAAACTTGCTCTTGAATGTGAAGTAGCTAAAGGGAATGGAAGAAACGATGAAGTAAAAGAATTGAACAGAAGATTTCAAAGGGTGGCTGGAGATGACAAAGTAAAGTATTATAATGACATGCACAAGACCTGGAGATAGAAAACCAAAAGGAAAGGACACACTCAGCACTTCTCAAGCTGAAAGAACTGGAGAAAAAATTCAAGACTCGAGCTGCAATATTGCAGGATTCTACCAGGAAAATATTAGATGATGCAGGAAGCATCAAAAGAAGATGGAAGGAATACACAGAGTCACTATACCAAAAAGAATTGGTCGATGTTCAACCATTTCTGGAGAAAGCATATGATCAGGACCCAACGGTACTGACAGAAGAAGCCCAAGCTACACTGAAGGCATTGGTGAAAAACAAGGCTCTAACAATCGGTGGAATACCAATTGAGAAGTTTCAACAAACAGATGCAGCACTGGAAGTGCTCACTTGTCTATGCCAAGAAACTTGGAGGACAGCTGCCTGGCCAAGTGACTGGAAGAGGTTCATATTTATGCCTATTCCAAAGAAAGATGATCCAACTGAATGTGGAAATTATCGAACAATATCATTAATATTACAAGTAAAATTTTGCTGAAGATCACTCAAAAGCGGCTGCAGCAGTATATTGACTGGGAACTGCCAGAAATTCAAGTTGAATTCAGAAGAGGACATGGCACCAGGGATATCACTGTTGATGTCAGATGGATTCTGGCTGAAAGCAGAGAATACCAGAAAGATGTTTACTTGTGTTTTATTGACTACGCAAAGACATCTGACTGCGTGGACCATAACAAATTATGGATAACATTGCAAAGAATGAGAATTCCAGGACACTTAACTGTGCTCATGAGGAACCTGTACATGGATGAAGAGGCAGTCGTTCAAACAGAACAAGAGGATACCGCATGGTTTAAAGTCAGAAAAAGTGTGAATCAGGGTTGTAGCCTTTCACCACACTTATTCAATCTGTACGCTGAGCAAATAACCCAAGAAACTGGACTATGTGAAGAAGAACACATCATCAGGATTGGAAGAAGGCTCATTAACAACTTGTGTTATGCAGATGACACAACCTTGCTTGCTGAAAGTGAAGAGGACTTGAAACACTTACTGATGAGGATCAAAGACCACAGCCTTCAGCATGGATTACACCTCAACATAAAGAAAACAAAAACCCTTACAACTAGACCAATAAGCAACACTATGATAAATAGAGAAAATACTGAAGCTGTCAAGGATTTCATTTTACTTGGGTCCACAATCAACACCCATGGAAGCGGCAGTCAAGAAATCAAAAGACGTATTGCATTGGGCAAATCTGTTGCAAAAGACCTCTTTAAAGTGGTAAAAAGCAAAATGTCACCTTGAAGACTAAGGTGTGCCTGACCCAAGTCATGGGGTTTTCAATCACCTCATATGCATGCAATACCTGGAGGATGAATAAGGAAGACTGAACAAGAATTGACACCTTTGAATTATGGTGTTGGTGAAGAATATTGAATATACCATGGACTGCCAAAAGAATGAACAAATACGTCTTGGAAGAAGTACAGCCAGAATGCTCCTTAAAAGCAAGGATGGCAAGATGACATCTCACATGCTTTGGACATGTTATCAGGAGGGATCAGTCCCTGGAGAAGGACATCATACTTGGTAAAGTAGAGGGTCAGAGAAAAAGAGGAAGACCCTTAACAACAGGGATCGACACAGTGGCTACAACAATGGGCTCAAGGATAACAATGATTGTGAAGAAGGCGCAGAACCGGGCAGTGTTTCGTTCATAGAGTCGCTATGAGTCCGGATCGACTTGATAACAACAACTTGATAACAACAACACCTAATAACAACAACATAATAATGACTGGAACGGTCATAGGGTGTTAATAAGTTAGTCCCTGAAGTATCCACATAAAGAATTGAAAAATCACAGGCTTTGGAGTTAGAAGGCCTGGATTCAAGTCCCTGAAGAGGACTTACAAATGATATCTTTAAGTATGGCAGTTAACCTCAAAGCCTCAATTTCCTTATCTGTAAAGGAAAGGTGAAATCATCAGTTCCAATTTCCCTGGCTTAATGTGATGATTAAATATGCTAATAGATGCTAAAGGCCTTTTAAAAAGTGTAAGCTCCTTATAATCTTTGTTTTTATTATTAATAAAGTTCAATATAAAGACTAAGCATCCAGGGGAAGATAATGGCAAGCTGCCTAGAGTAGGGAGATTTTAGGTAGAAACTAGGAAATCAACAAGGCAGTGTTAGGACCATGAGCACATAGACCCACCTAGGCTATAAATGTCAGGACTACGGAGAGCTCCATCTGGTGTTATTGCTCTCTTGGCCATCTGAATCCATCTGCTGAATTCTCCCTAAGGTAGCTCACACCTACCTACCTGGTTAACTCCTCTGGCTCTAAAGGTAGCTGAAATTTTTCCATCAAGGGACTTCCATAGTTGACATGGAAGAACAGGTCTACCTCAAAGAACACAATGTTTTGAAGTCCTGTCAAGGACCTTTAAGAGTCTGGTTGATTCCGTTGATAGTTGTCTACACCAGGTATTTGGACCTATAGCCATATATATCACTAGTACATCTGCTTTCCATGGGTTATTTTTTATGAGGGTTCTAAGAAAAATTACTTATTTTTGGCCTTATCTTGGATCTCCAGATGCTTTATTCTTTCCCTCTTTCTTACTCAAAAACCTATAATCTTCCATCTTCATCTTGACCACCTGGATACTTGAAACACTTCCTGTACACCAAACTCAGCACTCACATCCTTGGTTAAGACGAGAATGATGACAATGCCTCCCCATGCCTTAGTCCCATTAAGCCACCTAAGTAGTAACACTTTCCCTGGCAGGGATTCCTAAGAAAACTTCAGGAAGATGTTTGAAAACATGCAGAGAATTTTAGCCAGTGGGGTTCATATTTGCTTCCTACTTTTTCTGAAATGGTAGCAGCAGTGATACAATATTTTAAGCTTGGTGAAGTAGGTTCTTCCAAACATGTAAAGGAAACCCTGCTATGTGCTCTGTAGAGACAACACTAAAATGCATAGCAGGTCATACCAAAATCTGCCTTTCCATTCTCTGTTCTGTGATGTTGTGTTCAGGCACTCTTCAAACTACATTTTCCAGACTCCTTTATCAACTGGCTTCCTGTTAGGTTCTGCCAATAGTAGAGTAGAAAAAATAGGGAGGAGAAAAGGAAGCTGTTTCCTGTTTGTGCTGTGGTCAAAGTCTTCCCAGTGGTAATTTGCTCAATATGGAACTTCTTTCAGCACTGCAGGAGCAGTTTTATCATGCCTCTTCAGAGGTTGGATGGTACCGCCATTTTCAGAGGTCTGACCACCCAATCTGTGGGGCCCCTCTTAGGAGCTCCAAGATTCAGGTTACCTTGATCCCTCTATTTTTGTTCCCCATCCCTAGGAGTAACAGCTGCTAACAGAATTTATTGTCTCTGAGATACCTCAGTGTTTCTTTTTTGTTCTCACAGCCCTCTAAAGCCAGTGTAACTAATGCCCTATATTAAATTCCCTTTACTGAAACACCTAGTGTTGTTACTGTTTTCCTGACTGGACATTAACTGATAAAGTCTATGGAATTATCAGTCATTTCAAACCACGAGTCCAGCATCCAAGACTGATGGATTGTGCAGGCAAACCCTTAGTGTATTTTAAACATTTTTATGGTCATGGACCCTTTTGACAATCTCCAAAATATTATGAACCCGCTTCCCAGAAACCACATATTCACAAAAGTTCAAATGCAATATGGAAGGGTTCATGGAGCCCCTAAAGTGCACCCCACTAATTTCCAGACTACACTCAATCTATTGAGATATAAGTTTCATCAGATCATGAAATTTATTATATATATATTAATTTATATATGAATATATAACTTCAAATATATATCATTAATTATTACTTATATATTAATTTTCAGTGTAACATTTCTTTAGGTGTATAAGAAAACTGCTCCTATTTTTTTAAAAAATATTAGAACCTTTACAAATGAGTCACAACATATATTCCAAACGTTGCTAGATCACTTTGCACTTTCTTATTAGCTTTTCATGACAACTATCTAAAAAGTCACAGAAAATGTTATTTTATTTTCTAGTTCATGAAATTCTCCCTAGGAAATGTTATGAACTACCCATACTAATGACAGAGCCAGAATTAGAATTCTGAACTACTAGATCCCAGTCCCAGGAGTCCTGGAGGTACACTGGTTAAGCAGCCAGCTGCTAACCAAAAGGTTGGTGGCTTGAACCCACCAGCCACTCATGGGAGAAAGATGTGGCAGTCTGCTTCTATAAGGATTACACCCTTGGAAACCCTATGAGGCAGTTCTACTTTGTCCTATAGAGTCCCTGTGAGTCAGAATCGACACAATGGTAATAGGTTTAGACCCTAGTCCAGAGGTTCTTTCTCCTTTATCTTGCGGGGAGAAAAAAAAAAAGCCACTGTGTGTCTTAGGGTGGGTTCTTTAGAGAAGCAAAACCAGTAAAGTGTATAAATATATATATAGAGAGAGATTATATCAAGGAAACAGCTCACGCGATTGTAGAGGCTAGAACGTCCCAAGTCCGTGGATCAGGGTAGAGGCCTCTCCCAAGTCACACAGCTGCAGAAGCTGGCAAGCCCAAGATCGGAAGGTCGGAGAGCAGGGCTCCCACTCACAGGCTGTGCAGATCGATGAATCCCAGGTTCGGCAGATAAGCTGACAGCTCAAGTCCCAAGAACGGGAGATGAGATGACAGGAAGCAGCCGCAGGATCCAGAGAGAGCAAAAAGCCAGAACGTCTGCTTATATACAAATGTGGGCCACACCCCCAAGGAGACTCCCTTTCATCTGATTGGCTACTCACAGTATATTCAATCATGGGAGTGATTACATTAAAACACGGAGAATCATGGCCCAGCCAAGCTGACACACAATCTTAACCATCACACTGTGGTTGAAGTACAGGGTAAAAGGCCTGCTTACTCTATAACACAGTCTTATAGATATCAAAGTCTTACATCATAGAGCCTGTCTATAGAAGATATTAAAAACATCAGTCTATAATTCTTCTGGAATTATATCTAAACTAGGAAGATCTGAGCTTGGAAAAATGTGTAGACTTCCAGAAAAGGATAATCAATCATGTGATTTTTTTTTTTTTTTAAGCATGGGATTTGGAATCACATAGACCTGTATTCAAGTCCAGGTACTGCTACTTATCAGCTATGTGACCTTACCCAAGTTATTCAACATCTTTGCTTTGATTTCCTAACCTGTCAAATAGATACAGTAATGTTTTGCAATAATTAATATTAAACTGATAAAATGTATGAAATTAAGCACAGTGCCTGGAACATAGTAGGTTTTCAAAGTTTATCTCGCTTCCTTTTCCCTACCTTCCTAAATCATTCCATGGACAAGTTTTTTGGGGGGGTCATGATATCCTAACTTTAACAACTGTCTATACAACTGCAAACTATACCCTGCTTTTCCTTTATTGAGGCACATGGGGAATTCTCTCTTTGTGGTAGTCATTATGATGCAGACTGTAACCTTTATATTTTAGACTTTCTCTTCCTTTGTTCTTCTGATAACACTGGAGCCTTTTCCAGGAGAGTGACTAATGCAACTCAGTGCAATAGGGAAACACTTCCGCAATTTTCTCATTTCCCTGATGAGACTCTTACTCAGCTTTTCCTCCCCACCCACTTCTCCCATTACAAGAACCTCCAAGGGGCCTTCCTTAATGGAGTCCCTGCAGATGTGCTGTTCTCTCAGGGGCTCTTCCAAGCACTTCACAAATAATGCAAGATTGGGTGAACAGCTCAGCTTTTCCAGGTCGTTAAACATTGCTTAACTATTTTTCAAATGTTTTGGTATCAATAAAAATCCCAAATGCTTTTGGGGCCAAGCACTAGTTCTATTAATATTTCACACCCTGTATGTTTTAAGGGATTCATTTATTCTGAAGTCATCTGTCGACTTTTCTCTAAGAGCTTTTTGATGTCCCACCAGCTCCCCCAAGCTCTCTGTGAAAACTACTGTATTTCTGTATCCACTCCCACCTGTCCCTTGGCTTCAGACATTATGGATGACCCCAGGACATGGATGTTCAGACTTAGGAATAAAAAGAGGCCCTCACAGCAGGACTAGCTCATGGCCAAATTGCTAAGAATATTGTTGAGATCTTCACAAATGGAGAGTTGTGAATTCTTATGATTTTCCAGGATAGAAGGGATAGAATAAATGGACTGTTGCCCTGATAAGACTGTTATCTTTATATATAGGTATGTGCTTCTTTATACCAGCAAGGCTTTGGATCTCAGCCCAGAAGATCTTACTTCTGAGAGCTCCCCTGAATAAGGAAGTCTAAAAGATGGAACCAAAGGGTTTTGGCCACAGTGGTAATTTCAAAGGTCCCTTAAGGGTAGGGATACTTTTGTTCCCCAATGAGGGTGTAATTTGTGTTCATAATGCATGTGGGCTCTCTTTGCGCATCAGATGTAAGGACTGCTTAGAAGAATCTATTCAAATAAAAGTCAATTCCATGTGGAATAGTTCGCAATTATTTTGTATATTCCTTGGAGAAAACTGAGATGGGGGGGAAGAAAACCTCCCACTCTTTTTGCATTCTCCCCTTAAAGGAGAACAACATCTTCACAAACACACACACACACACACAATGATTTCCACAAGGGTCCACTCAGCCAGCACCTAACCTTCATCTTCATCTCTCAAATGCTTTAACCCAATTAGAATGTATGCATTCCTAGGAAGCTGATCAAGATGTGACATTAATGTTAGAAATTTCAAAACCAATGGCAGAATGATAAGAAAACTTTTTTGAAGAAGACAATGTCCTTCACTAAATTATACAATGTGGAGGAAGCCCTGTTATCAGGAAAAGCACTCTACTAGGGACCAAAAGACCTGGATTCTAATTCCAGCTCCATCGTTTCATAGCTGTGTGACCTTGAATATGTCACTGAACTCCTCTGAGGCTTAGAATTTTCATGGGAAGGTGGGGTAGATCATTTCTGAACCAAATGAGATGATGAATCCCTTGGAGAGGCTTTGGGATTTACAAAGTAAACTATACCCATAATAATCCTGGGACAGTGATCACTCATTTTAAAGGTTGAAAAAATTGCAAGTCAGAAAGATAAAATTATTCTTCTAATGACTCAGAACTAGCAAGAAGCAAAACTAGAACATGTACCCACACATGCTGAATCCCTTTCAAAGATCTTTGCATTATAGCATGTTGCCCTTCTCCCCCAAAAGAGCCGATTTAACTGCAATGCAAAACGTGGCTTTCTTGTTGATGTTTTCCTTCCAAGGGTCACTGCATGCCAACAGATACAGAGTAGCTTGGTTGATTCAGAGAGACAAAAGCTTTGGGAAATTTTTATTTAACTTATTCAGCTCAGCATGGCTATAAAAGAACTCTGTTTACCCAGGTGTTAACTCCCTAAGCCAAACTTGCTGGCATGACCAATTAGGGGTTTGGCAGCCACAGACTTAGGGATGAACCAAGACACAGGGATGTGGGGAGACCTAAAGACACAGTGAAAAGCAGGGTAAGTCTCAGGGATGGACTGAGGCTTAAGGATAAGATCAGGGTCAGGGAAGGGCTGAGGATGTCTTCTGCTCACATTACTTTACAATAGAAATAAAAGCTGAAGGTATAAACGTTTCTGTTTTAGGCCACATCAAAATGCCTGCAAACTCATAACCTCAAAATAGTCACATCAAAGAGTCCTATTCCCATTTTTCAACCCTCCTCTCCTGTACGTGGGATTTTATAGCCCACGACAGATCTTCCTGCTCCTCTTTCCATACTCCTGAGCTCTCTCAGAACCACCCCACACTCTCCGGAACTTGTATGCATGGCCTGGATTGTCTGGATTGTCAATGAAGGCACTGCAAAAATCTATCTTCTGTACTTCTACTGATTCTCTGATCTTGCCTAAGCCAGGACAATATTTTTACACACACACACAGCTTTTCAGAGGGCCCCACTAAGCCAGCACGTAACTTTCGTCCTCCCTCAAATGACTTAACCCAATAATGCACACTTCCCCAGAAAGATAATGAAGATGTGACACTAATGTGATCTTTCCACTCTTTCCTAAGTATCCTTATTAATTATTATATGGAGAGAGCTATGCAATATTTATGCTCTTTCGTCCCCCCGCCTCCACCCCCACCAATAAAAAAAAGATGAAATAAAATTACTAGGCTCTAAGCACACAATCAACTGTTATTGGGTTAAAACTAAATTGAAAAGAATTGCAAGATGCCCTCACCATGAAAACAGCTCTGCTGTTGCAATGTCTGCATGGGTCTCCCCTGGACTCTGCAGTCCTTTCGTGACACAACTGCATACAAACGCATACCACGTACTCCATTAGGAGAACACAAGCTGTGTGTGAGTGTGTGTAAGAGAGTTTATTTCCACAACTAGTAGAACATCAAAATAGCTTCAGAACTCATTGCAGCAGGGGTTTCAGCTGCAAGATAAAAGACAGGCAGGCAAGAGAAAAACAGATCTGGAGGAGGATAACATGAGTGAGAGAAGAGATGGAGGATTGGGCAGGAGGCTGGAAGGAGGGAGAAGAGCTGAGGCTCCCTGGGTGTCTACATCTGAGCAAGTAGCAGAGGTTGCTGAGGAAAGAAGGCAGCTTAAATACATAAATCAAAATCATAACTTAGAGAGCTTGTGCTCAAAAGCGATTAACGCAAATTTGTTGAAAAGCTGATGAAATTGTTTCTTCCCTTAGAAGTGGGAAGTCCAGGGAGGAAGTCCACCTCTGGTGTTGGCGCAACCCCTATGCTCTGCACAGAAATGGCAGTAGAAGCTGATAGGCATGGCAGAAACACAGGACGTGGTTAACAACTCTGTCTGCTGTTCTGTCAGACAAAGCTGGGTCCAAACTACAGCAGCGGGATCTTGGGCACGTTACTGGCCTCTCCTTTCACCTGTCTTCCTCCGTGCCCCCAGTTCTTAAACAAAGATAATACGTCTTCCTCCTAGGACGAATGCCAGAATTAAATGAGATCCTGCAGAGCATGACACTCAGAAATTAGGCAATAAAAACAAGAGAAGTCTTAAAACAATTTGGAAAAACATCTCAGGGCCTTCTATAGAGATGAAGACGAAAACAGTAGTATATGTGTAGCTCTGTGGATTTTAAAAACTTGTTGATATTTAGTGCTTAAACAGCCTTGTAAGGTGGGGGATACAGAAGCCCTTGTTAGCATGGAAATTCATGCAAGGGGTACAGAGCTGGCCTCTGGCTGGAGCTCAAAGCCTGGGCCTGATGCCTGCAAGCTGTGGGGCCCTGATTAAGCTCTTTAGCCATTCAGTCCCTCATTGAGGAAGTGTGAATAACAGTAGTTCCCACCTCATAAGATTTTTGAGAGGATTAACTGAATTAATACTTATATGCTTAGAAGAATACATTGAATATATTAAGGGCTCAATAAACATTAACTATTATCATTCTCATTTTATAGAAGAAAAACCAACCCTGAGGCCCAGAAAAACTTAAGTATCTGCCAAGGATTCCCAGGGAAGAAGTGGAGGCCTGGGCTCAAACCCATGACACCGAACTCCAAGCCCAAGGTCCTTTCTACCTGCACAAGGGTCTCCCTAGACTCCCCATTGATTCACTTGTCAATGGTACACTCAACACCTGCAGGGCCTGGAGGTCGATCAAGATAGCTGCAAGAAAGATAAGCAGAGAATAGTTTGGATTCCTCTGGGGAATCCAAAAAGCAGAACCAGGAGCCATTGGAAGTAGAAAAGCATAAAATGAGAAATAGCGAGCAGGGTTTTGACACAGGCTGCTCCCTTTTCGGAGCTCTGGTGGCGCAGCGGTTAAGAGCTTGGCTGCTAATCAAAAGGCTGGCAGCTTGAATCCGCCAGTTGCTCTTTGGAAATCCTATGGGGCAGTTCTACTCTGTCCTATAGAGTCGCTATGAGTCACAATCTACTCAACAGCAACAGGCTTGTTTTTTTTTTTGGCTTGTTTATTTGTTTCCCTTTTCTGCCTGGAACATCTTTCCCCAGCTTCTTCACCTGCCTGTTGCTGTCGTTAGGTGCGGCCGAGTTGGTTCCAACTCATAGCGACCTTATGTACAACAGAACGAAGCACGGCCTGGCCCTGCCCCATCCTCACAATCATTGTTATGCTTGAGCCCATTGTTGCAGCCACCGTGTCAGTGTGTCAATCCATCTCGTTGAGGGTCTTCCTCTTTTTCACTGACCTTCTACTTTACCAAGCATGATGTCCTTCTCCAGGGACTGGCCCCTCCTGATAATATGTCCAAAGTATGTGAGACGAAGTTTTGCCATCCTCACTTCCAAGAAGCATTCTGGCTGTACTTCTTCCAAGATAGATTTGTTCATTCTTCTGGCAGTCCGTGGTATATTCAATATTCTTTGCCAACATCATAATTCAAAGACATCAGTTCTTCTTCGGTCTTCCTTATTCGTTGTCCAGTTTCCGCATGCATATGAGGTGGCTGAAAATACCAGGGCTTGGGTCAGGTGTACCTTAGTCCTCAAAGTGACATCTTTGCTTTTTAACAGTTTATATAGGTATTTTGCAGCGGATTTACCCAATGCAATACCTGCCTAAATACCACTAATCCTTTAGATGTCAACTCTGATGTTCTTTCCCTGACCCCTCAAACCAGGTCAAGGCTTCCTGTTGTATTTTGATGGTGCCCTGTAGTTCTCTTTCTTAATACGTACTAAAATAATCATAATATAATAATTTGCATAATTATTCACTTAAGGTATAGACACCACTATGGCAGGGACCGTTTCTGTCTTCAAGATTCACAGAGCCTAATGCACTGTCTGACTCTCAGGGCTGATACACATTCAGTTGAATGCATGGAAAGTTCATCTTTTTGGAGAATTGTTCTGTAGAGGAGGCGGCAGCAGTTTAACAATAGATGCATGAGGCACTGTCATTCTAAAATTAAAAAAAAAAAAATTTTTTTTAACCTGCTCATTGCTTTCCAAAAATTCTGTAAAACAGATTGGGGGAATCTTGTTTCCTCTTAGGAAAAAAAGCCAGCCAGTGTTTTCTTCCCTGCGTGCAAGGGAAGCTTGGCCTTTGGGGAGTTATCAGAGCATGACAAGAGGGGTGGTGTCAAAGTTTGGAGACAAATGTTCAGACACGTTTTTTCCTTCTTCTTTTTCCTCTGGATAACTCCTCGTCGTGTATTTATTGCCTGGTTGGTTCCTTTGTTTCTTGAACATTTTTAGATCCTCAGTTCAGACAAGTCCTGTTGTTACCGATGTCAGCGGGGCCAGAGTCAGGGTTTGGTACAAGTGTGAATGGCTTTTCTCCTGGCTTTCTGTGGGAAACGGCTGAACTGTGCTGTGTTTTCCGTGTTTCGGATGGTGTACCTTCATTCTTCAGGGAGTGGAATCCACGGATGTGATGACAGCTCACCAGATAAAATGGTGAGAACAAGAGTGATGGAGAGAGAAAGAGAGTTATTAAACAGAAAGTGAATATGGGCAAAGTAACATTTATTGAAGGCCTAACCAAATGTATAGACATATTACACTGTAGTTGATTCCAGGGGTGGAGGTGGGGGAACTGTGTTTATTTGGAAAAATTCCTTAATAACTGCTTAGGATGGAAGATGGGACTCCACAGACATGAGTATCAGCTGGTGCCAAAACATCTGAGGAGGAGCTAAATTATTCTTTATAAAAGAGAGAAAAATAGGAATTTCCTTGACGATTTGGGTATTAGGAAATGAAGAGATGATAGGGTAGGGAAGACTTCGATGTAGTGGGAAACTGAAAGTTGTACATGTGGCTTCCCCTCACCCCCGCCCAGCACCCTCTATACACACACACACAAACATATGCACAGATACATGAACTCTTCTTAAGTGATCAGAAGCACCTACCAAAGTCACCAGTGCCTGGAGTGAGGACTAGTTGTGGTTGTTCTGGAAACCAAGGAAGAGTCTGAGCATCATATCAGATTCCGAATGATGCAAAGAAAGTCAGTTCTCAAGGATGCAGGAGCCAGGGCCCCGAGTGGTGGTGGGCATGTAAGTGCTCCAGGACTCCCAGATACCTTGGGAATGGCTTTGTGCATCCACAGGATGCCGAATGGGCAGGGTCCCAACCAGCTTCATCTGAATCTCAGAGAAACTGACAACTAGCTGATGAACAGAGAATGCATGTATCTCATTTAATCACCATAACCATTTTCTGCAGTAGATATTGTCATCCCCGTATTATTGACAACTTGGAAAAAGGATGTGTGGAAGTTCATTCACACATCTAGTTAGAGGCAGACCCAGGGTGAGGAGCCAGGCTGCCTGACCACCAATCCCATCCATCACAAAGATAACATACGCCATGTACTGTTCTAAGTGCTTTTCATGCATTAACTCATTTTTGTCTCTATTTCCTATATGAGGAAACTGGATAATAGATTAAGTGGCTTGCCCAGGGTCATGGTTATGTAGCAAGTAAGTAGTAACACCAAGATTCAAACACACATAGTCTGTGCCAGTGTCCATGAGCTTAATCATCAGGGGCTTCCACCTCTGCCTTTCTACCATTATTTTTCTACCTCCAACTAATCATTCTGTTGCTTGCTTCTTTTCCAGTATGAAACAACATACCTGTTTTCCCCCTGAATTAGCTGTTATCTCCCTGTAGCCAGTTATCAGTTTATATCTCCCTGCTGCTGGCTGTTCCATATATTATTACACTTTCTTATCTCGCATCTCCTTGCACTTAGTTATGATATGCACCCAGTTTATGACAGGTCAGACCAATGGCTTGTGCTTTGTATTTCAAAAATATTTGCATTAGGGATTCCAAAACCTCAACCACAGGAAAATAAATTAGCAACTAAAAACACCTTAGGTGGCAGGTCAACAGCTTCTGAAAGATACTAGACAAAGCTGTTTGAAGCTTTTATTAGAAACTCATCCATCCGTTCATCTGCTGATTTATTCATTCAACACACTTCTACTGAGCTTCTGCTACAATAAGAGGAGGCATATGAGATGCAGGAATGATAAGTACATCCTGAATATGTTCACATACTCCCAAAAGACAGAAACCTACCTGGAATGGAGAATTTTCTTAGAAACAGGCTGCCTCAAGAGGTAGTGAGGCCCCTGTCAATGGAGGTATTTGAGGAGTCTGGACGACTCCTTGTAAAGGATAATATAGATGGAATTCAAGCATCAGATGTCTGTTTAGAGGAGCCCTGGTGGCACAATGGTTAAGGCTCAGCTGCTAACTGAAAAGTCAATAGTTCAAACCCACCAGAGGCTCCACAGGAGAGAAGACCTGGCGATCGTCTCGCAAAAAGACTTCAGCCTAGGAAACCCTATGGGGCTGTTCTACTCTGTCCTATAGGGTTGCTATGAGTCAGAATCAACTCAACGGCACACACCAACAACAACATGTCTGTTTGGATGAGATTAATTTTAAGTCCTCTGCAAGTACTGAAATTCTGTTAAAACAAAGTAGAACAAGCCAGATATTATAATTAATGGGGCCTGTTGTATACACTGGAGCACAGGTTATGGAAGAATTAATTCCAACCAGTGGAAACAAAGAAGGTTTGCAGGGTTGGGGGACAGTGAACAAAGGGGTGGTTAATTTGAAACCAAACATACTTGTAGCTTTCAGGGCCCTCTTGGCTTCCCGTTATTTAACCTTTCTGAGCTTCTGTCTCCTAATCTCCAAGACAGGGTTAATTATGCCTGCCCTGTCAAATTCTCAGGGTTGCTGTGAGGATCAAATGAGATAATGTTTAAAGTAGCTCATGAACTAAAAAGTGTTATGCAAATGTAATGTTAAATCAGAAACGTAGTGCAAAGGGATCGAACATTAATGGTGGAATTCCAGGCATCAATGAGCGGGATGCGTCTTTTAGTTGAGAATGTTTCTTGGAATCTGAAACCATACCGTATAACACTGATGATAGAACACCTTTCTTGAATTAATTGAAATTCTGGTCTAGGGCTGCTGTGGCCTTAGTGAGCTTGGGCAAGATCATCTAATTCCTTGCTTCAGTTTACCCTATCAGCATAAATGGGTGGTAATTGTTGGTCTTTCCAAAACCTATTTTTTATTCTGCCATATAAAAATATTTCCCCATCCATTGAGATTAAATAGCAAGATCACCCTTTGCTTTGAATTTCTACGTTATCCGAGGCAGATCCAGTAAAAAGAACAGGCGTAGAAAATAAATGTATTTTGATGTATGTTTGACGTAGTGGTTAAGAGCTCGGCTGCTAACCAAAAGGTCAGCATTTGAATCCACCAGCCGCTCCTTAGACACCCTATGGGGCAGTCCTACTCTGTCCTATAGAGTCGCTATGAGTCAGAATCTACTCAATGACAAAGGGTTTGGTTTGGTTTTTTGGTTTAAGATGCATTAGGGAGAAGAGAGACATAGGGATCTTAAGGACCAGGGACACCTACACGGCATTTCTAAGTTCAGTCCAGCCAAAGTTCACTAAGCACCTACTATGCACCAAACCCTATGGTAGGCAATGCCTAGGGGCATAGAGATGAATACACCATAGCCTCTGCCCTCAAGGAGCCCACATATTTGAAAGCAATAGAGAGAATAGATTCAATTAAATGGATTGTGAATCAAGGTAATGGCTCCAGTCCTAGCAGTGAGGCTGATTTTCCACTTGACCTTTGTTCAGACACTGTACAGTTTGTGTCTATCCTTTGTCAGCACTAAATGAAAACCAATAAAGCATTACTTTAAAACTTGTTGGCAATGTTTGCCCCCTACTAACCAGGGTGCAAAAATAAAAGAAAGAACCAGCATTCTATTTCTTGGATGAGCCACTTATGTACTAATTGTACAGCAACTTTATTCTGCAGCTTATATAATGAGAAAGAAATACTTGAAAAATTGTTATTATATCCCAAATCAACTAATTTTTTCTTCTTGACCTTGTTTGAATTTGGAGTAACTGTCTTACTGGAGCCACAGAATGGAGAGATCCAGGGATTTGTAACTAACGACTTTCTGGTGGAATTCTCATTTTATATTTGCAATAAGTAAACAATGTAGTGTGGTCACTGTAGGGCTCAAACATGTTCCATTTAATATTTCCAGCAGTAGTGTTCTCTCTCTCTTACACACACACACACACACACACACACACAAGCTCCAACAAGACTGAAAGGCTCATATAGGGAAGATTGCAAAGAATTTACTCCTGTGCTGATTCAGGCAGGAATCCAGCCATCTGGGTAGGGCTACATGAGCTGTCAGCAGGAATATACCTGTAGACTCCCTGTTGATTGCCTATCCATTATCCATATTCTCCGTTCCAGTATGTTAACAGAACCCACCATACAACTGCGTGCTTCACGGAAGGTGACCCCAAGCCAGCCCTAGTAGTTGTTACCTATTTAGCATAAGCCAATCAGGATAATCCCATTCCCCTTACCCATGACTGGTTAACAACAGACATGCAACACAATATTGGTCATTGATACATGAGGGGAATGCTCTGCTCTGGGCCTTCTAGAAAAGGATATCTCACCCTTAGGAAGGAAACAGTAGAAGATAAGTTTTATCTGAATGTGACACCTGGAACATCTATAGCATTTTGCTAGCATCCTGAGAATGAAGCCCATATACGGCTCTAAGAGCATCATAGAGAAGTGGGCCAGGAGTGCTGACATACAGCACCTGCCACCCAACCCACCACTGGACTTCTCATTATGTGAGATACGACATTTCCTTTGTATTCATGTCATTTTTATTTGTGCTCTCTCTTACTTGCAGCCCAAACTTTCCTCACCAATGTATACCACTATATGACTTTAATGAGTTTGCTCATCATTAATCATTTTAAACTTTAATTTTCAATAGCAAGACAGGCATAGGCATCCCACTAGTTTCACAGTAGAACCTACAAAGGGTTGGCATAAGGGAATTATTTAAGACGTTTGAAATGTACTGTATTCTGATTGTGGTAGTGTTTACAAGAATCTGTGCATGTGTTAAAAACTCATAGAACTGTACACTACAAAATGACGACTAAAAAGAAATAAAGGAAGAAAAAAAAGAAAAAGGAGCATGAATTCAAGCCTAGATTTTCTGACCCCAAAGCCACATTGCTTCCCGAGCACTTGTCAAGTCCAATATAAATAGCTTGGTACTTACAGTCAGAAAATCAAAGTTTAAATCCTAGCTCTGCCACTTGATGACTATGTGACCTTATGTATTTTGTTTCACCCATCTGAGTTTATTTTCTCAACTGCCAAATGCAAATGATGACAATCACTGCCCATTTCATATTTTTCAGAAGAATCAAATAAGAAAATGATCTGGGAAGTATTTTGCAAAGTGTCGAGAAAAGCACAAATATTTGCTATCATTATAGTCTAAAAATATCTACTCTTCTTAGCACTCAAGCTGAAATGCCATCACTCATCTGGCTTAAGCCAAAGATAGCAAATTCCTGATATGCATGCTGCCCCTCACCTCTAACTTGCACCCATGAGAGGCACAGAACCAATGACAGTGTTCTTTTTATGATGGTCCTTATTTATGGCTCTAGTATCCAACTCAATTCTCTTCTCTAAGGAGTCTTTATAAATCAATTGGAGTTGGGTCAAAACCTCTTAGCAACTGCTAAGTTAAAGTGTATTTTCCAGTCTTACTCACCATCTTACCCCAACAGGCCTTCTTCTATTTCTTTTTAGTAACAGAAACCCAAATTTTTAGCTTAGTACATTGCCACTCAGAATACAAACTTACACTTCTCAGGCTCCCACACAGCTAGTTGTAGCCATAGACACGTGACAAAGTTCCTAGCCAATTAGATGCAGGTGAGTGTTATGTGGGACTTCCAGAAATGCTGCTTAAAGACAGCTGACTTATCCTGAAGGTTGTCCTTTCAACCCTTCTATGTTTCTTCTTCTTACAACTTGCATACAGATGCAATGATTAAAGATCTAGGAACCATATTTGACCATGGAGTGGCCTGAGGATAAAAATAATACCCTAGGATGGTAAAGAAGAAGGATGGAAACCTATATCCTTGATAACAGCTTGGCGCCACCAGAGCAGCCACTAAAACCACCAATTCTGGACTTTTATACCATGAAAGAGACTAAACAATAACTCACTACTTTTTGGGTCTCTGTTACTCATAGCTAAACCCAATTCCTGGCTCATACACATCTCAACTCAGTCTGTTTTCCTTGTGGAATAAAAAAATGGATATGTGTAAAGGAGAGTATACACTGGTATTCACGCTGAAGCATGCGATACACAGAGTATTTTTCTAAAATATTTTGAAGATGTTGTAAGCAAACTCCTACATGATTTTGTATGGTGTAAGCCTTATAATATTTAGCTATCTCAATATTCCTCTCAATAGAATCTAAATGAGAGGACTATATAAACTCACTATTAACTGAGTGCCTATTACTTTATATTTATTATCCCCAATTCTCACATAAATCTAGAAAGATATATATCATTACCCCTCTTTTATCGGTAGTGACACCAAGGCTCAGTGAAGTAAAGTAAATGACCCAATTTTAAATAGGTAATAAGAAAGGATCTAGGATTTCAAGCAAGTCTGTCTTATGTCAAAGGCTATGCCCTTTCCATGACACCACAGAAACTGAATTATTTACAACCTTGGTGAGGCAGCTAACTAAACATTCCAGGAAGTGTTGAAAGAATATACAACAAATAGTAGTGCTGAATGCAACTGGTAGGTAGGGAGTTTCTTTGCCTGCTAGATTTTTTAAGCACTGGATTTGAAGAGCAAGAAATCCTTGAGTCATGGTTCTTAGGAAGCAAATGGTTAGTGGTCTGTGTTATTTCAGTGACACAGTTTTGAACAGACTAAGGATAATGATAAAACTCCTCATGGATGTTTGTCACCTTCAACTCTTCCTTGTAACTGTTGCTATAGCTTCTCTTCTCCATAGTCACAGTCTGCTGGTCATTCAACCAGAGTTCTCTTTCCATCAGACTGATTTTATGAAAGGCATTCCAGGTCATTTTTCTATTCATCAATATTCCATTGATTTCATACAGCCTATATTCTAAATTGTTTGATCACAACTATGCGGAAATATTCAATGCCGTTTCTCAGGATTGTTGACTCTGAGTTTAGAAAATCATCAATTATGGAGTCTGAGGGTTGGAATAATATTGGAGATCATAATGAAAGTTGGCACTTATTCTGTGCTCAATCTGGCCTAGGCATTTTGCATGGTTTATCTCATTTAATCCTTAATAAAGGCCATGAACTAAAGGATATTGTTATCCTCAAAAGAAAGCAAGATGTAGGGAGGCTAAGTGACTTGCCACAGAAGGGGAAAGTAGTATATTAGGAATTTGTGCCCAAAGTGGGACCCTTGAAAGAGATCTGGGAAGTTGAATAGGTATAATTATTTAGGGTGGGCTAACAGCTGTATGAAACTACCCTCAAATCTCATTGATATAATAAAGAGTTAATGCTCACTCCTCTCACAGTTCATTAGTGGTTGACCAGGGGCTGAACTCCATATAATCATTCCAGAACCCAAGCCCTTCCATCTAATGGTGCCACCATTTTCTAAGGCCTTAGAATCCTCCTTTGGATCATCTGCATTCTGTCCATTGACAAGAAAAGACAGAAAGTTAGTGAAGGTTTGCCCAGGTTTTAGTGGCCTGGCATGTATAGCAAACATTACTTGCATTTATTCCATTGGCTAAAATTCGGTCACATAACCCCAGCTAGCTGCAAGGGAGGCTGGGAAATATAGTCTTCCTGAAGGAAAATGAAATGGGGTTTGGTGAACTATCACATTTTCTCTGTTATAGTAGGTATTTGCTGCTGATAAGAGATGCAGCAGAGGGGGATAAGGAAATTCTAAGGAAATGGAAAAACTTGAACAAAAGCTCCAAACCAAAAAACTGAACCCTTTGTCATCAAGTTGATTCCGACTCATTGGGATGCTATAGGACAGAGTAGAACCGCCTTATAGGGTTTCTAACAAGAAGCTGGTGGGTTCAAACTGCTGACCTTTTGGTTAACAGCCGAGCTCTTAATCACTGCACCACCAGGGCTCCAAACAAAAGCTCAGTGGCCTGAACATACTAGTCATATGTGAGGAGCCACAGTTTGCTATGATAGAGGCCCAGGCAGTGGCTTCTGTGACGAGTTCAGAGAGGCCAGATCATACGGGGTCTTGAAAATCATACTAAGGGGTTTGGACTCTATTGTACAGCTAACGGAAGTTAGTGAGGGATTTTTAAACAGGGAAAAACACTATAATATTTTTAATTTAGGAAGATAACTCTGGGGATGGCACAGATGATGGTTGGAGAGATCAAGACAAGAGGCTAAGAGATCAGTTAGAATATTATTAAATCATATACATAAGATGTCATGAGGATGGTTGCAATGGGGTCAGATAGGAAAAGATAGATATGATATGAAATAGATTAAGCAGACAGAATTATAAATGTTGGTAACTGATCAAATTCTCCTTAATGCCCAATTCAGTCTTGGAAAAGATGTATTATTATCTCCATTTTATAAATTAAGAGACTCAGCCTCAGGGTAGTTGAGGGACTTGCCAAGGTCACACAATTACTTATTGTCTGAACCAGGAGTTCACTCATGTCCAACTCTAAATTTCATGTTTTTCCCACTTACCATCTACAAAGCTCAACCATGCCTTACATACAAGAACCATGTGTATATTTATGAACAGTTATTTCTACTCTGTCTGTATCTTCTATTTTCTAGCAGAAAACATCTCTAATTCCTCCAACAGAGCCTTATATCACCTATCCTGTTTCTTCAGCCTTCAAACTCAGTCCCATTTGGTGAAGGATCCCTCATTGAAACCAATACTTTATTTGTAAGGTAACATACCAGAAGCAAAAGCTAGTTCGCCTGTTTTTCCAACTCATCAAAAACACTTAAAACCCGAATAACTCACTAGTACTTCGCAAAATATTTTTATTATTTTGTTTATTCTATTGGTCAAAGGTGCAAGTGACCTCACTTATAAAACCTGAGGAACCACTAGTAGTTTCAAAATATTGCTAATGCTTTGTTTGAATTGGGCAGGCTCCACCAAACCATTTGTGATAGACGTGCAGTTCTATAAATGGACTCTTTTCTACCTATGGAACATAACTCTTTTTTATGTATTATGCTTTGTGTATTGGCTGGTAAATTCATTAAACAAAGAAGTGGTAACTCCCTGACGAATGGTTTTGAAGCAAAAAGCAAATATATGACTTAGATCCCAGCTCATAAAATCCTCAGCATTAAAAACCTGTTCCTCCTCTTGTTTTCCCAGTATCAGTGAGTGCTATCTATCAATTTTCACCCTGTTGTCAGGCCAAAAAACTGGGAGTCATATTTAATTCATGTCTGTCACTCAGCTCTCACATTTAATTAATCATCAGGTTCTGTTGATTCAACTTCCTAAAGAACCTCTCAAAACCAAACAGTTTTCTTATTCCCAGTGTCACTAATCTAGGCCACAGTCATCTCTTCAGTGACTATAACAAGCTCCTAAGCAGGCTGCTTGAGTTTTGTCTTGCCTTAACCTGTTCTGTCCATTGCATCCAGAATGGAAATCTGGCAAAATTTCCAAGATCCCAGTCAGTCTGTTCTCATGTTCTCATCATATACCTGCTTGAAACAATGCAATGGCTCCCACTGCCCAGATCTATACCCAAACATAGCATGCAATTCACTCTGTTATCTACTCACTGCTTACAGCTTCAGCAACCTTATTCTCACCTCCTCCCTCACCCACTCCATTCCAACCATACACCCTAAATGTACCATGTTTTTTTCTCACTTTCAGGCTTTTTCACCTGCTGTTCCTTCTGTCTATAACACTTCACTTATCTTTTTTTTCTTTTTTGCTAACTCCTACTTATTCCTCAGATCTTGGTTTAGCTCTAATTTCTTTCAGAAAGCCCTCCCTGACCTGCCTGACTGAATTAGGTGCTCCTGCCCTGAATCCCAGCACCTTCTCCTTCCTCTGTTTACTTCACTAATCTTCATATCCCAGGTACCTAGTATCATTTTGTGACAAGGTATAGTCCCACTAGAAATATACTTTGGATGACTTCTATTACATAAAAACACAAACAAATCCTTCCTTAGAAAAAAGGAGACACAGCCAAGAAAGAGACCTTGTCTGTCCTTAGGATCGATGTATTGAGATAATGGAAAAGATTTCCAAGGTAAAACCCGGCCTCGGGTAAAGGTAAAAACAAAACTGAGAAAGTAACAAAAGACTGGGATGCAGAGACAAGCAATGGAGATGAATGCATTCTGCTTGGGCTTGCATTCTCTGGCAAGATTGCTTCAATTCTCCCTCCTTGTTTCAGCAGCAGTGGAGATGTGGTTTTAACATATTTAGAGCTTCAGTTAGCAGTTAATTCATTCATTCATCCATTAACTGATTCATTCATTCCATATCAAGATGATGCTGGAGTAACAACTATGCACCAGGTACTGTGCTAGGAACACCCAATTCTGAAGGAGATTCTAGAGAAGGAGACATGTAATCAAAATGCATAAATGATACCCAAAAATTCAAAACAGGCCTTCAAACAAAAACTTCTACACAAATTTTCACAGCAGCATTATTCATAATAGCTAAAAGGTGGAAATAACCCAATCAACTGATGAATAGAGAAACAAAATGTGCTACCTTCATACAATGAAATGATGTGAAGCCATAAAAAGGAATGAAGTACTGATACAACTTACAATATTGATAAACTTTGAAAAAATTATGTTAAGTGTACAAAGCCAGATATAAAACACCACGTATTGTACGATTCCATTTATATGAAACGCTCAGAATAGACGAATCCATCAAGACAGAAAGCAGATTAGTGGTTGCAAAGGGCTGAGGGAGGGAGGGGTAAGAAGTAACTTTTTTTTTTATAATTTTATTTTGTTGTTGTTAATATACACAGCAAAACATACACTAATTCAACAGCTTCTACACATACAATTTAGTGACACTGATTACATTCTTTGAGTTGTGTAATCATTCTCACTCTCCTTTTCTCAGTTGTTCCTCCCCCATTAACATAAATTCACGGCTCCCTAAAGTTCCTAATCTTTAGAGTTGCTGTTGTCAACTTGATCCCATATAGGTAGATCTTAAAAGAGCATAATGCTCAAGGCAGACATTCTTTGCTAGTTAAGCTGAACTACTGTTTGGTTTGAAGACTTCAGGGGATATTTTTGGTTTAAGGTTCAAGGTTTAAAGATTATCTCAGGGCAATAGGTTCATCCAGCCCCCATGGCTCCAGGAAGTCTGGAGTCCAGAGAATTCGAAATTCTCTTTTGCATTTCCCTCTTCTGATCAGGATTCTTCTGTAGAATCTTTGACCAAAATGTTCAGTAATGGTAGCCGGGCACCATCCAGTCTTCTGATCTCATGGCAAAAGAGGCAGTTGTTGAAGAAGGCAATTGGCCACACATTCCATATCCTCTTCCTATTCCTGACTCTCCTTCTTCCTCTGTTGTTCCAGGCAAACAGAGACCAATTGTGCTTTGAATGGCCACTTGCAAGCTTTTAAGACCTGAGGCATTATGCATTGAACTAAGAGGTAGAAGAGAAGCACTAAATTAAACATGTTTAGTGCTAAACATACTATTAAGCATGTTTAGTGCTTCTGTTTTACTTCCTAGTAATTTCTGTTCTACCTCCCAGTTAACTGGGATGTCCCATGAAACCATGACCCTAAACCTCCAAACTAAGAAGCCAAATCCCATGAGATTTTTGGTTGTACATAAGCAGCCTCAGCAGCTAGTTAAGCTAAACTGTTGTTTTTTTTGTTTTGTTTTGTTTTGTTGTAAATATATCTATCACACAACTTTTGACAATTCAACTTTTTACAGGTGTACAACTTTTTGAGAAGTAACTTATTAATGGGCACAGGATTTCCTTCTGCGGTGACGGAAATGTTCTGGAATTAGCGGTGAGGGTTGCACAGCATTGTGAATTTACTAAATATTACTGAGATGTAGGCTTTGAAATAGTTGAAAAGTAAATTTTATGTTATGTGTATTTTACCACAATTTTAAAAACCACATAATTAAGAATAAAATGCAGTAAGGGTCTCAATAGACAACTCTGTGCAAAAATTCTAACTCAACCTGGGAAAATCAGGAAAACCTGTACCAGACACACCAAAGCTGTCTCCACTCCTAACCCTGTCACCTTTACCCTTATCTTACTCTATTTTCAAGGATAGCCTTCCTCCCTGAAGGATCTTGGAGGAAGCCCTGGACCCATCAGACATTTGAGTGCAGTCTCAAATGTAAATGTGGCTATGTGGAACAGATAGGTCATGTGAGTTCCCAGCATTTGTAGAATAACTGTTGCCAAAAACAGGAGCCTCATATTAAGATTCTAAAGTGAGGGTTTAACTACCAGTTCATGTATCACTTTGATTTGGTTATTTACTCTCTCTGTGTCTCAGACTTCCTCATCTACAAAAGACAGATACTCATGCACAAACAGTAGAGTTGGAAGAGCTCTTTGAGGTCATCTCATCCAGTATCTGTTAAAATATGTTCATGAAAAATCTGAAGGATATTAATGAGCATTTCTCAGAAACAAGGTTCTTAATTTATAAACACCTGGTACTAATGATTTAAACAAAGTTCAATAGATTTTCCTTCTGCAAGACTTTTCAGAGACTTTAACATGCTTGAGTGTGTTGTGTATCTCTTAGAGATGGATATGGTTCACATCTTTATCTAAACATACTTAGCCATTGAGCATTTTATCAAGGAGTATCTCATGGGACAAATGTTGAGTGGAACACACATTGGGAAATTGGATCTAGTCTAATCCACTCCTCCGGACATGGAAACTGGGGACAAGAGCAAAGGAGGGATTTGCCCAAGGTCAACCAACTAATGCATGGCTAAATCAGAACGAGACCTCTAATGTTCTGGCTCTGATGCCAGGCATGTTTTCCATTAATTTTGAAGAAAGCTCTCTCCCAACATTCTTGGTTGTCGGGAGGTCCTAACAAGATGCAAGTGAAAGTGATTAGCAAAGTCTCAAGTGTAAGGTATCTATTTAGCTCACTCTCTCTCTATTGAAAACTTACCAGTAAAAGATGTAACTATAATTGACTGCTGGCAGAACCTGCAATCCAATCAGTATTTACTACATTAAAATCACGCACATATGTCTAATCAGGTAGCATACACAAACATGAGTGAGGGTTGCTCTAGAAGGCATACCAACACTGACAGACCCATAGCAGGAACTGGACCAGCCTTCAATTTGTTGTGTGACCCCAATTTACTTAACCTCACTGGGCTACAGATTTTTTTTTCAAATGTTGTTCAAATCTTTCACTTGACTTTTCAAAGACACTGACTAGTAATTCAAAAACACTTGCAAAAACAGAACCTACACAAATGCTAAATAGTGTTTATATCACTGTGATCTACTAGTTACTATGGAATTAGAGGTGAGACGCAGCCCCTCTTAGCCCAGGAAACTCTGCACCAGCACATCTAATAAACTAGGAGAAGGCCCAAAATTAAAAATCAGCATTTGAAATCTAATCAGATCATCTCAGTTTACTCACCACCCCTGCAGTGCCATCCAACATTATTAGGATTTTATTCTGTATTCACTTTTAAAGTGACATTTACATTAATTTACAGTACTAACAAAATTCTATTCAAAAGGAAAGAATTTTTACAACTTTATTATTATTTTTTTTTTTTTTCTGGTTACTGTCCCTAGGTTTTCAATCCACTAATAAGGAATCTTTTGTTTTATTTCATGTCTGGGAGAGGAACTGCAAAGTCTCTTCAAGGCTATTTCCTGCTGAGTTGTTAAACACAGTAGGAGCACTCAACTTGGAGGGTATGTATTGTAATTGGCTGAAACGGCCAAGAAGTTGAACTTTGTCATTCTTGCTCAATCTCCTTTTATCTTAAGTGTCTTACAATTTTATAATCATTCTCTAGTTTGGCTCTGACTTCAAAAGGACAATGAGAACTCAGCTCTGAGGAAGTGGAAATGCTGGGTCATCCGTGCCTCCTAACTTTGATGAACTCATGTTCCACTTTTCCAAAAATAGATACTGCAGCTCTCCACATCTCTGACATGACAGCTCCTCCATCTCTTACAGCCATCTGGCCATCCAGAGATGAGTCATGATCTATGTAAGATAGAAGAAAGCTTATGGATTATAACAACCCCTTCATTTTACATGTGAGGAAACCAAGGCTCAGGGAAAAGAGTGATTTACTCAAGGCACAGAGAAAGAAAGTGACTGAGTCAGCAATGAAATCCAATCATTTTGCTGTCAACCCAATGTTGACTTTTCTTTCCACTGTGTCAATCCCTAGAGTTCTTTCAAGAGCAGAAACCAGCCCAGGTAATATTTCTTGGCCAGGGCAAGTACCAGTTCTATCTACTCACCCACGCTTACAGAGGTCAGATTCCTGACACCCTTTCTGCTTCCTCAATACTTTATTTAAATTTGTAATTAACACAGACAATGAACTGCATATGGCCTCTATATTTACTTCTCTGTGTGAGTTCCATAGCAGCTGCATTGTTTATCAGTTCAATATGTTTAACACAGATGCTAGTTGTGTGGATAAATCAGCCAGTTCTTTTCTTCAGTCTTCTACCCCAATTATTCTAAATCAATTCATTCAAATACCACGCCAACCTTACCCCGACCTTGAATTGCCATATGCCAAAAAGTGAAATAAGAGATCTAAGAACGTCTCTTTCACATAGCCTGTGCATTAGCCTTAATCATATGAAAATATTCTCTTCCAAAAATACAGAATGATGAGACTCCAGCAAGATGGCGGTCTAGGCAGAAGCACCACGCCGTCCCTCCACAACAAAGATCCAAAAAACTAAGCCAAACAGAGAATCAACAATCCTGAAACCCTAGAACATCAAATGAAGAGATAAAGAACTCAGCC
>NW_004443952.1:1384325-1388377 GCF_000243295.1 Trichechus manatus latirostris | reverse complement strand
AAAAAAAAAAAAAAAATACAGAATGAGGAGGTGGGGCCAAAATGGCAGAGTAGATAGACACTTCCTGTGGTCCCGCTTACAACAAAGACCGGAAAAACAAGTGAATCGATTACATATGACAGTCTAGGAGACCTGAACATCAAAGGCAAAGTTGAGGAATCGGACTGCATGGAAGGTGGAGGGAGAGACGGTTCAGAAGCAGTAAGGAGTTGCAAGACCTGAGCCGGTGGGAACTGGCATCCTTCAGGCCGGATCAGCTGACATGCATAGTGAGGCAAGCAGTGGTGCTCTGTGCGCGTTTTCCACATCGGGAGAGATGAAGTGGTGGAGAGTCTACTCACGCCTCCAGAACCAGTCAAAAGTGGTGCTCAATCAGCAAAAGATAAGAACATGCATCTAACCTATTGTGTGGATCAAAAAACACCCCCTTTGGGAAAAATCTCTCTCCCATTTACCTACCTCCTCCCCACTCTACACTGGGTCCCAGGCCACCTTCAGGGATTGCCGCACCCCCTGGGCCTGACGTAGGACCCATCATGTGCCCTGAGCCATTCTCCCGGCCTTGGAGAGGGAACAAATTAACAAACAGGAAAAAATAATCTGCCAGCTCCCCTAAGCTGGGAATTCAGGGTAGGCACAGCCACTTTGCCTAGGCACAGGCATAACGGGTCCAAGGACTTTGAATGCCTTTCATCTCTGCATAGACCTGTGTGGGCCCATGTCAACAGCCTAGGATCTCATTAGCACAATATAACAGGGTAAATACCCGAAGCCTAACTATAATTGTATCACCTATATAGTGGAGTGGCAGGTTTGTGACATTTGACACTGCTCTGCCCATTAAGCAAGGTCCTCACCTACCCACATCAGGAGCCTGAGGACAGCTGGTTCCACCCACACCACCTAGCCACCTGCGACAAGGGTCGAAGAATAAGTCGTGCCTCCTAATCCTTACAGACAACAGTACTGTGTGCCTATAGACCAGATGCAAAACCCACCCACCTACGCACTCTAGGGAACAGGGAGACGCTTTCCTCCCAGATACTCAGGGGCAGCTGTCAGCCCCACGCCTTGCTCAGTGTGTGACCCCATACTGAAGTGAGACACCTTTGCCTACTCCAATCACCCTGCCCGTCTAGAACTGTAGATAAGAGCTTGCATCACACACTTGGTGACCGACTACCTGAACACTTGAGGTGAATCCATACAAGAGAAGTAAATGGACTCCTGGGCTCACATACCTAGTAACAGATCTAACCACTTGGTGACAGGACATTAGAGCTTCAAAGGTGTCAATAATCAAACAAGCTCACATGAGCAGCCTATTTGGGCATATCAAAACAAAGAAGCTTGGACACAGTAAGCAAACATAAATAAACAAATATAATAACTTATTGATGGCTCGGAGACAACAGTCAATATCAAATCACATAAACAGGCAGACCATGATGGCTTCAGCAAGCTCACAAAACAAAAAATCAAGAAATTTTCTGCCCAAGAGACAGAAAGGGCCACATAAACCAGAGACTTCATCAGCCTGAGACCAAATGAACTAGATGGTGCCCGGCTACCACCAATGACCACCCTGACAGGGAACACAACAGACAGCCCCGGATGGAGCAGGAGAAAGGTGGGGTGCAGAACTCAAATTCTATTAACAAGACCAGACTTAATTGTCTGACTGAGACTGGAAGGACCCTGGAAAGCATGGCCCCTGGATTCTCTATCAGCCCAGAACTAAAAAAATTTCCGAGGCAAACTCTTCAGACAGGGATTGGACTGGACTGTAGGACATAAAGTGATACTCATGAGAAGTGTGCCTCTTAACTCAAGTAGATACAAGAGACTACTAAATGGGCAGCTTCTGTCCAGAGGTGAGATGGGAAGGCAGAGAGGGTTGGGAGCTGGTTGAATGCACATGGAGATCAGGGGTGGAAGGGAGGAGTGTGCTGTCATAGTATGAGGAGAGCAATTAGAGTCACATAACAATGTATGTATAAATTTTTTTTTGCAAATTTTGAGGCAGTTTATTAAAAACATATTTGCACAAATTTTCTTAGTATGCCTCTATTATTTGTGGAAGATGTGAGATATTTAGTGTATGTATAAATTTTTGTATGGGAAAAAATTTTGAAAAGGAAGAAATTTTCTGGAGGAAGAGAATTTCTTGGAATTACCAGAGGTAGAATACAAAAGATTAACATACAGAACTCTTCAAGAGATCAGGAAGGAGATTAGTCAAAATGCAGAACAAGCCAAGGAACACACAGACAAATCAACAGAGGAACTTAAGAAGATTACAGAAGAGCATAATGACAAATTTAACAGGCTACCAGAATCCATATAGAGACAGCAAACAGAAATCCAGAAGATTAACAATAAAATTTCAGAATTAGACAACTCAATAGAAAGTCATAGGAGCAGAATTGAGGTAATGGAAGTCAGAATTAGCAGACTGAAGAAAAAGCACTTGACATCAACTTATTTGATGAAAAATCAGATAAAAGAATTTTAAAAAATGAAGAAAACCTAAGAACTATGTGGGACTCTATCAAGAGGAATAACCTATGAGTGATTGGAGTGCCAGAAGCAGGGTGGGGAGGGAGGTAAGCAGAAAATACAAAGAGAATTGTTGAAGATTTGTTGGCAGAAAACGTCCCTGATATCGTGAAAGATGAGAAGGTATCTATCCAAAATGCTCATCAAACCCCACAAAAGGTAAATGCCAAAAGAAAGTCACCAAGAGATATTATAATCAAACTTGCCAAAACTAAAGATAATTTTAAAAGCACATATGGATAAACAAAAAGTCATCTACAAAGGAGAGTCAATTAGACTAAGCTCGGATTACTCAGCAGAAACCATGCAGGTAAGAAGGCAATGGGATGACATATACAAAGCCTTGAATGAAAAAAATTGTTAGCCAAGAATTATATATCCAACAAAACTGTCTCTCAAATATGATGGTGAAATTAGGGCATTTCCAGACAAACAGAAGTTCAGAAATTTGCAAAAAAACAACCCAAAATTCCAAAAATACTAAAGGGAGTCCTCCAGTTAGAAAATCAATAACATCAGATAACAATCCAAGACTAGAACACAGGACAGAGCAACCAGATATCAACCCAGATAAGGAAGTCATAAAATAAATCAAAGCTAAACCACTGAAAATAGGGAAACAGAGACATCAATATGTAAAACATGATAACATTAAAACAAAAAAGAGGGACTAAATAATGTAGTCATAGATCTTTCATATGGAGAGGAAGTCAAGGCCATATAAAGAAATAAAAGAGTGGTTAAAACTTAGAAAAATAGGGGTAAATATTAAGGTAACCATGAAGGAAACTAACAATCCTACACATCAAAATAAAAAACAAGAAAAATATAAAGACTCAGAAAATACAAAATAAACAACAACCAAAAAGACGAAAAGAAAATACATAAAGAAAAACTACTCAGCACAGAAAATTAAGTGGAACAAAGAAACTGTCAACAACACACAAAAAAAGACATCAAAATGACAGCACTAAATTCATACCTATCAATACTTATGCTGAATGTAAATGAGCTAAATGCACCAACAAAGAGACAGAGGGTGTCAGAATGGATAAAAAAACACAATTGTCTATATGCTGCCTACAAGAGACACACCTTAGACTTAAAGACACAAACAAACTAAAACTCAAATATGGAATAAAACTATATCAAGCAAACAACAATCATAAAAGACCAGGAGTGCCAATATAAATCTCTGACAAAACAGATTTTAAAGTAAAATCCACCACAAAGGATAAGGAAGGGCACTATATAATGATTAAAGGGTCAATACACCAGGAGGGCATAACCATAATAAATATTTACACACCTAATGACAGAGCTCCAAAATACATAAAACAAACTCTAACAGCATTGAAAAGAGAGATAGACAGCTCCCCAATAGTAGTAGGAAACTTCAACACACCACTTTTGGTGAAGGACAGAACATCCAGAAAGAAGCTCAATAAAGACACGGAAGATCTAAATGCCACAATCAACCAACTTGATCTCAT
>NW_004443952.1:1381178-1383326 GCF_000243295.1 Trichechus manatus latirostris | reverse complement strand
CAGGATTTACAACATATAGGAAAATCACACAGTACCAGGAATCATGGCCTAGCCAAATTGATACACACATTTTTTGCGGGGACATAATTCAAACCATGACAAAATGAGATGGGAAATACCACAACAGACCCAACTGTCATTAACAGAATCATAACAGAATACTGTGAAAAATTGTACTCTAACAAATTTGAAAACTTAGAGAAAATGGACAAATTTCTAGAAACTCACTACCTACCTAAATTACCACAAACAGAGGTAGAACAACTAAATAAACCTATAACAAAAGAAGAGATTGAAAAGGTAATTTAAAAACTCCCAACAAAAAAAACGCCCTGGCCCTGACAGTTTCACTGGAGAATTCTACCAAACTTTTAGAGAAGAGTTAACACCACTACTAAAGGTATTTCAGAGCATAGAAAAGGATGGAATACTCCCAAACTCATCTATGAAGCCAGCATAACCCTGATACCAAAACCAGGTAAAGACACCACAAAAAAAGAAAATTACAGAACAGTATCCCTCATGAACCTAGACGCAAAAATCCTCAAAAAAATTCTACCCAATAGAATTCAACAACATATCAAAAAAATAATTCATCATGATCAAGTGGGATTTATACCAGGTATTCAGGGATGGTTCACCATTAGAAAAACAATCAATGTAATCTATCACATAAATAAAACAAAAGACAAGAGTCACATAATCTTATCAATTGATGCAGAAAAGGCATTTGACAAAGTCCAAAATAGGAATAGAAGGGAAATTCCTCAATATAATTAAGGGCATTTATACAAAGCCAAAAGCCAACATCATCCTAAATGGAGAGACTTTGAAAACACCCCCTTGAGAATGGGAACCAGACAAGGATGCCCTTTATCACCATTCTTATTCAGGATTGTGCTCGAGGTCCTAGCTGAGAAATTAGGCTAGAAAAAGAAATAAAGGGCATCCAAATTGGTAAGGAAGAAGTCAAATTATCTCTATTTGCAGATGATATAATCTTATACACAGAAAAACCCAAAGACTCCAGAAGAAAACTACTGGAACCTATAGAAGATTTCAGCAAAGTATCAGGGTACAAGATAAACATAAAAAAATCAGTTGGATTCCTCAACGCCAACAAAGAGAACTTTCAAGAGGAAATCACCAAATCAATACCATTTACAACAGCCCCAAGAAGATAAAATACTTAGGAATAAATCTAACCAGAGACGTAAATGACCTGTACAATGGAAACTACAAGATACTACTGCAAGACACCAAAAGAGACCTGCATAAGTGGAAGAACATAGCTTGCTCATGGATAGGAAGACTCAACATTGTGAAGATGTCAGTTCTACCCAAAGCGATCTACAGATACAATGCAATCCCGTTCCAAATTCCAAAGGCATTTTTTAAGGAGATGGAGAAACATATCACCGATTTCATATAGAAAGGGAAGAGGCCTCAGATAAGTAAAGCATTACTGAAGAAGAAGAACAAAGTGGGAGGCCTCATACTACCTGATTTTAGAACCTATTATACCACCACGGTTTTTAAAACAGTCTGATACTGGTACCACAACAGACACATAGACCAACGGAACAGAACTGAGAATCCAGACGTAAATTTATCCACCTATGAGCAGCTGATATTTGACAAAGGCCCAAAGTCCGTTAATTGGGGAAAAGACAGTCTCTTTAACAAATGATGCTGGCATAATTAGATATCCATCTGCAAAAAAACTGAAACAAGACCCATACCTCACAGCATGTGCAAAAACTAACTCAACATGGATCAAAGACCTAAATATAAAATCGAAAACTATAAAGATCATGGAAGAAAAAATATGGACAATGCTAGGAGTCCTAATACATGGCATAAACAGAATACAAAACATTACTAACAACACATAAACACCAGAAGAGAAACTAGATAACTGGGAGCTCCTAAAAATCAAACACTTACACTCATCAAAAGACTTCACCAAAAGAGTAAAAAGACAACCTACAGAGTAGGAAAAAAATTTTCACTACAACAAATTCCGGTCGGCATCTAATCTCTAAAATCTACAAGATACTGTAAAACCTCAACAACCGAAAGACAAATAACCCAATAAAAAATGGGCAAAGGATATGAACAGGCACTTCACCAAAGAAGACATTCAGG
>NW_004443952.1:1358945-1379639 GCF_000243295.1 Trichechus manatus latirostris | reverse complement strand
AGTAAAAAAAAAAAAAAAAAAAAACCAGAATAATATATTGATATATTTATCCAATTATTATCTATTACCTGACATACTTGCTTTTGATATGTCATCACGAGGGCTCAATTGCTAGAGGAGGACATCATGTTTGGTGAAGTAGAGGACCAATGAGGGTGTGGGAGACTCTTGGTGAGATGGATTGGCACGATAGCAGTAACATGTAGCGACTGTGAGGATGATGAAGGACCTGGCAATGTCTTTCTGTTGTACATAAGGTCATAGCGAGTCAGAATCAACTCAACAGCAGCTGACAACAGCAACAAGAATGCGTCTGGTAGTATGCTGGATACACAGAGACTCTGACCTTCAGGGGCTCATGCCTTGATGGGCAAAACCAGTATCTGAACATATAATAATGACTGTATGATAAATTGCATTAGATAAATGGCAGGGAAGGAAGGTCTAAGCCTACTTGAGGAACCAGAAAGGCGACTAGTGGATATGAGAACAAGAATGGATTTCATGTGAAAATCCAATTTGGTCCTCTACCTTTACACGATCCCACTTTGCAGATGAAGAACATGAAACCCAACAAGGCCATGCAACTTGTACAAAGTCACTTTGCTAATGATGTAAAGTTTCACCTTAGTCAAGAGAGGCGGCATCATTCGAATGGGCCAAAAGGTAAAAAAAAAAAAAAACCTACCGTAGAAATCCTCCAGGACCCAAGATTTACTGAGATCATAAGTAACTCCTGCTCAGTAAAAGAATCCACCTCCCCACTCAGCTGTGTTCCCATCAGCAAGCAGAAACTGTTGCAATCTAATGCATTTATATGTTTTGGTTTTCTTAATTTATTTCAGGCACCTCATTTTCCTGGAACAAGTGCTGTTATTTATGACACAGCAGCAAACACTTTACATTTATAGAGGTTATGAATTTTAGTAATGGTTTTGGTGACAATTTAATCTGTCCTAACTATGAGGGATTTTACAATGACAATTAAATTATTATTAAAAAAATAAACCTCAAATGACATCCTTATCACTTATCAACATATCAAAAGTTTCATTGAGTTGCATTCTGGGTGGGTCATAAATATCCCAACGTAGTCTGAGAGAATTTGTGCAATAAACTTGAGTGAACTTAATTAACTTCTACAGTATATTTAAAAGAAAACTCCTCACACATTTTGATGTTGGGGAATGAAATGTTATTTGAAAAGTGGGTTTATTACATTCCATGGTGCATACTGATATTTAATATTTAAAGACTCTTAAATTTGATGTACTGTGCTGATAGCTGAAGGGTTTAGTCCCACAACGTGGGAGGGTGAGATGACGAATTTCTCTCTCTCCATCTCATAGAGGGAGGTTTTTATTTTACTGGCCAAGCCCCTCCATACACTGATCTATTCAAATCTACGCTCGGAGAAGTGTCAAGTATGTTAATGTATACTTGATCAAATTAATTTTAATGTAAGCTTGCTGAATAGCTAATTCCCAAGCTATGTTCTAAATTGTTGCAAACAACTCCACTCCAAATTAGCCGGGGTGCTGCATTGATTTCAGCAGATAACATGTCAGCAAAGTATCATTTGATACAAATTAAAAATGAAGGCTTTTATTTTTTTATCCATAGAGAATCTAATAAAGAAAAAAAAAAAGTCAGTCTTAAACCATTCCTGATCTGAAGTTACAGGACTCTGGCTGAAATAAAATTATTTTGTTCAGATCCACATTTTGATATTACCTCAGACAGCAATGAGGGCTTCCATTTCAAAAATCAGAGTTCACATTTGACTTAAATATAGTCATCTCTTTTAAGCCCAAGTTCCCATACACTTATATGCCAATGGCCCTATTCATAGCAGATGATTCTCCTTCAAAAAGTAGAGATAGGGACAATTTTATCAGAACAAAGGAAAGCAACTCTCCAGTGGGAAAACATAGGGTTAGCCTATACTGAATCACTTTACCCAGTGTATCCAAACCCATTGCAAAATAATGTGAGAGTCAGCTCTTGGAATCACACCAGAGGACACATTGTGGGATACAGCTCCATCTCCCTCCTGTGTGATTTATTCAGTTTCCTTCAATAACTTCCAAGTGTCCTTCATCCAGCTTCTTAGGTAAAATTATTTGCACGGGTGTGTGCTTGTGTTTCTGTATATTTAGGTACACACAGTACATGTGCACATATTTTTACATTTCTAAGTTTGTATCAAAAAGGAGCCCTGACAATACAGGTGAAACTAGCACAACTTGTACAAGGAAAGGTCATGGAAGCCCCACAGACACATCCAAACTCCCTGAGGGACTGAACTGCTGGGCGGAGGGCTCTGGGGACCATGGTCTCGGGGAACATCTAGCTCAACTGGCATAACACAGTTTATAAAGACAATGTTCTACATTCTACCTTGGTGAGTAGTGTCTGGGGTCTTAAAAGCCTGTGAGCGGCCATCTAAGATACTACACTGGTCTCATCTCTTCGGGAGCAAGCGAGAATGAAGAGAACAGGATACAAGGAAAAGATTAGTCCGAAGGACTAATGGACCACCGCTACCAATGCCTCCACCAGACTGAGTCCAGTACAGCTAGATGGTGCCCGGCTAGCACCACTGACTGCTCTGACCAGGATCACAATAGAGGGTTCTGGACAGAGCTGGAGAAAGATGTAGAACATAATCCTAACTCACAAAAAAAAGACCAGATTTACTGGCCTAAAGGAGGCTGGAGAAACCCTGAGAGTATGGCCCCCAGACACCCTTTTAGCTCAGTGGTGAAGTTATCTCCGAGGTTCACCGTTCAGCCTGGGAGTGGACAGCCCCATAAAACCAAATTGGACTAATGAGGTACAGGAGTCCAGTGACAAGGGCCAGAAGGCAGAAGGGGACAAGGAAGCTGGTAATAGGGAACCCAAGGTTGAGTAAGGATATTGTTGATGTGTTGTGAGATTGTTAACCATTGTCATAGGGCAACGTGTAGTAACTGTTAAATGAGAAACTATTTTGTTCTGTAAGCCTTCATCTAAAGTGAGAATAGCAGCACAACTGGAAGAGCATAGTCAATGTCACTGGACTGTGCATGTAGAAATTTTTGAAATGGTGTATCTTTGGCTATGTGTATTTTCACCAAAAGAAAAGGTTGCGAAGTTAGAGGGTTGACATGTTGTGGGGTTGTTAACAATGTCATAAAACAATATGTGTACTACTGTTCCATGAGAAACTATTTGTTCTGTAAGTCTTCACCTGAGGTACAATAAAAAAAAATAGAGACCGAAAAAAAAGAAAAAAGGAGCCCTGGTGGTACAGTGGTTAAGTGCTGGGCTGCTAACTGAAAGGTTGGCGATTCGAACCCACCCGCTGTAACATGAAGCAAAGATGTGACGGGCTAATTTCGTAAAAGATTACAGCCTTGGAAACCCTCTTGGGTAGTTCTACTCTGTCCTACAGGGTCACTATGCACTGAAATTGACTCATGCACTGAAATCAACCCAACGGCAATGTTTTTGTTTTCTTTTTTTTTTTTTAATTTCTATCAAAGCCCAAATCACAGACCTCCCCACCGCCCCCCAAGTTCTGGTTCTGTTGCTACTGTTTTTAAAGTGTTGTTACCTTTTATCTGTATTAAAGTGGCTCATTTGACATTCTTTAATTTCTGTATCTGGGAGGATGCAATCAAGGCAAAACTTCCCCTCTCCTAGCGTTCCACTACCCCAGTCCTTCAAATTCCAACATGATATGTTTCTTGATGAATTTTTCCCAGCTCCTTTACTACAGAAAAGGCGGCTCCAGCTTCCCCTGACTAGTTTCTAAGTAGAAAATGGAAGTAAACCTAACAGACGTAGGCTAGAAGAATATTCCAATATTGAGCTTATGATTCACCTCTCCTATTCTCTAGTTCATTTTGCTTTCCCAGATCTGAAACATTCTTCAGAACCATGGTCTCTTCCAATAAGTTTAAGGACCAGAAATTCTATTCTGGGGCCATAACTACCCAATTCTGTCTGAAGATACACATTTACATTTAAATGCAAACAGATACTCTGCAAAAGAAAATGACTGAATGAACCACCTCTGAAGATTTTTATCAAAAAGTGCTTAGGAGAGGAATTCTGCTTCCGGCTATGGTGGTCTAGTTTGACTTAGACCAACAATCCCATAAAGAACAATTAGAAAATCTGCATCAGTTATACAAAAAACAGTCATTTTAAAGACATCTGAGAGCCACCAAGATTGGAGATGACAATATTCAAGACAGAAAGAAAGTCCAGAGAGATGAGCCTAGCAATTCGTGCTGCTTTACCCCTAGAAGCACCTGTCGTTTTTAAAGAGGATGAGAAGCTGAACAGAATTTGTGGTAGTCTTACGAGATTGGGGTAGTAAAAATTGGAGTTCATGACCTGCCAAGAAGGTGGGACCTTTTCTTAGAAGTTTTGCAAGACTGTACCCTAAGAGTAAGGGTAAATAAGAACTAAACAAGCTCTTAAAAAGACTAAAGCCCAGCTTCAAATTAGCATAAACTCTGATGCAATTTAAAAATTCTGTCCCTACCCTGTCTATCAGAAGCAAATGTAAATTCTCTCTGGAGGACCAATATGTTCAAGAAATTCAATGCCAAAATGGCTAATTTCAGCAGAAAACTGCAAACCATAAAAGAGAACTAAGTGGAAATTCTAGAATGGAAAGATGCAATAACTAAAATGTTAACACAGTAGGTGGATTAACAGAAGATTAGATGAAGCAGAAGAAAGGATTAATAAACTGGAAGATCAGTAAACTAAAATCCAGCCTGGAGTATAAACCAAAAAAGAAATTAAAAAGAAAATATAGAAAAGAGAGTAAGGGACACCAAGATATTGTAAAAATATCTGACAAATTTTATGTACATTTGGAATACCAGGAGAGGAGAGAAAATGTTTCAGAAATAATATTTGAAGAGATAATGGCCAAGACTTGCAGCTAACCTTACCACAGAAGTAATAGAGACCAGAAGAAATGAAATAATATAGTCAAAGACTGAATCAAAACGACTGCCAACCTAAAATTCTATACCCAGTGAATCATGAAAGAAAAACAAGATAAGGACAACTGCAGACAAACAAAACTTAAAAGAATTAATCACCAGCAAACTCCAGGAAATCCCTACTATAGGAACTTCTAAAAAGTATTATTCAGGCTAAAAGTATATCAGTGTTAAGCACAAAGATGCAGAAATGTGTTAAGTCTATATAAATATTGACTATATAAAATAATAGTGCCTCCTGAAAATTAATATTTATAAAATTTGAACACACAAAAAATACCACAAAGGAATAAAGTGAGTAAAGAGAATTAAAATGTTCTGAGGCCCTTACATTTTCTAGGAAATAGAAAAATACAAATTTATTTTAGTTTTTAAGTAAGTCAAAAATACATATTTTAATCTCTAGAGTAACTACAAAAATACAGATCTAAAAATGTATAACTAGCAAGGAAAATGAAATAATATAGAAAAATGGCTAGGAGAATTTTGTTTTTCTTAACTTGAAAATGCCACTGGCTCTAAAGCTTTGACAATTAAATTCTCCCTAGCTTCAGAATACAGATAATTTGAAATGAGCCATCTTGATGCCCCAGGCTAGCATTGCTGTCCTGCTAACTCTGTGCCAGTCTACAAAGGGAATGTGGTGAGCGAGCACTGGAGTCAGAGACAGAAAGCCTGAATTTGGGATTCAGGAGACAGTGATTCCCTGAGTTATTTTGGACAATCTTTTTGAGCCATGCCTGCTGCACCTATAACTTGGCCATCATGACACCTTCCCAGTTTTCCTCAAGGGGTGTTGGGAGATCAAAGGAAAGAAGAAATGCAAAACTAATATTTGAGGTTCTATACAAATGCTAATCAACCCTTTTTTCCTATAAACAATACTCAAATATGTTTGGAAAAACTAAAGTCAGTGACATATTGTTTGTACTAGTCAGGATAGGTTATTCTAGGCTGCAGTAACGAATGAACCTGGAATCTCAGTGGCTTCATATAGCAAGTGTTAGTTTACTGTGAAGCTTCAGTCTGTACCAACTGGGTACTCTTGGTGGCTCTCCTCCAGTGGTGACTCAGGAAATTCCACTCAGGAATGCCCCCACCTTCAACACAAGACCTTCATGGTCACCAAGAAGAGGAAGAAAGAGAAAGGATACTCACATGGGAGATTTTAAAAATCAAGACTGGGAGTTGAGCACAATCACTTCAGCCCACATCTTACTGGCCAGAACCAGGTCACACTGTCCCAAATTAACTTCAAGGGGGGTTGGAAAATGTAGTCTACCTTTATATCCAGGAACAAGTGGAACTGGGTAGTATCAAGCCTGTCTCTGCCAAACCACTGATGTCCAAGTCATGTTCATTGGGATGTACTTGGAATTAGTGAAGAAGGTGGTGACCTTTCCATTATCGCTTTGTTTTTACAAAGGATAAATTTTTTCTGGAGCTCTCCCTTGAATTTTATTAAAACACATTAACCAACATATCACTTCAAAAAACCTGTCAGACCAGCATTATAGTCTCTGAAGCAACAATTTGTTTGAACAAAACAAAAACTCCTATGAATTCACTACAAATGCAAGGTGTAGATAAAGAAACAGATGAGACAGAAATAAAGTCCTCACTTTTCAAGACATTCTACAACAAGGCAGTCCCAGTGCAGACTGGTTAGTTAGAGAAAAACTCACCAGTGGCTCATACAGTCATAACTGATAAATAGCTATGCTCTTGCATGTCCTGATACTCTCCCAAATCCATCCTTATAACAGGGGTCCAGGCCAGGAGACTCAGAACTTGGAATATTTTTACAAAAATGGAATCATTCAAGCATTGAACTTGGATTTTCGTCAGAGCTCTAGCAGCAACTACTTCCGTGTTCCAGCAAACTCACTTTATTTTTGGATCTCAGTTTTCTTATCTGATTACTAGAACACTCTATTGATCAGCATGTCCCCAAGTAGGATGTAAAGAGGCATTCTGTTTAACAAAAAGGGGTGGGGGTGGGGGGTCCTATGGTCAATCAGGAGACTCTGGATAGCACGAATAGTTAAGCATTTGGCTACTAGCCAAAAGTTAGTGGTTCGAACTTGCCCAGAAGCTCCTTGGAAGAAAGGCCTGGTGATCTGTTCCTGAAAAATCAGTCATTGAAAACCCTATGGAGCACAGTTCTACTCTGACACACATAGAGTCACCATGAGTCAGAATTGACTTGACAGCAACTGGTTCGCTGGTATGGTCAATTAAGTTTGGGAAACACTAAAGTTCTAGTTTTACTTTTGTTTCTCCTGCAGACCCTTTAATATTCCACTGTGAAGTGTAAATGCTTAAAGTATAAACATGTGTGAGTGCATGTTGTACATGTTGGATGTAGGAAAGACTTGGGGATTTAGAATGTAACATTCCCCAAACTTATTGGACCAGGTGTTCTTAAACAGTACGAGAGATGCTGGGCTGCATAGGCTGATTCCCTTTATGCATCTAACAGTGAGTGGTCCATGGGTGCAATTCACCCCTGAGTAGCTAACTGACTTCAAGACAGCCAAAGCTTCCAATTCACATGTATAGAGTCAGAGGCTCAGGGGAAAATATGCAAAGACATTGTCACCAAGTTGTTCCATGAGGATTTGGAATTAGAGGTCTCTAAGGTGCCAAGCAAGCCTCAATTTCTATGAATTTATGACTCTAAGCCCTTTGGTAATGGGAAGACACTGTGTGTTTTCAAGTCTGCACTTGCAAACCTTACCCTGCAGGCTTAGAAATCAAAGAGACCCTCAGAAAATGCAGAGTACAAGTTAAAAGTGAGAAAAAGGAAAACATGTTTTTCTTTAGAAGACATTCAAGGATAAGCTAGGAATATTGCTCCCCTGATAGAAAGGTTCATCTTCAATCCACCCCATGTGCTCCCAATCAGTGTAATCTTTCTGAAACACGGATCAGATAAAATCACTCCCACTTCTTAAAAAAAAAAAAGACAAGTATCATTCATTTGATTTTCCATAAAAGTGCAAACCTACTGGTATGAACTCCAAGCCCTTCACAATTTAATCCTTGCTATGCTGGCTCATCTCATCACTAGACTCTAGCCATCCTCATGCCCACCATCACTCAACCACTAGGTATCCTATGCCATCAGTATGCCCACACCCTCACCATTACCACAATCACTAGGTATCTTATGACATCCCCATATCCATGCCCTTCCATCACTTTACCACTAGGTACCCTCTGTCAACATCCCCACCAGATTGCCATCCTTTCCCCAAAGACAGCAAATAGGCTCACCTGACTGTGGTATGGGGCAAACAGTTTTGCTCCCTGGAATTTTCTTTTATCTTCTCTGCCTGGAAATATTTACATTCACCAGTCCAGGTTTACCTCCCATGCCTCAGAAAAGCCTTTCCCAATCCCCAGCTGCAATAAAGTGGATCCAATGTATTCCTGCTTCTTTGTCCTGATGCATTTTACACGTGATGTTTCCATAGCCCCCACCACATTATCATTAGTAGAAGCTTATTGTTATTGTTTATACTAATAACAGCAACTACGTTGACCAAGCAATTATGATGTGTACTTTCTGTGTATTATCTTGATTAATAGTCATATTAATCTTAATGAGGTTGATACTATTTTTATCTTTCTTTTACATAGAGGAAACTAATGATCACAGACGTTGAGTAACTTGATGAGTTTCACACAGGTAACATAGATTAGAGGTAGGATTTAAATGAGGGTCTGTAAGACTCTAGAATCCTGCCTAAAATAGACTGAGAGCTGAACTGAACCCCAGCTCTGTCACTGAACTAGTGATCTGAGACAGAGCAGTTAACCTCACATAGCCTAGGCCTCCTTGTCTGAAAATCTGGATAACCCCTGCCTTGTTTCTCACTAGGGTGTTGTGATCATAAAATGAAATAATGAATATGAAAGAGCTTTGCAAATGCTAAAGTATTATGCAAATGCAAGATAATTAATTAATGAACTCATTAACATGTTCCCCTGCTGGGCTGCAGTTAGGGCTAAATTATAAATAATCCTTACCTTGCTGGGAATTTAACCAAGAAATTTAGGGTGGCAGAAGGGATGATGAAGGCTGGGGACCCAAAGTCTAAGGCTTTGCATATAGGAAGGAAGGCAGTTGAGCTTAGAACCATTCCTATTGACTGCCTCAGAGTAATTTTTTCCTTCCGACATACATTAAAGGGATGAAAAATTTTGGAGGGATGAGACGTCTCTCTAACATTCACTAATAGAGATGGCCCAATATGTCCTGATTGTGCCCTAAATTCACTGAGCAGGTAGAGTGGGGTGGCCCTATAATTAACATCTAGATCTTCATTACATATTTATATTTAGCAAACACTTTTTACTATGCACAGGGACTGTTCTAAGTGCTTTACAAACATTAACTTGTTTAATCCCCATAACGATTCGAAAGTAGGTACTACTCCTATCTCCTTTTTACAGATGGAGAAACTGTAAATACGCTGACGTAAACTGTCCAAGGTCAGACGACGAGGAAGTGGTAGAAGCAAGATTCAAACCCAGACCACCTGGTTTCAGAGTCCATACTCTTGGCCTCCATACCATGCTGCCTTTCCTCATGCAGCCACACTGGCCTGGCAATTCATCCGCAAAGACATTCAGGATATAATTTTACCTGAAGACCCACCACTGCGATTGATGCTCAGGACAATAGCCCGCGTCGACGAGTCAATTACCTCAGAGTCGAACTGCTCCACAGAGTTTTCGCGGCTGTAACTGTTATGGAGGCAAACCTGCGGGCCTTTCTAAACCGGCACTACTGGGTGTGTTGAAATCGCCAACCTCTAGTTTAGAAGAGGAGCGCAAACCACTTGCGCCATCTAGGGAACTGGATGAACAATATCCACCCAACACCAAACCCACTGCCGTCCTGTGGAGTCTGACTCATAGGACAGAGTAGAACTGCCCCATAGGGTTGCCAAAGCTGTAAATCCTTACGGAAGCTGACTGCCGCATCTTTTCTCGCAGAACAGATGGTGGGTTCAAACCTCTGACCTTTCATTAGTAGCTGAGTGCTTAACCACTGCGCCACTAGGACTCCTCTGGCATATAATTGCAAAAAATAAAAACAAAAACAGCCAAACTCACGTATCAATAAATAGAAGCAGAACAATAGCCGCTTCTATTTATTGAGCAATGGGTTTGGTTTGTTGTTGTTGTTTTTTACATTATGTGATTAGGTACCGGAAGAGCCCCGACGGCACCACTAACGGAAAGGTCGGTGGTTCGAAACACCAGCGCCCTGCAGGAGACAGATGCGGCAGTCGGCTTCCTTAAAGATTACCCTTGCTGTCGTCAACCCACAGCGACCCCGTAGGATGAACTGCCCCGTAGGGTTTCCAAGGCTGTAATCTTTACCAGAGCAGACTGCCACATCTTTCTTTTTCCCAGAGTGGCTTGTAGGTTGGAACCAGAACCTTTTAGTTAGCAGCTGAGCGCTTAACCACTGCACCACCGCGATTCCTGGTTATTGTATAAAAACCTAAATGTACACAATCCCACTGAATTTTCACAGACTGGTAACATGGGGATTGTTTGCAGCATTTTACAGATGACATGAGGAGGGCTCATTGTCCTGGCTTTCTTAATTCCTTTGTGAAGGGAGACTCACTAGTGTTAACACTCCTGGTTTTGTGCCTGTCTGCCCTGTCCTTGCCTGGACAGAAAGAAGGGTACATTTGGAAGAGAGAACTGGGTCTGCTAATAACTTCATTTGATTTAATTTGATTTTAGGAGAAGAAAAGAACTCTCCTTCCACACCCTAGACTCTATAAGCATAAAAATTTTGCCCCAAATCCTACCTAAAGAAGTAACAAAGATCAGAATCTAAGTACAAATTTGTCTAATTCTAAAGTACACTCTACATAACATATGATTTCCCACGTTTTATATATTGTATATGTGAGCTCTGGTGGTGGAGTGGTTAAGTGTTCAGCTGCTAACCAAAAGGTCTGTGGTTCAAACCCACCAGCCGCTCCATGGGAGAAAGATGTGGCAGTCTGCTTCAATAAAGATTTACAGCCTTGGAAACCCTATGGGGCAGTTCTACTCTGTCCCATAGGGTTGTCATGAGTTGAAATTGACTCAACGGCAAGGGGTATTGTCTTAGTCATCTAGTGCTGCTACAACAGAAATACCACAAGTGGATGGTTTTAATGAAGAGAAGTTTATTTCCTCACAGTCAAAGTAAGCTAAAAGCCCAAAGTCCAGGGCATCAGCTCCAGGGGGAGACTTTTTCTGTCAGCCTTCTCATCAGTGTTCGCCAGGACTAGGAGCTTCTCGGCACAAGGACCCCGGTCCAAAGGACGCGCTCTGCTCGCAGCACTGGTTTCTTGATGGTTGAGGTCCCCAATTCTCTGCTTGCTTCCCTTTCCTTTTATCTCTTGAGAGATAAAAGGTGTTGCAGGCCACACCCCAGGGAAACTCCCTTTACGTTGGATCAGGGATGTGACCTGGGTAAAGGTGGTGTTACAATCCCACCCTAATCCTCTTTAACATAAAATTACAGTCACAAAATGGAGGCCAACCACACAATTCTGGGAATCATGGCCCAGGCAAATTGATACACACATTTTTGGGGGGACATAATTCAAACTGTGACAACTAAGTATTGTATAAACAATGTTGTAACCAAAATAACAGAAATTGAGAGAAAAAGAAATAGTAAACCATGTTTATTTGTCCACATTTTCTCTTGATGCTGTGCCTAGGCAGCTGGAGTTTACACAGTGATAGCCATAGTTTCCCTAAAATTCTACGTCATATTCAGGACTAGAATTTCAATAACAGCCTAACATTATCATTCTAAAATAATTTCCTGAAACACATTCTTTGTGTTGCACAGTGAGAATGTTTCCAGTACTGCACTCTTGCAAATAACATGGTGATGAACATCTTCAAACAAACAGCTGCAATTTGTTTGTGTGATTTCCTGAGCATCAATTGCAGTGGTGGGTTTTCCAGGTTAGATTGCTTCAACGTGGACCGAAGAAGAAATGGGATTGACATGAGCATTAAACGTTTCCCAGAAGTCTCATTTCTCTGCAGCCGTCACACTGTCAAAGATGCAGAGGGAGCTCAGGAAGCACATCAGCCCATGATTAGGCCAGTCAAATATGTTTAAATAAAAAAAGGAGTTTAGAATATTTAACAGGATCAAAGATTGAAGATTACAGAGATTTGGAGCCCTTTAATAAATATTAAAGATATATTCCCCCACTCCACTCCTGGCTGTGCATCAAGCATGGAAGAGAATCAGACAGACATGGAAGTCACAAGTCAGGGGCCTTTCTCTTTGCCACAGTATCATCTGAGAAGTAGTGAAGAAACATATTGTCTTCAGCTGAGGAGGGGACGGGGGAATATAGTTACTTATTGAAAATGGGAATCAGCAAATCTGAGATCTGCCCAGAAGATGGGATTGCAAGATATTAGAGCCGGAAGAGAACTTTGATAACTAGGTCACGCCCTTCACTACAGAGAACAGGCAAAGCTGGCCTCTAGTCACCATGCATACCGGCTGTACCCGGATCTGTCTGGCTTGTTCAGTGCCCCTTCCAGTGAGCCATACTGCCTCAGATCAAAATAAAATAGAACCTAGCAGACGGCTACACTGACAGACTTGAGGCATCCCAACTTCTATGTATAGGCTAGGCTGAGAGTTACATCAGACAGACACAATCTTGTCACCAATCCAAGCATCCTGGACAGTTCCAAGGAGCATTTCCAGGAAATGAGCTACCTTATTTGCCTGGGGACAGTAGGACTGCTTGGCTGCTCTCCACCTCCTGAATTGTCCACATTCCAAGAGTGGTAAATGGTTAAGGTTGAGCCCTGATACCCTGCAGGTGGTATTTCCCATCAGTACACATCAGTGTACCCATCAGTACACATGGGCTATTATCCATTCTGATTGACCAATGTCGAGGCTGTACCAGTTGTTAAATATTTTGAAAGTCACCTCTGGCATTTGCCAAAGTTTTTCAATGGAATACTGGATTCACAAGATCATAAAAGAGGAAAAATAAGTTTGCGAATTGAATGAATAGTCCAGGCTCTGAGAAGGCCTGCAAATACGATAGTATTTGATCATGTTTAACTCAATATATCCCGGAGCTATCGGACCATATAGGAACAGCTCCCGCTCCTAATTTTTTCTCAATTTCAAGAAACACCGACTCTCATCCTGTGGAATAAGTGCTATGGAACACAATTTGGGAAAGGAAATGAATTCCTACCACACACATGGCATGATACCTATGCCCGAAATTCCTATCTTTCTGGAGAAGAAGGTGCTGATGAAAACCAGCTTTGCAAGGAGAAATATCGGAAGATGCCCATATTTGGTAAACGGAAGGACTTATATTGAAACCCTGGTTCTTCCACTTGTCATTGAGCAAATTACTTACATTCTCAGACCCTCAGTTTCTTCATTTGTGAGATGGGTTTAGCATTACCTCATTTGCAGGATTGCTATGAGGATCCTAAGAAGTCAAAGATGTAAAACGCCTGTTGGATGGTAAGCAGTAAGAGTTAGCTGTTACCAACCAGTATTATTTGAGTCCTGAGCACCTAGGCTTCTGTTCTTATAGCACTCACTGTCTCAGAGATAGACGATTAGGACTGGAGAACCACAGCCACCATAAGACAGGATTGAACTTAGGCTGGAGGGAAATAAAGCTGGAGTGGTTATAAGAGTTGTCATGAAATTAGTGTGGTCAACTGAGTCCTTCTTTTTCTTCTACCCTTTAAAAATTTGGTAATGTGTATTGGTGATGGCTGTATAACATGATTGATGTAACTGATGTCCCTGAATTGTACATGTGAAAAATGTTGAATTGGCAAATATTGTGTTCTATATAGCTTTTATAGCAATAAAAAAAGAAATAACATAACAAAATATAAAATAATAATTGCTTTCTCATCCAAGGGGCAAATTACCTCACCCCTCCAGTCTGTACAAATTCCCATCTCTGGTTGAGACTGCATCTCTCAGAGCATGCTGGTCCCTTCTCAGCTTAGGTATTCCATTTCTTGTTCCTTCTAGGGTTTCTCTTCTCTTCCAGCCAAGCCTCCAGATGGTATTTCAGTAACTCAGTCAAACACCTTCCGCAGCAGTCTTTTCCCCCTTCCCCCCCGTTCACTTAAAAATAAATTGTCTTTTTTCGTAACTCCAGACAGAACATGAAGCTCTCTCTCTTTTACGCTGCCACTGAATTCTAAGTACACAAGTATGCAAGGAATGTCTTTAGATTCACCAGCTTCAGAACTTTTAAACATTAAGCTCTGAATCAGATAACAGCTTTCATCTCAAGAACAGCTTTACACTATACCTAAGTAAAAGCTTAACTTATAAAAAAAAAATTGTTACCAGGGGTATAAAAATGTCTAGGTAATAAAATAAGTGAATGTAAAAGCCTCCCAAATAAATGCCAAAAAAATTAAATAAGAGTGTTTCCAAGGCAGCTGATGGCTTATTAGTTTCTGCTACCCACTTTTGCGTGTGCTACTTCAAAAAAAATTTTCAAGTGGCCTAAGTATACTCACAGCCCCCTCCCCACCTACCCATTAATAAGACTTGACCATGTAAAACAAGCTAGACAATTACTGTGTCCTAGTTGGCTGCGGTTAAGTCTTAATTGGACGGCTATGTTCAATTTTGAGCATCGTGTTTCCAGAAAGAAAAGAAAAAAGTGATAAATTGGATGTAGTTCAAAGGAAAGCAAGACGATGGATGAAAGCGGCTTGGAAAATAAGACCCAGTTGGGAACGTTAAGGTAATTCTGTGCATTTTCAGCTCAGCAAAAAGATGGCTAGGAGATAATGGGAGGCTTCTGATAAGTCAATTCTGGCTCAGTCTGAGGGCATCACCACAGGGAGGGAAAGGAGAAAGAATCTTGTTTAGCTCTTTCTCTGCAGCTCATAGCACAGGGTCTGGCACGTAGTAGGTGTGCAGTAAAAAACATTCTTCTTAAATGACCCATAGAGAAAACAATGAGAAAATCGGATTGCTAAGCCTGCTTCTGCTGATGCTTACAAATTTCTCTCTCCAGAAAGGGTTGAATTGTTGGGTTTGATCCCCAGCAAGAAAAATTTAGAAAAGGTAAAATCAGTTTCCTCATTAGGCTGCTGTGGATTAAATAACTTACCCCAAGGCTTCCGTCAATCATGCTACTCTTGATTCTCTGTACTTTTAGCCATATTTATCATGTCACTCAAAAATTTACAACTCTCTATGACCCTCAGGGCAAAACTCAAAACCTGGAGGTACATCAGTGTCCACAATCTAGCCCGAACATGCTTTTCTAAATTAGAAAAAATTAGAAATTCTAATTTATCTACCACTTCTTCCCTCGCCAAGTCCATATATTCAGCCAGACTGGTCTATATACTATGCCCCCTGCCCCCCTTTTTTTCAGCAGACAATAATGTTAGTTTAAATCTCCACACCACCACTCACTGTCTGTGTGATCTTGAGCTAATTGCTTATCCTCTGTGAACTGTGTTCAATCATGTGTAAAGTAGCAATACCAAGAGCACCCACCTACTGATTCCTGTAAGTCCTAAGTAGGATCATGCATGTGAAGGACTTAGCACTATGCGCAGCACATGATAAGCCTCCCCTGTCTTTGATGATGCTATGTTCCTTTTCTAAAATGTCCTTCGGCTGGCTTTTTAACCCTTAATCCTAATTTTTCCCATTCACTGAGGCCCAACTCAAAGCTAGCCTTATTCACAAAGTTTTCCCTGAGTGCCATAGACTACGATGATTTTACACAAGTTCTGGGAGCATGTAACACTCAGTTTCTTGACTGGCTCATTGGATACTCAATCACATTCCCCACTGAGACATCTGCTGCCCTGTCTTTAACTTTTCGCTGGGAGTCAGCTCTGTACACAATGAAATGAGACATAATATAGACTCCCAACCCTCAAGAGGAAGGAGGAGAGGAAGTCCTTATGTACATTTATAGAGCACTACCATGTACCAACTACTCTACTAGACCCTTTCATGTGTCATCTTCCTTTTAATCAAAAAGCTAACAACAGTGGCTCTAAAATATGGCTACCCATTAGAACCACAGAGAAACCAATCCATTGCCTTCAAGTCCATCCCAACTCACAGAGATCCTATAGGACAGAGTAGAACTGCCCCATAGAGTTTCCAAAGAGCGCCTGTTGGATTTGAACAGCTGACCTTTTGGTTAGCAGCTGTAGCTCTTAACGACTATGCACCAGGGCTTCCAGAGAGAAAATTTTAACAGGCCTGCCCCAGCCCTGTTGTTGTTGTTATTAGTTGCTGTTGAAATGACCCTGACTCATGGCAACCCCATATATAGAGAGTAGAACTGCTCCATACGGCTTTCAAGGCTGTGACCTTTCAGAAGCAGATCTCCAGGTCTGTCTTCCAAGATGCCTGTAGGTGGGTTCGAAATGCCAACCTTTGGCAAGTTGTCAAACACATAACCATTTGTTCCACCCAGGAACTCCTCCCCAGGCCCTAGCCAATTTAAGCAGAAATTCTGGTGGTGAGGCCCTGTATTTTATATATACTCCCCAGGTGATGCTCATGAGCACCCAAGGGTGAGAATCTCTGGCTTTCTATCTATTTTTGGAAAACGCACACACACACACACACACACACACACACACACAAACCAAACCAATCAAACTCATTCCCGTCAAGTCGATTCCTACTCACAACGACCCTATAAGACAAAGTAGAACTGCCCCATAGAGTTCCAAGGAGCTGCTGATGGATTCAAACGGCCAACCTTTTGGTTAGCAGCCAAGCTCTTAACCAGTGTGCCACTAGTGCTCCACCCTTGCAAATCACCCTCAATAATTGATCCTGGTGATACTAAGCAGTCTCATAATATTCACCTGCCCACACTCTCATCTACTTATTCACTCATTCATTCACCTGACACACATTTTTAAGTGCCTTATGTGCACAAAACACTTTGCTAGGCATGAGAAAGACACAAAGATAATCCATATAGTTTCTGCCCCTTGGGGAGCTTATATTGTAATAGGAAAGAAGCAAATTTTATATACATATTTATGACATAAGGTCATGCCCCTCCAAAAGATACCAGCCACCACCACAAGGTACCTTCAAATTGGGGAGCAGAGTAGGCATCACAGAGAAGGCACCAGCATGGGAAGAATTGAGTGCATGCCAACAGAAGTGATGGGTGTTCTAGGTGGGCAGAACAGCCTGAACAAAGGCCAAGAAGTGGCAAAGCACAAGGTAATCACAAGGAATGATGGGGCTGGAAAGCCCTGGCCTAGCTCCCTATCCTACACCTATGCAAAGTTGCTGAAAATACTCTTTATTCACTGTGACCAGCATTCCCACAAAACCTAGGCTTAAGCCTCTGCAGTTCTTATAACCAGACTCAGAACTTAAGCACCCTCTGCTGTCTTATCTTCCCAGTGCTAATCTCTCTGAGGGACTTATACGGAGTAAGAGGGCCCTTTGGGAGTCTTTTTTCTCCCATTTGAACATCGTCACGGCAGTGTTCCCTGACCAGTGGAGCCATTTAGTAGCTGTTACACTCAGCAGGTGGGTAATCACGTGGTCTCCTTGGGGCTCTGGCATTTTGAAAAGTCTCAGCAGGAAATCTGGTAAGAATGGGCTCTGGAGACGCTGGAAGGGCAATAAAGGAGTCATACATTTAAAGATGCTCTGGTCATCTTGGGGAGTTAATGCAGCTTCTAAAGCAGAACGCTATCAAGGTGGCTTAAAGTAAAAAAAGAATACGTCAGAAGTTTGAGATTCTGGTCCTAAACTCTGCTCATTATATGACCTTTGGTGAGCTTCTTCCCCTTCAGTACATCTCAGTTTCCCATCTTTAAAGTGAAGGGTATGGATTAGATAATGATTCATAATTTTTATTATAAAATCTATCACTTATTGGGCATTTGCAAATAAACATTATCTTATATATAGTCCCCACATAATCATAGGAGAAAATGTTGTTGTTAGTTGCCATTGATTCTGACACATAGCAACCCCATGTGTGCGGAGTAGAACTACTCCATAGAGTTTTCAAGGCTGTAAACTTTCAGAAGCAGATCACCAGGCCTATCTCCTGAGGCACCACTGTATGGATTCAAACCGCCAAACTTTTGGCTAGTAGTCAAGTGCTCAACAGTCTGCGCCACCCAGGGACTACTATGAGGAAAATAGTGGTATTATATCCATTGTACAGATGAGGAGACTGAGGCTCAGAGAGGTTAGGTCTAGTACCCCAGGGCTGTAACTGGAACCCAGATCGAAACAATGTTTTTCAAAGTGGAGGCTGTTTAAACAATTTAGTTGGTTGTGACCAGCACATTTTTGTTAAAAGGATGTTATGGAATGAATTAGAATGGAGTAGAATAGATAATAAAGAAAATATTCTACATTCCACTTCGGTGAGTAGCGTCTGAGGTCTTAAAAGCTTGCGAGCAGCCATCTCAGATACATCAATTGGTCCCATCCCATCTGGAGCAAAGGACAATGAAGAAAACCAAAGACACGAGGAAAATATTAGCCTCAAGGACTAAAGGACCACATGAACCAGAGGCTTCACCAGCCTGAGCCCAGAAGAACTAGATGATGTACAGCTACCACCAGTGACCACTCTGATGGGGATCACGGCATTCTGTCTCAGGCAGAATGGGAGAAAAATGTAAAACAGAATTCAAATTCATGAAAAAAGACCAGACCTACTGGTCTGACAGAGACTGGAGGAATCCCCGAGATTGTGGCGCCCGGACACTCTGCTAATTCAGAACTGAAACCACTCTAGAAACCCACTTTTCAGACAAAGAGTAGACAGGCCTACAAAACAAAAAATAACACATGTGAGGAACGAGCTTCTTAGTTCAATCAAATATACAAGGCCAAATGGGCAACTCCTGCCCAGAAGTAAGACGCGAAGGAAGGAAGGGACAGGAACTGGACGAATGGACACAGAGAACCCGGGGTGGAAAGGGAGAGCATGCTGGCTCATTGTGGGGATTGCAACCAATGTCTCAAAATAATATGTGTATAAATTTTTGAATGAGAAATTAATTTGAGCTGTAAACTTTCACCTAAAGCACAATAAAATTTTTTTAAAAAGTGATTGGCTAAAGACACACTCACACACACAAACAGTAAAGCTCACACAGCAAGGTAAGTATTGCTTTATGAAACTTTAGTTTCCGTTTTGTAAACACATACACATGTATGTATAATGTTTTATCCACATATACACTTATGTGTATACTGGGTCACAATGTCGAGTGCATATCTTACTGGAATTTGTGGTCAAAAACTTCTGACAAACACTGCTGTGAACCACTGAGCATAGCTCTTCCCTGGATGATTTCTGTAGAACTAGCTTTCTTCACTTTTTAACACTAATGGTTTGTGAATCTGAGACTTTGGAGGATGCACAGGGCTTGGATTATTCTCCCGATACGGAGAGTGTCTATTGCATAATTCTTAAGGAGTACCTCAAGGGTGGGACCTTCTAGACTGGGGTCACCCTGTCCCCTTCTGCCTGGACAATGTAGCCCCAATCTGGGTGCCCAAGAAGACCTGTGTATGGGGGTGAAACCACATCACAGTGGTGGTACTGCTGGAATCCTGCAGGAAATGATGGGTCCTCTGGGATTCCCAATCCAGCTGGAGAACAGAATTGCCATCTGGTAAATCACAAGATGATTTTTGTTGCTTGCCAAACACACCCTATCAGCATGGAAGATACAGACAGTCTTCAACACATAAACAGGTTATGTTGCCAAAAGTTCCTTTGTAACTCTGATGTTTGGAGTTTAGAACAAACACATCACCCCATAGAAACAAGGATATAAATGGAGGTTAGGTTTCCATGTTTTAAAACTCCGAGGGTGTGTGACATGCTGTGTATTTTGTGAAATGAACTGGTAAGAACTGGGTAATAGCACACTTGCTAGCTGTGAGAACTTGTGCATAAGTTCCTTATGCTTCCTAAGTCCTAGTGCCTCGTTTTAAAAGGGGGTCACAAAAAACTATCTTTTCATAGGCATGTTGGGGTTATTGTTAGGTCATGTAAGTACAAAGCGTCCAACACTAGGTTGCAGAGGCTATTATTATTTTTATAACATTATGGTAGAGCAGCCATGTGTGACCATGACCATGGCACTTAAGCACTCTAAGCCTCAGTTGCCTCTCCATAAAAATAGAATAATGATATTTACCTTACAGGATTACTGTAAGCATAAATGAAATCATGTGCATAGAGCACTTAGTACAAAGCCTGGCACAGAGTGAGTTTGAATCATTGGGGAGGAAGTCCTTTGCCTTTTCAGGAATACCTGGTCACATCTGCATACACTGGGTTGATCTGAATCAATGCTTATGGATATTCTTATTCACCAAGAAAACTACAACTAACATGTGTTTAACAAATGCTTCCCTCATGTTCGACCCCATGCTTGGCTCTGCATGACATAAATGCGAGGCAGATGCTAAGGTCCCTCATGCTAAGACATGGAGTGGAAACACTGTTAAGATCTCATTCAGATGGAGTCAAAGGACACCCCAATGAAGATAAGAAGCCAGAGAAAGAGAGGGCTAGGGGCATGTTGCAGGTTGATAGCGTAGCCCACTGGACCAGCTGAACTGCAC